>NW_010972640.1:400478-785795 GCF_000737465.1 Haliaeetus leucocephalus | reverse complement strand
TTGTTTCCCCCCCCCCCCCCCCCCCCCCCCTAATTTCCAGATAGGCAGCATAAGACACTGAGTTTTAACTGCCTTGACCAAATCACAATACTGCATGAACAGCAGAACCAGAAATATAATTGGTCACCTAATGTTCTGCACTTGCCTTTGGATATTTTCTGTGACACAATGCAATGACCAAGCCGTGAGGCTTCCCTTGCGACTCCGGACCCATATTGCCAAGCGGTGGCTTTCAACTCTCCCCAGTTTCAAGTTGCACACTGAACCTGTAATGGGACTGGATCACGTTGGACTTTACCTTTTGGAATACAGCCCTCGGGCAGTTGCTGCATTCCTCTAGCCGAGCAGAGGTGAAACAAGTTCTTGATTTAGCTGCCAATAAGTGTCCAAAGCACTTCATGACTGACAGACTGCAGAGAAGCAGTGGGATCCCACCGGAGCTAACAAGAGGATTCAGTTAAATCAGCCTCCCAGTCGAGGGTAGGATTGTTCCAGAAGCAAAGAAAAGAGAAGAACATGACTAAGTCCTTGCTGTGTCCCCAATTTCCCCCCACACCCTCATTCCAGGTGGTGCAGGATCCTCCTCGAGCTCTGTCCCAGCACCCACTGGCAGCTCCCACTTGTCTCCTGCAATAGAAGGGAAGGAAAACAGACAAGGTGCATACAGGTTTTTGTCTTCTCCTTAGTCAGAGATTTATTATAAAGTGATAGAGAATGGTAATATTCCAGATATAATGCCGTTTTCCTACTCCTCTTTTGCTGCAGCTTTGGTACCTTCTGTATTTCCAGTGCTTTTTTTAAAATTCACTTTCTCTTGTTCCTTCTGGCCAGGCTGACTCTTCTGGTGGTATTAATTATTTCTTGGAATTGGTTGCTATTATAATATTTTTCCCTTTGTGGTTTCAATATTTCATAAGCTTGGATTAATCTAGCTTAGCTGAGAACTTTTAGTTACAATATGTAAATAAAAATAACATTTCAGGAAAAGGTTAATATTTCCAAACTGGCTTTTGCTTTTTCTAATCCTGTTTAGGATCAGATCTTTGAAGTTATGGAGCATCTCTCACTAACTTTAGTTGAAGTAGTTGAATATTTGGGAGTTCTGAAAGTCAGATACGAAGAGCTTTTAAAATCTTGACCCAAAACCTCCAAAAAGAAAAGTGTAAGTCTAAAAGAAGGGACGAAGAGAAGTGTCCCAGGGGATGTGGTATGACCATCATTGTAAAATACTTAGAAGACTGGCGTGGGGGAAATTCGCCTGTATGATAAATAATCCTGAATAGGAAAAGAAACTGGTGGCATGACTTCATAGCATTTAATTTGTATGCTTCTTACCTAAAACTCTTCCATCAGGAAAATCAGTGGATTCTGTCTTCCAGAGCATCCCCAACCTAGTCTTGGAAGCCACAAGCAGGGACTCAAAGCAGCAGTTTGCAAAAGGCCTGATCTCTTAGCAGTGGCAATGACATTAATGGGAATGAATGGGAATGGTTGCTGCTGGCACTCACTGATGGTCTTATGGAGTATGCAAACACATTATTATAAATAGTAGCTGCAGAAAGGAAATGGGAGAAAGTGTCACTGTAGCAGCTGAAAGGACTCTGCAATACAGAAAACAGAAATTGCTGTAGAAGATCAAAATTTCTGTCCATTTAACCCTGTCTCTTACAGTAGCTAGTACCAGGAGATTCAGCCTAGGAAACAAATGTTACTTTCTCCCTAAGATCTCTTTAGACCGAGCTTCCAAGCAGCCTGTTTATAACTCTGACAGACTTTTCCTTCCTTCTAAATAACTCCCCCCACCAGGTCCTCCTGACCCCATGGTATCATTTGGCAGTTAGTCCCACAGGCTAACGTAAAGAAGGGTGAAAGTAACACATTAGTGTATGCAGAGAAGAGCTTTCTCAGCTCTTGTTGGAGCTCTATTGGAGTCCATGTACATGTACATATATAAACACACATAAACAGTCCAGATACCAAGAACGACAGAGCAACACCAGTGAGCAGCCCAAGGACGTACAGCTACCCATATGGTCACATATGCTGTTTGCAGAGAAACATGAACCCCAGGCACTTTTAGTATCAAATAGTTTGCCTTAAAATAAGTGCTATCATTGAAACCTAACCTCTCCTTGATCTCATCATTATGTGCTTGGGATTTTCTGATTGCATACTTGCCTTTTTCAGCACTGTCTTGCTATTGGAAAAAAAATGAATGTGCTTATTACAAGGAGAGTTTTGGAGCTGTGGCTTATTGCAAACCCAGAATCCATCCATTGATTTGTCAATTTTTTCCTCTTTCTCGCTCTCTTGTCTCCCTGTACTCAATGTCCCCTCAGAAATGCAGATATGGCCTGCCCAAGGCATCAGCATAAAGGACATACAGGCTGAATGAGGGAAGCTCAGCACATTTTTAAATGAAAAAGAACATCTGCGGTTTTGCTAGCTGGGATAAAAATGACGAGAGCTGTGTATTCTCATGCTTCAGGGCATAAACTGATCAGTACCTAGGGTCAGGTACACCCCAATCTGTCACAATTAGGAACATTCACAGAGTTTTAAACTTTCTCTGGAAGCAGCTGGGTTTGGCTGCTGTTGCTGATAGACAAGGTAGATTGGGTGGTCTGCTGGCTGGGTGATGGACAGGAAGTGCTGATATTCTCTTACAGTATAATTTATACAGAAAAATTAATTCAGCTTGAAATTTCACTTGAAGAGAACATTTATTTTCTTCTTCCTCTTGTTTTTAAGGTAGGAATCCCCTCTGCTCTTTTCTCTGATGTAGCAGGATATTTTAACCACAGAGGCCTCTCCCTAAAAGCCTTTCTCTTGACTCTTTGAAGCTGTTTATCAGGCAGCTTTCTCTTCCGTTTAGCCAAGCTCTGCATTTCTTTGTTTGCTTTTAGTCCTAAAACCAGTGCCAGAGATATTATTTTCCTGTATCCCTTTAAGTTTAGATCTGGTGAACTGCAGACAGAAGGAGGGAAGAAATGAGATGAGAGTTCACTTTTCCTGCCCTTTCTAGACATGAGAGGACAGCCTCTGCAGGTAGCTGTTCTCATAAGTGATGCTGGCTGGACAGCCTAAATGATGGCATGTTGAAATTTCATATGAAGCTGAATGATTTCCATATCTGCAGATCCTCTTCTGTGGCATTAGTTATGCTAATAAAGTGGTGCGACTTTTCTGGCAGTGCTTGAGGCAGCTGCCAGGCTGTGACTGAAGACTCTATCTGGGGAAATAACTCAGCAAGTAAAATTCAGATGGCCAGCAACCTGCTCGGGTTCCTGTTCCTCATCCAGAGCTGTGTATAAGCTCTATTGTTGAGCGTATAATAATCTGTGCCTAACTCAGACACAACTCTGCTGGCATCTCAGACATTACTTTGCAAAGCTCTTTAGGACACCCCAAGTGTTTGCTTAATTTATGTGCTGATAGGCATTTCTATGACATCCATCGCCAGCGTGTGGAAAAGGCTGGCAAAGTTATTAGGGGTAGCAAGAGGGAAACAAAAGAGAGAGGCAGTTTGCACATTGCGCCAGATGAGCCCACCAGCTGCTGGAGAAAGAGGCATGTGCCGCTCCAATAGTGGAAGGAGGTCGGGTGAATGCAAGATGAATCTGGATATGAGATTGCACCCTTTCTTTTCACAGTGCTGGAGGCCAGAGCCAAGCTGGGTGCGAGGACAGGATTCAAATTCAACCCCTTATCCCTAAGAAGAGGCCCCTGGAAATGTGCAGTGCTCTGAAAACCAAAGGGCAAGCAGCCGTGTCCATATGAGAAATTCCTCTCTACAGGAATGACCTGCACCCCAAGTCTCAACCAGATACACCGTTCTTTATCAGGAGCTAAATTCTCCTGGTCATGTTTGACAGTTTTCCACTGGCTTAGATCCAGTGTTTAAAATTAAACAGGGATGTCTAAGGAAAGAACCATCTTCTGTCAGCTCTGCCCTTGGTTCCTCTAAAGTTTTCATTCTTATGATTGTGTTCATTCATATGACTGTGCTCTGAGAGTACTCTTGTAAATATTTTCCCTTAAGAAACAGTCAGGGGAAGGTCACTTGTAGTATTTGTATACGTTTAGGAGACACTATTCTTTCGTTCATGTAGTTATGACAATCATCGTTCTTCTGCTCAGGCTGGTTTATAGACAACTTGTCACAAGGGATGCTATTGCGATGTCCAGGATGAGTTTTCTTTCCTCTTGAACAATACGAAATAACACAGACGAGACAGTCTTGTGATCATCCTGCTGTCTGCCCTCCCCGTTATGTTCTTATTTCCTTCTGATTTTCTTGGCTTCCTGGTTTTGTAGCTTTCTCAGGTAAAGAGGACATAATTTTTGTTATATCATCACCTTCTCTTCCAACAAGTATCTTTTAAGAAGAAAGCTATTATTTAATTTCCCTAGGCCTGAAAGTACAGTGGTGGGGATGAAACATCCTTACAGACTTTTTAGTGGACCAGGCTAGCAGACTCACCTCTCATTTTGAGACATTCATGGCACAGAGGTGTAAGGTAAGCACATAATTTGTCAGTTCAAGAGAGTTTGAAACTCTCTGTGTCTGCTACAGAAGCAGAAGTGCTTGTACCCAAAAACTTATCAGGCACTTGGTGAATTTTAAACATTTCATGAACAAAGTTCATGTAGCGACCTTTCTCCAACAGGAAAAAAACAAGCAACCCAAACTCTAAAAACTCCCCCTGCCAAAAAAAAAACCAAACAAACCACAGTGCAAAATTGTCCTGACCTTTTCCTTTCCCAGCTGGCAACATCTGCTTGTAACCCCATAGCCCTGTAATACCATATTGCCGTTGCTTGTAGCACGCCTCAAGTTTTGTGTTGAGTTTGCAAGGCCTCAGATCTGGTTTGTCAGGTTTCCTCCCTCTGAACTTTTCCTGACCCATCTGCAGCTTTGTTTTACTTGGGATAGCTGTAACTGCAATTTTTCTAATGACCAGGTGGATATGGCTAATTTGTTTTATTTCTGTCTATCTTTGTATGCTACCACCGTGGTTTTACAGCTCTAATACGATGCAGTGTAGAGAAATACCATCCTGGTAACAGACGAAATGAAGAAAGAGTATCTAAGATGTGAAAGGTACCATACCTAGTACATTTGGATGTGGAGCTGCAAACCAATGAAGAAAGAGCGAGGTGTAAAAATGTGTTAGCAAGCATGTAAGAATGCCCACAAGTGGATCCTAAAGTCAAGAAGAGAAAACCATCAACATCACCATCATCTTCCTACTGGCAAAGGACTGCAGACGCTGACAACTCACCACAACCCACCCCCACGTCCCCCCCCAGGATGAAACCACTGACCTTGGGACCCTGCAGAGTGGGAGATGGGTGGGCATAACACCAGGAAAAGGGGATAGAAACTCAGAGAGGTGTGTATGACAGTCTTAACCACATTAGTGGTTATTAGTGCTGAAACTCGGTCTGCATAGAATTTTTCTTTCTTTTTCCACACTAATTAGATCAGGACTGATAATGATTAGACAGCTAAGATTTTATTATACTAGGGGTAAACTCTTGGCTTTATAGTTAAGATATGTTTACTGGTTGCCCATAAACAAGATTCTGAGAGTAACACAGCTTCACATCCAACATTTGCTATAATTTATCACTCTGAAAGATGAGCTTCACAATCAGTTTAAGCTGATGAAAGACAACAAAAAGCATGATCCTGTTCCCCTTTGCCCAGTACTCCTGACTGGTCATTTCCTTGTCATCAGTTGTGCCATTTCTCACTTTTGTGTAGACCCATGGCCCCTGATACAGCTGAAAATGCCTCTGTTATGAGATTGGCTCCCAGCTGTGTTATGCTCAAAATGTCGTTTATGGACAAACAGGAAACACAACATTTATTTATATGTGTGTATGTATGTATGTATATAAAGTCAAGAATTTATTATCAGTAAAGTTGAAATAGTAACAGTCTAATCTAAGAATCATTATGAGTGCAGATCTAATTGCACAAATAGTTCCATGCAGAAAAATTTTCATTAACAACAATAACAATATAGCAATGGCAATACCGTATTACAGGGCTACAGGGCTACAGCTGCCTCAGTTTCCTATGCTCAAAGTCAGAATTGCAAGTATTAGCCCCAAAATGCTGCTGTTGAAGCCTTTCAGAAGCAAGTGCACTTAACATGCACACATTCAGAATTATGTAGCTGCCGAATTAGTTGCAAATATGATAAATTTTGGTGGCTGAAGAAGGATAAAGACAGGAATAAGGAGTCAAGGAGGGAAGGAACTTTATAAGTCAGCTTTGCCACCCAAAAATTAGTGTGCCACTGCACTGCAGAGTTGCTGTTTACTGCTCATTATGTGTTAGTCCCCTTTTTTCTGAAGAGTTCAGTTATCCACTGGGAGAGAAGTAAGATGCAATTTTTTAGTCATCCAATCAGGGAACATATGATTTCAGGGACACAACACAGTTTACGGAATAACAGAGAATGAACAGCTGAAGTGAATAATTCACGAACTATCCATAGGCTGCAATTTGTTTGTATAAACTATTTGGTAAATACTTACGCATAGCTATCACATCCATAGTAATCAGGAAGAGTTTGGGAACAAAGGCTAAATCTCCTGAATAATTTATTCCCCAGGAATAACTCAGATCGCTCTCGTGTATTCTCTGGAGTCTCTCTCGGTGGCACATTACCAAAAGGTACTGTGCATTAAGTGGAAGTTGGCCGTGTCCCAAGCAGGACAGAGTGTGAGTGTCTGGAGTACAACCTGCGATGTCTAGAGAAACCCTCGTCTCCCTCCAAGCCGAGCTGCAGAGACCACGGCACAGATGTGCTCTGCGCCAGGCTCCAGCACTTCAAGCTGTTCCCTACAACCAAGAACTGATGAAATCAGTGCTGAAGCATATGTGGCAGAGAGAGAAGTTAAAAAAAAAAAAAAAGACGAAAAAAAACCAAGCCACAAAAAAACACCAAAAACTCCAACAACAAAACAGCCAAAAAAGTAAAGAGATGTGGAAAAAAACACAACCTGAAAAACAATATATTATTGTTCATTAATTAACAAGTACGAGCAATGTTTGACCTTTATAGCTGACTGCAAAAGGAAAAACAACTCCTGCTCTTTATTGCTTCATGCGTGAAGAATAGCTGAACACTGTTTTATTCTTTTCCCTTGTACTGTTTTAAAGTTGGCTATTTTCTGGGAGTTTTTAGTTTAATTTTTTTCTGTTCACATTAACATTTGAGGTCTTATCTTTCCTGCTTTCCATGAGGACCCTACAGATGGTGAGAGCACAACAGCAATCAAATTTTGAAACCTAACACACCAAAAAAGAGATTACTTTGTTGGATTTTAGTCCAACATTATGAAATGTTGCTCTCATTTTCAAAGTCGGGAGGTTCTTATGTTATAATTTACTTACCAGATCACAGTCAAGTATGTGCATAGAAACACACACAGAAATTCCCTTTTCTTCATAGTTTAATATTATTGTAATAAATTTCTTTCAGATTCTACCGAACAAGAACAGTTTGGGTAAGTGTTGTCTTGATTGCAGCTGCTAGCAGAAGAGCTATTCCCTCTTCAGTGGAACTGAAGCAGTTTTGTCATTGATTTAAATGCATTGATTTTTTCTTTGTACAACAGGTACTTAATTTCAGTCGGATTTTTCAGATTTTGAGTGCGGACAAGGAAATGATAATAAAGTTTCCCCATTGCTGATGGTTTCTTTAGGGAGTATTTTCTCCCTGTCTATTACAATAAAGGTAGTTATTTTCCTTCCTCACTGAAGTTTTCCTGAATAAAAAGCTAGCCTAGGCTACATAAAAAAAAAAAAAAAAAAATTACAACTAAGAAACATTTCCTCACAATCAGTCTACTGAAATGCACCTTGCACCCTCATAAAAGGGGAGCTCTGAACCATGATGAATAGGCCTTGATTTTGCAGGTCTAAGTGATAATTCAGCCACAGTCATTCGCAACTTGCTTGTTTTTCAGTGGGGTTGTAGCTAGCCTAGTTCCCAAAAAAGAGGCACAGGGCAGCCAGAAAAATCTTTCAGAAGTAGAGTCACCAGAATATACAAATTTTAGAGACAAGGTGAGAAAATAAACAGCAATTTTGAGTCAAACTATACATTTCATATAGGTTAACCAAAGCATTCAATTTTGTCTTCATTCTGAATGAGTTTGGGTGTTTGGTTTTTTTGAGATTTCTTTTGTTCTTTTGCTGTGTTTTGGTCGTGTTTTTTTTCTTTTTTTTTTTTTTCTTGTTTGCCTGTTTATTTTCTTTGGAAAGTGATAATGTAGCCATATTTCACCATGAAATGTTATTTCAATACAGAACAATGCATTTCAACATTTTAAGATAAAATATGTGGATTGATGTGGTTCAGGGGAACTCTTCCAGGAGAGCTTGAAACAACTAACTGATGTTTGCCAAATTCACAACTTAAATTGTTTGCCTGAAAGAGTCTTCCTGATTTTTTTAAATCAGAATCTCTTTGCAAATCCATCTAGTTTAAGGTATTGACCCTCACTACGTTCAAAGAAAATAAGGAAATCATGGAGTTCAAAGGAAAATTTCTCTAAGGAGCAGTTTTCTAAGCCTTATCAATTAGCATTAGTGATCTGTGGGGTTGCTTTTTTTCTTGTTTAGAATAAGCATCTGTGATATTATTTTTATATTATATGTTATTTCCTTCAGTAAACATTACTGAAGAGTAGAAGAAATATCCTTGTAAAATGCAATTCCAGAGTATGCTATTAACAGTAATTTTTTAAAAACATCTACATCTTTCTCTGGGACACTTCACAATACAAAACCTCTGCAAGTTTTTACAGTTCCTTAGAAAAAGGAAGAAAGGGTTGATTGTGATTTACAAGGAATATTTTCAAATCATAATAAATGGAAATGGAACTTACTGAGTTCCTCAATGTTACAATCAGTGATTTGATCTGATAAGAGAGGAGGGAGGTAGAAGTCTAGTCTTAGGAAAGAAGCTTTTATTTTCCTCTTACTCTCTAATATCAACTTACTAAGATTTTTGTATCTTTCTCACTTAGCCACAATACGTCGGTAGGTTTTGGCATGGCAAGACCGAAATCTTGGCTTGAAGCAAGTGTTAAATAGGGACACTGGTGGGAAAAGCCCCCCAAAGATGGGGGACACTGCTGGTTGGGTTGGGAAGTGAAGCGCATTGTAGACATTCCCTAATCAACCAAATGATAAATAGGAGGCAGGTGAGGGAAAAGTGCCCTGGAACCACTAATTTGGAAGAGCTTCCTATAACATTAACCATCCACTTTTCTGAGCAGGCAAAAATTAAAGTTGTGACTAGTTTTAGGGACATAACTCCACATCAGTGAAATTCCATCTTGCTAACCACAGCCATATGCAGCTGTTGCTGAATTAAACACTTTGAAAGCAGTGGAAGCCTGCTTTACCTGTCAGAAAGTGTTAAAACTCTTGGCAGAACCAAAATTAGAAGTTAAAAAGGCCTATTTTACTCTACCTTCTGCAGTAGTGCTGTACCTTTAATTTTCATAATCTGTGCAGCTTTAAATTCAACATTTATTTTTAACACATATATTTTAATGAAACATGAAATATAAAACGAAACTCCAGTCTGCCTCCTATGAGCATGGAGAGAAATCCTAATTACCTGTTTCAAAAGTGTGAAGCTCTTTCTAATTTTCCAGCAGCCAGGTTCCTTAGACAGCACTCAGTATTATAACTATTTATGCCAATTGTGCTATTTCATGCATAAAATTACCGCATTATTGTTGGAATAGATGCTGGAGAGATATCTAAGCAGGGTGTAATCACTTCACTTTCTATCAAATTGTGCTTCTGAAAGGTATCATAAATTTTATTAGAAGGCAAGAGGCTAATGGAAGCCAATCAGCGTTAATGCTGATAAAATTGCTTGTATTTTACATTATAAAACGGGGAGATATTTTTATCGGAAGGTTCCCTTTTGTTTTATTAAGAGTGTATCATGGAAACTAGGGTACAATGGAACAACAGGGGGTAGTCAGTAAACCTCTGCTGTTTCTGTTGTTGGCTTAGCTTACAAAAAAGTTTGTGTCTCAAGACATTTTCTGGTCTTTGATGGTGTAAAGCAAGTGCAAAATAGATGCCACAAACACTCAGGTCTGCTGGCTTGCCCAGGACTTTGCAATGAAGAGGTGCATCTCTGATGAAAATATGAACGGCCCGAATGTTATTTGGTTTTTTTATTGTTCAAGATAATTGTTTTCTATTAGGCTGCCTATTGAATCTGTGGAGAGGGATAGTTTTTATGACTCCCCAGCTTATTTTTAAAGCTCCATAGTAAAAGCATTAGAGTGGATTTTGATATGGGAAGGATGAGGATCCAGAGATGGGGATGGAAAAAGGAGCTTTACCCATCAAGAAGTAATTGAATGCGATTTAAAGAAATTGGTCTACTTTGATGGTAAATTAAAAGTTCTTTTTTCACCTGTTAATAAAATTTTCTACTTAACAGAACCACATTCATGCAGTCATTTGCAAAACAGCTGGCTCAAATTAATTTTTTTTTTTTTTTTTTTTTTACTGCTTCAGACAAACATGGTTGTTTCTGTCCTTTAGGCAGAGAAACTGAGGCAGCAAAAGGTGATAGGCCAAGCTCGAGAGGGAATTTGTGGTAGCCTTCGCATTGGAAAGGGAGGTAGAGATTCACAGCTAGTAGCATTTGGTGAACGCACTGGGTATTTACAAACTGTGTGTTGTTTGCCATGCCCTGGCACTGCAGGGACAGCACCTTTTCAGGCTCTGAAAATCCCAGCTCAAACACCCGCTTTGCCTGACACAAACGCTGAGCTTCATCCGTAACATACACTGTCACTGCTGAGAAAGCAAATATTTACACCGCCGCTTTCCAGCCCCTTATTGGTAGTATTATTAATATTATTAGCATTATTTGCACTGTAGCCATGAAGCCCCCGCTGAGACGGGGCGGTTTATGTCACATGCTGAACAAACACGTGGCGAAGGACAGTCCCGGTGCTGCCGGATTAGCAATCTAAATAACGAAGACAAACAGAGGATGGGAGAAACTGTCCTGGGTATCCAAAGAGCAGGCAGGTTTTCCTGTGTTTAAGAAGGCAGATGACAGGTAGCAGAGCTAGGATCCGTTCGCAACTTTGTCACCGATTTTCTGGGTAATACGTTACTTAATCGCTCTACATCTCTTCAGATTTCCACAGGAGTAATGCCACCAATTTATTCCCAGGTTTCTTTCAGGTCTACAGTTGCTGGTGCTTAGACCTAGCTGCAGCTAATGAAAAAGTGTCATTGACAGGTTTTGGCCCATTACTGAATTTATATTCCTGCCTCTGGTAGTTATGCATATTCCTGTCAAAGCCCACATAGTGTAACTCTTGATGTTAATGGAGTCCCAGTAAGGATGGATTTGTTCTCATCCAACTACATGTTTTAATTCAAAGACCACATTACTGTTCAAGTGATAGATTAGATAAGGGCAAAACCTGTTTATTTCTTTTAATTCCAATTATGGTTTAAAATTCTATTTCTGGTTGGCTGTTATTTATTTCAGTTTTTTACATTATTATTTTATTATTACATTGCCTCTGTGTAACTTTTTATTTTCTAATTTAATCCTCCATTTTAAAATACAATTTTCTTCTTCACCCACTGATAGCTGCATGACTGATTTTACTGAATGAAATTTGTAACAATGACAGAACAAAAGGGAATTTACTCTGAATCCAAACTAAAGTCATGTTAACAATATATTCTATTTTATAGCCTCAATTTCAGTGGGGCGCCCAAGTCTTTATGAAGTCAACAGTCTATTCTCATATCCCAAACCTAAGTATGCTTTTGTATATCTGGAATTAGTATAACATTAGTTAGCTTATCTGATTTTGCCCTCTGAAATATGCACCTTTAGAATACTTGTCTCAGGCAGACCTCAGTGAAGAATAGAACATTATTTTTATATTTCCAGACAAAGAAAAAAAAATAATTGTGAAGTGTAGTTCAGACTGGAAGTATTTATCATAACTAGGTAGGAAATACTGCTACAGTATAGCGATAATTTCGAACACACACATTGGACTCTTGAGAAGCGCACCTCTTGTGCCAAGATGCTACGTTTGTAGAAAGGACATTGGCATTCAATAAAACCAATCACAAGATCACAGACTGAAAAAACTCTGCTCTAGCTGCTGAGTGACCAACGCACTTGTTTACGCTGTCTCCACAGTTGTTATATCCCAGTAGCTCAAATTCTGCCGCCCTGCACGTGTGTGGTCAATGTTTCTGCATGTGCTTGACCACACTGAGCCATCGAATACCCAAGCCACCACCTCCCTTTCCTTCTGTGCCTTTCCAACCTGAAGGGCCCCTTGCAGAAAACACAGATGCTGATGGACAAAGCATCCCAGTGGTCACAATAATGGCAGTGGGATGTCAAGAAAATTGTTTCCTAGCTAAGGTAGTGTTTTCGATAGCGCCAAGTATCAATTTCTCCCGCTGAAGCTGTCCACCTTGTACATACAGCTGAAATGTCAACCGGGTGGGAGATTGGACTCAACATTTGCACAGCCCAGGGGCTGGGACACCTCATGGAGAGCCATGAAGTCACTAGTTCAAAGGCACTAAAGACAAACTGAGACACCAAGTTTCTTCCACATGCCAGACTGATGCCCTGTGAGACCAGGAGGAAGAGATTTCTTCTCCGCTTGTTTTGGAAGCGCAAGGGACACGTCTTTCCACTTACATTTCCTATCAGTTGATGAGGTCACTCTGTTCTTTGTTTTTCAGTTTGGTGGGGTCTTGGTCTTCTTTTTCCACTTGTGTGTTAATAATCGGATCCTTTCTTCAAGCATTACTTTTCTCACTGCAATCCAGTCCAATGAAACCCAGACTCAGATGAAAAAAACATATACACATCTTACCTTGTAATTCATTTGTTGCCATTTATTTTCCTTTGTATAAAATGAGACATAACTGCATGAACGCTGGAATTCTAAAGCACTGGATTAAGAGGATTCTGGCTTGTCGATGCCCTTTTACAGAGGAGAAACAAAGGGAGCTTATGCAAGGCAATACAAAAATATTCTGGCTAAGCACATGAAACAGTTTATAATGACACTCCTTACTCTCTAACAGGGGAGTAGGGTGGCTCACATTCTGTCCTTGAGTACTGCATTGCTGCCTGTCCCTTTGCATCTCAGACCTTGAAGAAGAAAAAGTGCTGGCAAACGTATCCAAAAATATGAAGGAAGGTGATAAATCTCTGAATACGTATTGGACTATGCAAAGAATTCGGGGTTTTTTTCTTGTCTTGCTTACCTTTGGATGTATGCATAGGTCCTCTGTGATGCTTGAGCAATAAATACATATCACCAGACTAAGATGGCATTACGGCCACCTGTCAGGCATGTGAAATACAGAATCTTCCTAAATTTGGGGAAGCTGGTCAGATTTAATGAATGTTATCATTCATCCAATAAATATTGCCTCTGTACTAAGTTATGATCATCTGGTAAAAAGGATAGATAACAAAAGTGCTCAAGCTGGATCAGTGACAATGTGATGTATCCAATATGCAAAATCAGAATTCCGCTGTATAATGCCATAGCGACAGACTGAGTAGAATAGATTGATTTTGTTTTTTTCTTTAAAAATTTCAGCTTGAACTGTATATCAAAACTAGGGTTACAGGCTTTGCACAAGGGATGACAGTTTTGTGTTGGAGACATTGAATCAGGATTCTGGATAAAAAGATTCAAGTTCAGCACTCAGCCAGACTTCCTTAGGCAAGCTGCTTGTTTTCAATCTCCCATTTATTATGGAGGGATAATATTTTCTTTTTCCATTCATCTGGCTTGTTTATACCATAAGCTCTTTGCAGTATTATTTATCTACAATGATGTATAAGTTGAACCCTTGCAGAATGCACCTATATATTTGAATAAATCAATATGAAGAGCTAGGCAAGAAACAGCTTTTTGCCCTAAAGACATTTTCAACATTTTTAACAGGAAAATACAAGCTGTCTTGAAGATTTTTTTGTGAAGAAAGACACAAACCACAGTGTGGGAGAAGCTAAGTATCTTAAATTCCCACTAACCCTGCAGTTAACTGGAATGTGGGAAATGGAAATTCAGGGTCTGGACTTGAACTGGGCAACGTGGGTACTTGAGCCAGAACTGTCAACATTACAGTTGTATGTACATTTTTATAACTGTGTTACACATGATTGGTTCTGCGTTACCTCTGAGAATAGGACTCTTGATCTAGCTGGGGGAAAAAAAAAAAAAAGAAAAAGAGAGAAACCCACTGTGGGCTTGGAAAGGTTTATTTCTGAAAGTCTATTCCTTCTTACAAAAAGATTCAGTTTCAAGTTTTTAAATCAGCTATGCATGTTTTGGATAAAAATATTATTAAGCTTGTAGATGTTCTCTTCTTTTTGCCCCTTTTGTTTTGTTTAAATGCTTAGATTTTTAAAAGATTTTTAGTGCATTTTTCCAGTTTCTTTTAAAAAATTTGTTGCAGATGTTTGCCTTCATAGTATTTATTGATGTATATACCAAGCCAAAAATGCAAAACTCAGACTCTTTTCTATTATTTATGTTGGAAGGTAATATGGCAATAACTGTCTACAATTGAGAAAAGTATGCTTTTCCCTTACTCACTTGTTTTGTAAAGCTGCCTGATAGTATTTATTTTAAAATCATCACTGCAGAGCAACATCCTAAAAATACTACCTCTCAGAAAAAGACTCGTGAACCAATGACAGCAAGTGAATATAAGTAGGGAATAACATCTCACTGCTTTAACAGTCAATCAGAGATGCTAATAAATATCATATTTAGAGTGCATATAGCTCCTTTTGCTGACTGTATATACATATACACAAAGAGTTTTCCCAGTAATAGACAGATTTTACCAGATCATTTTCCCATATAAATGACAGAATATAGTTTTCCATTTTAGACTTAACACATGCATAAATAAACACTATATGTGCTCATACTAAAAGAATATTCATTTAAAAAGATGAAAGAAAGGAATTCTCGGCAAAAACTAATCTCACCATATATACTTAGGTATCTCATCTAAGCATAAATTTCACTTCAACATTAATATTGTTTTCAGATACACCACACTATTTTCTTTTTTTCCTGACCCAACACCACAATGAATTGCCGTATTACACTACCTTGACTATTTGTTGAGTTAAAAACCACTTCAGGCAGAACACTGATCCATCTGAAAAAACAAGCTGCAACATCAGAAAAAATAATGGTTTTTTCTTTATTCATTTTTTCAGATTTTTTTTAGATTAGTTCCCCAATAAGCACAGCCTCAGAAATACTTGCATGATCAGGACTGAACTGTCATTACAGAAAGAGAAGCAAATATTTAGGACCACTGTAGAAGATGCATTTGTACTTCTAGCGCCAGCTTAAAAGAATAAACATGGAATTACAGGTTAACCTGGTCACTTTGGATGTCTCTAAAGTCGATGGACAAAGACTAACATTTCAGAAGGCATTGAACCCCTCCTAAAATTAATAACAGATACACATCCCCCTTTCTTTTGTAGCTCACATGGTCTCCTAGTTTGGGGCTTAGAGGCTGTGTAAAACATCTTGCTAAGTTTTCAAAATCATCCAGGCCCAGAGCAACACAAAGAAAAGTCCCAATCAGCACTTATGCCTGCACTCAGAGGTGAATCAAATTCTACATGTGGGATCTCCAGAGTGCTCAGCCCTGTCTTCACAGCTGTTGAGATGTTCAGTGAAAAGTCCATCACTTTCCACGCGCTCAACGTTATAACAAGGCTGTGTTTTCTCTTAAATCCCAACTGAACGCTCCTCCTTAACTCAGAGGTAAGTGTGTGATAAAGACCGGATCAATGGCGCAGACCGTTACGTTGGGTCGTTGCAGGTGGGTCCTGAATGCAGATGTGCCATGAAAGCTCCATCCAACCTCTTCCTAAGGAAATGTCACGGAGTTGTGCAGTGCTTTCTGCAGAGGAGTAAACGTAATTGCTTTGGGAACTAGTCAAGGAGGCTGCTGAAGGACGTTATCAGTACTATCACAGGGTGTTATTACTGTTATTAGGATGTTATCAACTGACGATGTTCATTTAGAAGTATTTGATGTCAGAACAGAGTTCAACATTAACACATGGAACATCTGTACATTCAAGTGCTTTCCTGGAAAACATAAGGAAATCCTGAAGGCTGTAAGGAGTTTAACATTAAAGAAAAAAAGTTACTGCTTTGATAAATACCCTCAGGATTTGCAAAATGGCAGCAAACTGAGAAACGTGCCAAATAATATTTGGCTTTGGCCCTAACTTGTAAGTCTGTCAAGAACTTCTCTTGCCAATTGGTGGAAAATGGATTACTGTCAGTTTTCAAGGGACTGCACATCATTTTCCATTGATTGGCATGCCAAATCCTTCACAAAGTAATGAGTCAGGCATGATGCAAATCATCATTGAACTGTCACTTTGATTGCATAGCCCTCTATCAATGTGATTAAACTGGTGTGGCATCCGAAAGGTAATGAACAACTCTGCTTGGCTTCAAAGGTTGAAAGGAAAATTTTAATGCTAGGCATAGGAAGCAGGGGGCAAACAATAAATCTGTGAGTGACATGAGTCAGTTACATGTTACCATGCCTGTGAATCATTTTTGAACTGAAATGATAAAACACTGATCATGGCTCATGATGAAATGAGATTAACCTGGAAAATTTACCATCACCATCATACATGCTTGCTCGTCTGTCATAGCCATTTCAATGCACTTACCAAAACTGGGTCGAGAGATAAGATGTAGACTTGCTTCTTAATTAAACAGTGGTAGTAAAAAGGTATCTGTTATACACAAGACAATAGACATGGATTATATTACATTTTTAGGTGTCTTACTCTTCATTTTCACAGCAAAATCCTAACAAAGCACCCAAATATCGTGAGATGATGAGCACGTGTAAATGCCAGGGAACTTGCAGCATCAAATGAACAAGACGTCATCTTCAAATCCTTTTTGATGTCAGGTCATCTCTGACAGATGTTGAACTGGTTTGTTTGCTTTTGGATTGAAGGATTAACGCGTATTCTGGTTGTAACCACATTTGTTTAAGACATCTGTATTAATTTTCTCTCTGTGGGCTCTCTAATTTTGGAAAGGCTGAAGATACTCTGCATTCTTTCCTTTGCTGAGGAAATTATTACTTTCTTGCTCCTTTTTAGACCAACTATTTTCATTAAAGTTTTCAAACTCCTGTCCCTGATCAGACTTGGATAAAAGTGGCTAATGAGCTCCAAAATTACGAAATGGAAGCCTGACAGCTACAAGCACACATCTATACAGAAGTAGAAATACTGTGGCCATATAGGAAGCATTTTTCCATGGATGGCCTAAAAAGGGAAATAAAGTCATGCTAGATCAGTTTGACAAGGAAGTACTACTTTTAATAATTGTTTTTACAGCCAAGAAAGATATTGTCTGTTTATTTATTATCACGGAGGAGCTAAAAAAGTAGATTTAGGTGGCAGCTTGTGAACTGAACCATTCACAAAACTTGCTGACAGATTTGATAAGTGGGTTGGCATTCACTTCTCACATATCCAGCATCTTTGAGCTTACCTTAAGTGGCCTTCCTGCTACAATGCTTCTTCAGTAAAAAGTAAATAAAATAACATCTTTATCAATTTGCACTAAAGTATTTCTACTCTTTCCAAACAGTAATGCGTTCTGTTTATGGTGGTTGAGAGACTGGTTGCTTTGATTTTGGTTAAAGGACTTCCTTGGAGATTCATCCTAGTTTTGAGATCACTAGAATTCTGAGAACATGGTTCAAATCAAAAGTTTCTTTAATCGTCTAGAAATTTTACAGTTTTTCTCCAATAGAATTAAGACTCCACATTGTCCTATTTCTGGATAGAGGAGGGATTGTATTTTATTTTATTTTATTTTATTTTATATCTTATCTTATCCTATTTTGTGTCATCTTCTATTATTTTCTTTCCTCAGTAAAGCTGACAAAGTTAACAAGAAATAGAAAAAAGAAAATCTATAAATTCAGAGTATCTATTTTATCAGTGTCACTCCTATAAATAATAACTAAAGTTCTTAACCTAAACTTTTTTTTTTTTTTTGCTTGTACTATAATATACTGATGGTGCTCGCAGTACATTTAGGAGGCTATCAGATTAGAAAAGGTGTCATTTTGCAACCAGTTTCTATAGACATAAATGACTTTAAAAAAAACAAATGGTAACCAATAAAGCTTTCTGAAATACAATCATTTGCTAATAAGAGATTCACAAGGTGCAAGTACACTCAAACACTCACAGCTTACAAAAATATTTGGTTCTAGATAGAGTCTGAGATTTGTTTAGTATGTAAGACTGATTTACTGTTCTTAGTTCAATTTAAAAAAAAAACCAGACCAAAGAAGCAAAGTAACAACCCTCCACATAATTTAAAAGAATGCATCTTTGAATAGATTAATGTCTATATGGGGATCTGCATCCTGAAGATTTGTAGACAGACAAAGACTTGGAAAGACTGTTACTTTTAGATAACTTGTTAAAATGAAATTCTTCAATTTTTTCATTACATTCTATCAACATGAAATTTAAGTAAATTAATATATTTTTTAAATTAACTCTTTAGCTGATTTTCAGAGTAAAAGGTAATTGGGATAAAGCGTGCCATTTATTTTTATGCTTATGTAGAGAAAGTACTTCTATTCTTTGTATGATTGCCTCATTCACCAGGGATTTCAACTCACCATCGCATGAAAATATAACAGTGGAAGCCCCCTCCCTGCCTCCTAGTGCCAAACCCAGAATTTGTTTTTCTTTTTAGCTATAAACTATGTTCATACCCAGGTGCCTACAATAAAGACTGTTCAAAGGTAGAGGTCTGAGAACAAATGTCATGCAGTGCATTTTTTTCTGACTGAGCTTTGGTCTTCATCAAGGTCTGGCAAATATTGGCATTATATGTCACTAAGAAGTAAAAGAGCATGCTCTGACCTTCAAGAATCCTCACAATATGTACATTATGTTGATGTGCCCTTTGTTTTTTCTCTCTTAGTTTGCTTTGGCGGCTTTAGCGATTTGGTCTAATGCAAGGTTGTTTTACCAAGTTTTATCTGCCTCTTTTAACCATGAACTGGACAACTGACTCAGTCTGACTTTTATGACTCAGTGTTTCCCTTACCTGTACTCCCGAGGTAATGAAGGCAACCACAGAAGATTGGGTTCAAGTACATTGTCAACAGCGATGAGCATCCTCAGGAGCTTTGCAGATTTCTTTTAGAGGAATAACCGCAATGTCTGATCGTGTTTCTGAAGTTTTTTCTGTCTTTGTGTCAATTGCTCTGAATAGAAAATCAGGTTGAACATTTCATGAGATTCGTGCCTCTCACAGATCTTTCTGAAGGAGCTGGCTTAACTGTTAGAGCTGGTATTTTACCAGGAGTGGAAGCTTGTATAGTCCATAGGACTTTTGAGAATCTCAATTTATTCGGTTTCCAGGTGTAAATGACCCTGTGTCAACATTATTTTGCAGTTCAGTAGTCTTAATAATATACAGGGTTTTGTACTGAGGCGATCCAAAATATTAGGAGGATGCCATTCAAAAAGGATGAAAAGTAGCTATGCTGGAATGTGGAAAAATACAGATTATCACTTCATCATCCTGCAGGAGATTGCTGTATAACTAGAAGCAAAGTAAACAACCATGTTGTTAATAGTTTATAGTTGTAATTGTTTTAAGGCAGGCTCTAAGTGGCTCAGATGTAGGATCTTTATAATCATTTTGGTGTCTTGAATCATTAACTGATCTTAACGGTTATAAAACTAGTGGGTTTGATCCTAAGTAGTTGTAAGATACACTTGTGTATATCAGCTGAAGCTACCTGAAAATAGAAATATATACATATATATATATATACACGCATGTATTAGGAAGTAGTAAAGCATATCTTAATGATATTAACCTGCTATTGAGATTTGGTCACGTGCAGTGAAACTTCACAGTTCTTTAAATATTTGACCATGTTATGGTTCAGGCAATATTTGTCAAGTGTTGTCACTTGACAGTCTGAGCTATTATGTTACAACGCAGTAGCTTTACCTTGTTTTCACTTTTCAAATTTTTAAAGAAAAAATGAAGAAATAAAAGAAAAAATATGATGAAAGAGAGGCAAGTTTTCTAGTGTCTTAAAGAATCTCAATCATCACCAAAAGCACATGCACACTTAAATGACTTCAGAAACAATAATTAAGAGCATGATTTTTAAAAGGTCTTATCATCAGCCTTTCTTAGCCCCTGTTGAACTCAGTGGTAAGACTGCCAGAGCCTCGGAGAAGTACTAGGAGGCAACTATGAATGTACTTGCTAGAAGTAGAAGAGTAGAGTGACTTAGTTACAATGTACCATTTCCCCCTAATATTGACTTATTTTTCATAGATTCATATATTCATACAGTAATACCAGAGTGGCATTAAAGCAGCTAGTCTGACCTCCTGTACATCATAGGCCGTAACATTTTATCCCATTATACCTGTATTGAGCCCAGTAATTGTTTGTAACTAAAACATATTTTAGACAGGCATTCAAAAGCAAAGTGAAGATTTACAGATGCTGTATCCACACATTCCCACAGTCTTACCCGTGAGTTCTTTACTATTGATTTTGGGGTCCTCAGGTTTTGTAAAATTGGGTTTGCTTTGATGATGTTGTCCTAAAATCAATATTCATGCTATTTTACCCATTTTCATCATCAGCCCTGGTACCAGTTGCTACTGGAAGGTAGTCAGCGTGCGGTGGAGTCTAACTGCGGGAAAGGAGGCTCGCTTAGAAACACGGTCACACCTGCCTCCATCGACGGAGAGAAATTGGCTCCTTTGAGGTTAGATTCTTCCATCTACTACCTGACTCACCCTATGGTGCTACCTGTTCCCCAGGAGTACTTTCCATTATGTTAAAAGAGGTATAATATTAGGATGGGTGAATCTAATCACCAGCCTCTGACCTATAGGTTGCAACATCAGGGTGTACCAGTGACATCTCAAGGACAAAAGAACATAATTGATAGTTCTTGGATCTTTTCTGACAGGGCAATCTGATCCATGTGTATTCTCCAAGAATACCTGCAACAAAACTCAGCATATGTTTATATCTGCATTTGTACCTAGCTATACCTGCACCTGTATAACTATACCTATCTGTTTCCATACGTTGCATAAAATGGACAGATAGAAGGGACTATGGTATGTGAACTGAGGACTGCTTTGAACTTTGCTTCTGGATTTTTAATACAGCAGCCCCTTTGATCTCAGCCCCTAGCTATATCTGCTGCAGTGGATTTCAGTCCCTTGTGTATCTGCAAGAGTTTTAAGCCTCCAGAATACACCTAGAGCAGCCATGAAAAGCAACCTGCTGAGATTAGATTTAAATGTATTAGACACAGTTATGCACATCACTGGACTACTGTTTTGGGGAAGGAAGGGAGATTCTTTTTATTTCAAATTAGAAAGATCTCCACTGGTCTGTAGAATCCATTTCTTGTCTGAGGAATATACAGGTAGATACATATCTATATACGCATGGAGGGATATATACACACATAAGTGTGTATTTTTATTAATTCTTTTTTTTATTTTTTTTTTTTTTACATACGCACAATAGATTATATCCAACAGGAAGGGGTGAAAGAAATGCATGCACAATTGCTTAGTGCCTATAGCTCAACCTCCCCTTAAAGGTTAGGTAATTTTCCTGAGGGAAATGTGGAGTTGCACACCTGAAGGTGAGGAGATCTTAGTACCCTGCTCACTCTCTGACTCCTGGCTAACTGTTGCTTATGCTTATTTTAGTAAAAGTGGCACTTCCGAGAATTAACTTTTTTTTTTTTTCCCCTTAAATTAGCTGTCGACATTCTTCCTTGTGCTGAATTCAATGCCTTCCTGTTAAACAGTATATGATTAAATCACTCAGTCAAGTTGTAGATTTGCCTAACATCCAGGATCCAAATGAATTTAGGTCCCTAAGATGCTTGGGCTAGTCAAAATGCTGATACCTCTTGGAATGTGCAGTGGAACACCCTCAGGTGCCAGCAATGCCTTTAGAGTTTTTACTAGTGAAAATCTTCCCCACTTAGATTTTCACACAGGTTAGGTATTTTATCATTTGAATGTAGGTTAAATGTAGGCTTTTAAATGCCACTCTTCCGAGATGATCGTTACCATTCATGTATGAGACCTAAGGGTTATGATAGAAAGTTTTATGAAAATGTCAGCTCAGTACTCAGTAGCGGTCAAAAAAAGCAAATCTAATGCTAGAAATCATTAAGAAATAATAGAGACTGGAACAGAAAAATTTATTTAGACATTTGGAAACAGAGCTGGTTCAACCAGGTCTTGAATATTGTGTATATCTCTACTGCCCTCATCACAATAACAATGAGAACTGGTTAAAAGATTCACAGAACAGTAAGAGGTGGTAAAACGTACAGTGTATTTTCCACTGGTGTGATGACAAATTGAGCTAACACTTTTCACTTTGGAACAGGGATGATGTAGAGGGCCTATAACAGAACGCTACAAAATCCTGAAAGTTTTGATGATGATAGATAAGGATTAGTTGTTCATTGCCTCTTCCAAACAAAAAAGCTAAAATAATCAAATAAAGCTGGCAAGACCATGATTCAAAACATGTAGTGGGAGTTTGTTCTTCACCCAATTAGAAGACCAGTTGTGGGAATACCTGTGTAACTCCTTTCCAACCGAAGTTGTGGATAATAAATTTTCAACACGTTCGAGGGGACAAAGTTCAAGTGTACGGCAGAAAAATCCTCTGGTGGTTCCTAATGCACAGAAACCATGTCCAGGGAAGGAAGTTCCTGTGCCAAAAGCAGCTGGATTTGGAAGAGTCCTAAACCAAAACCTTCTTCTTCTTCCTGAAGAACCTGTTTGATAATGAGGTGAAAAAACAGGGTGGTTATTCCCAGTTTCACCTTCTTAAGAATCTGAGATCTCAGAAAGATTCCCAGACATTAAGGATTTAGCCTCTTTTCCTCAGTGACTCTTCTGTAAAATTGGGTTGCCCCTGTACAATGAAGTGATAAAATAACCTAGTGAAAGGCTGCTAGCCACAGTGACTCGGTGGCGTCCATTATTATGTGAGGATTGCCGAGAAATTCTATAAACCGGGCTTTCTTTCTTGTCATTTAAAAGAACTATATAAAATTTCTCTTGGGACACAAATTCCTGGCAGGCATTGTTTTGATAAAGTATTACAATAATACACCACTGAAGCAGTAGCAATCCTGGATATTACAAAAAAAACGTGTCAAAAGAGTAAGCTGTTCTTTCAGTGCGTTGAAATGCATCACTAGAGCAACAGTTGCCAGAGGAAAAAGGATTGTTATAGGCCAGAGTGCTTTAGAGGTTCAGAGAACACCATGAGTGATGTTTATTATTATTTATTTGTTGGGAGGTATTTTTATTTATTGTATGGTTACCACAAAGTGGGCTCTGTACAAATCTATATTAAAAAAGAGAATTTTATGAGTTATTTCAAAAGAAAGTTTTTACAGTATATTCCTAATACATCAGCAAGATCATTCATAAAATGCATTGCATAGCTGAAATAATTAAGTACAAATTTAAAAGAAAACATATAGTTTAGAATTATAATTAGAATTGCCTTCTTCATCTTTTGTTAATTTAAAAAAAACCTTTTACTTAAACTCATGAAAAATCTTTGAAAATGGGTATTCAGAGATAGCTCAGTGTTCATTGTAGCTCATGTTACTGGACAGATTTTTTGGGGGGGGGAGGTTTTAGCTCTCAATCATACGAGTTGTTAGTAAAAATCTCTATTTCATTTTTCAAGTCATTTTCTGTGTTGAGAATAATCACCTGAAAACATGCATGAAGTACACTTTTAAAATTTAGAAATAAGAAGGTGAGATTTTCACCAAACTGGAAGTTAAGCATGAATTGCTGTATTGTTTCTGAGAAGAGTAGAGCAGCTGAAGTCCTCACCCACCACAGAAAGAACAAGAGTCTAATTTGTTTTTCTCTTGGGAGAGTTCCTTGTCCCTCAGGTTATAGAGGCTTTCTGAAGGGTGGAAGGAAATCCTCAGTCATCCTTCCTATTACACTTCCACCCACGAAAAGAATCATTCGCATAAGGAGGCGTCCTGTCTTCTGCAATAGTACCAACATTATCAGTCTCATTCTGCATAGAAGAATACACATATTTTTTTTATTTTTCTACAAAACTCGAACAGCTGAAATTTGTGTCCCACCCCTCCATCTGCACCTACCCCATAGATTAAGACATTTTCTCAGTCCATAAAAAGGACGGACTTTGTTCAAGCCCCCACCTAGCCAAAGCTGTCTGATGGACTAACTAGAGTGGCATCCTTTGATTTCCTTTATTTTCTATTCAACTCATGGTACCACATAAAGGTTATTCTGGAGCATGATACAAAGGGGCTTCATTACACGGGAGAAAGTGCCCTGTTGTTCCTAGATACTCTGAAGACAGAGAAAATCCTTCACAACCCTTTATTTCATACCCAGCCAACAAGCTGGCACTTCGTCAGGGAGAATGCAGGCACTTTTTCCAGTTGCCTTGTCAAGAAATGTAATATATAATAATACCCTGCTTCCTTCCTGCAGAAAAACCTTTTTGTTAAAATTGGCATCTCTGTCTTGTGGCCTTGAGAGCCTGAAATACAGGGTGCAACTTAATCAGCTAGAACAGTGCTGTGCTTGCTGTACTGAATGCACTCCAAAGGTTTCCACGGTGTAACAAATGGTCAGATGGTGTGTGGACTGACTCACTTCTCCCCAGGAACACAGTATTTTGCCAACATCTGCATTATATTGTGTCAACAATTACAATATTTCAGAGTTGCTGCTTTCTTTTATCTCCCGAATCCATCCATTTAACTGTTCTTGTGTCAGAATATACCACACTGTTACTATTTCTAGTAGCTTGGTGTTATCCTGTCATTTTTCTTTTGCAGGCCCATACGCAGTTGTCCCACAAGGTAAAAAAAAAAAATAAATATATATTCTTCTGTTAAGTTCTTTCTGAGAAATTTAAAATGCACAGCTTCGAACCGCAACAGCTTCTCCCACAGGGGTACAGTAATGCATCTCACCATGCCAGAACCATCACCATCTTCAAGGGTGTTGAAGACAGCCTACACGTTCCTCAGCAGTGTGCCCTCCCGAGAGAAAACTGCTGGGACAGGACCACACATACTATCCTGAGGATGCTCATTATTATATCCTGTAGTAAGGTGGGTTCTTCCCTCAGAACAGATAGGAACATAACAGCAAGAGTGTATACAATTCTATATAGTAAAGGAAGCCTGCTGTATCTAGGAAGGCCTGGGGATTTTTTGGAGGGGGGGAATCACACAGGGAGGTTATTCTATGCATGTGCAGAAAACATGATGCCAGTTAAAAACTGGACAGAGCTTCAAACAGATCCAGTAATGTGATACAAAAGGCCCTATATGGAGGGACTTGCACCTTGCGCTGGAAACAAGTTGCCAAATCAGAAAACCACTGCTGTCATATGTGAACAAATTATTCCAATATTAATGCAACTATACTGCTCTACAGTGTACAAGGCAGGGTGACTGGTGCCATTAAAACCCAAGAACCATCTTTATGTATCTAGGACTTGAGGCAAAGCCCATGCAAAGGGGTTTGCAAGCAAAATAGACATGATAAACAGGGAACAATTACAAAAATAATTGTTGTTCTAACTTCTGGGGTTGTAAGACTAAAGGACAAAGGATTTAAACCATGGCATGACTAGGTATACTCGAGTCTACAGTAATACAAATAATAGAGTGGTATGAGGAATCTGTGGCAGAGCTGGCAATTAAACCTGTATTTCCTAAGTAAGTCCCATGGTGAGAATGGTAACCCCCAGACCATCCTTCTTTTCAACTTAATATTGCCTCTGACACAGCACATGTTGAAAAGATCGTGTTTTCATTATTAAGTGCAGCTCGTATTCATAATCAGGGACTAATGATTATTTTGTTAATAAGAACTAATGTAATTTCCCAAAACCACAACCAGGCATCATTCCTTGACAATTTTCTTTGTTTTGTGGTGGTTACTCCCTTCTATTCATATACTTGCAGTCAACATTTGGTTGACTACAGCTCGGTCATTTGAAGCTTGATTCAGTTGTTTATACAAATGACTAGCACCATGTGAGCTGCCCTAGGAAATCTCACCTGGCCATCAGCCACCTCCTCAGAAAGTCATGGACTTCTCATAGTCTTTTATCATGTCTGTTGTACGTACCCAGAAAGGTATTTCAGATAGCCCAGGGCTTCTCAAATAGGACTAGACACCTATGCTTAGGCAAATTAATTTAGCCCTGCGTCTCACAGGTTAGACTCTAAAGAGGTGGGATTCAGTTTGTAGGTTAGAGCAGCTAAATTTACATGTTGTTGCTGTAGGAGTCCACTTACGTGCACTTTGTTTCTCCCAGGGCCTTTTATAGTTGAAGATCTAGTCAATGCAGTCAGCAGGGTCTAGAGAGCAATCCAGTTTATCCCAGAGCAGATGTGTACATTTTGTCATCTAAATGCCTCTTTAGATCTTCATAACTGCAGTTTTGTCTACTACACATAGACATTGGCATGTTAGACATCAGTCCAAGAAATGAATCTCAGGCCTTCATTCAGTAGTCTAAACATTTATATCTATTGGTGATAGTTTAAAATATCCAAAATATTTAAATATCACTGGTATATATGACACAGCTTTTATGTGATATCTGTAGCTTATAGAGTGGCTGTTGGACACTGCACAGGAGAACCTGGGGCATGTCAATTTGCATCAGATGCCTAAATGTGGACAACTGAATTGAGGCCTTCATCTCCACATGGTGCACTGATGTTTTCAGTTGTTGCTCAGTAGTGTTTAGACTATAGTCAAGGATTTTTCAGCTTCTCATGCCCAGCCAGGGCACCTGACCCAAACTGGCCAACAGTGTATTCCATACCATGGGACGTCCCATCTAGTTTAGGAACTGGGAAGGGAGGGGCAGGGAATCGCGGCTCGGGGACTGGCTGGGTGTTGGTCGGCGGGTGGTGAGCAATTGCCCTGCGCATCATTTGTACATTCCAATCCTTTTATTATTACTTTTGTCATTTTATTAGTGTTATCATTATCATTATTAGTTTCTTCTTTTCTGTTCTATTAAACCGTTCTTATCTCAACCCACGAGTTTTACTTCTTTTCCCTATTTTCTCCCCCATCCCACTGGATGGGGGGGGAGTGAGTGAGCAGCTGCGTGGTGCTTAGTTGCTGGCTGGGGTTAAACCACGACACCCTTGTACCATCCCTACCTTTCGCTTCTGCTGGCTGTAGTCTTGTTCAGTGGCAATTAACTTATTAAGGACATTTTTTTCTCATGTTTGTTTTCTTAAGACTATGCTTGCTCCATGCCTGCTTCATAGGTCGGCTCAAATACTCTTTATATTCTCCTCCAGACCTACTCTTTCTTACACAGTCTTTTTTGTTTATATACTGCATAGAGACACTACATGCAGTGCCTGTCCTTACTATCTCACCTGTCACTAGGTCCACAGCCTACTTTCAAGACTGTTCTGCTTGCATGAACTGGCCCTGTACTATCTGTCTCTTTTAATGGAGCCAATTTACTGTGCTGTAATTACCTTCTCCAAAGGTCCCCTCTTTTGTCCAGGATTGTGATCTGCCTTTGCATGTCTGTGCAAGGCTTCCTTTCATTCTTCTCCTCCTTACATCAAAACTCAACCTGATCTCAAGATACCTCTGCATTCTCAATGGTGCCATGCAGCATAGGAGATTTAGGAGCAGCCTGAACAACTGAACAGCCAGGAAAGAAAAACAGCACCAAAGCCAATTAAAAATAGTTCCTGAAGCTGAGATATCTGGAAGCAGGTGAGTTGTCCCAGAAACTTCGAATGGGTTCAAACTACAGAGAAGCTTTAAGTATTTTCCCTGCCATTTGAATTTTAATCTATAGGGAACTAACCCCTTTAGATTAGATGCAAAATAGAGTTCTTTCTGAGAAACCAACACACACACATACACACGCATACACAAAGCCCTGAAGAACTGAGCTGAGATCAAAACACTTGTTACTTTGAGATTCCTCTGGTGAACTTGAATCCTAGTCTTGAAGGTGAAATCCATCTTCTGAGTCCACAGAGCTTTCTGTTCCCCTGGAACTTCTTACAATGTCTATAAAGATTTCTGCTCTTAACCTTTCTTGTGTTATAAAAAGCACAGCCACATTCCTCATAACTATTTGATGTCTCATATAAAACCCTTTAAAAAAAAAAAATCCCAAGATAACATCAAAAGAAAAAGTTGCCCACAGTTGTCTTTAAATGCCATGCTTATTTAATATCGACATGAATATAGAGTCACTGCTCTTTGAATCTTGGACTCCCACACTAGCAATGGAGGTACACAACCTAAAATCTGCCAGTTGTTTAAAAAAATAATAATAAAAAATAATATTTGACTCTGTAGGGAAAATGTGTCAAGAGTAAAAGGCAGTGAGGGTGAATTTTGGACAGAGTCCAAAAACAATTGTAGGAAAGGAGCTGCTTTTTTTCCAACAGCCTCCTGACACGCTTTCTTCAGTTTTGCCACAAAGTTGAAGTCTTTCCTCAGGAGAAATATGTGTGTGTGTACCTGTGAGCTATGGAAGACCCAGAAATTTTAGACACAGGCAAACCTGACATGCAGGGAAGGGGGAGATGTAGGACCTGCCTTGTAAAAAAATATGCTATTTCAAATAGTTTGTCTCTGAAGTATGTCAACTACCAGTTCCTTGCAATTCTAATTTAATTTTATTTTATTGTTCCCAACACACACACGTGCCCACACGTGCTCATGTGTAGTCAATGTATAATGTGCATGTATATTCTAAGGAATAATTTATTTTGATTTGTTATAGTCAATGTATAATTATATGACAGGTCTGATCTTCAAGATGAATCGTTTCTTCCTTTGTGATATGATGAGTATGTCATAACACATTAACATCCCACTCACAGCTGCAAAATATAGAGACAATCAGAAGACCAGGCCAGGAGGGCAAGATAAAATAACAAGAAAAACTGTAATAGCCATCAGGTGCTGGGTTCTCTCAAGTCCCATTGACTTCAGTAGTGCCTAGGATCATGCAGAAAAAAAAGATTTTTTTCATGCTTATGTTTCTCATAAAAAACAAAGAAAACTTTATTTTGACACTCCACTGAAGTGAAAATACATTTACTGCCTCACGAGTGCATACATTTTTTGATAACAGTGCTAAGCAATCTATTTGCCTGGTATTATATGTATCTTAAGAAGTAGCTTAAGAGGCAGACTATAAAGAGATTTTGCCACCCTTCCCTCTTTTTGTATGTATAACATTCCTTCTTGGTAGCAGAAATATCAGTTTGTAGCCTATAGACCTATGATAGGATAAGCACCTAGGATTTGCTGTTTACAGTTAGGCCTGGAGGGCTAAATCAGGACTGGAGTCAAATCATGTACTCTTCAAATTCATGAGTCCTCAGAGAACTTACCATCTAATTAGGAATGATATTTGCATAGCAAATGACCTTAACGTTAAAAATAATCTTTTTTTTTTTTCTTTTTGTTATGTAGTGGGCAAAAGAATGAAATGCATTGACAAAAATATGAGAGAAAAAAAAGGGAGGAAAGGATGGGAAATGTAAAAAAGGAGAAAAAATAGAACAATTAAGATAGAAACCTATAGAAACAGGAATATGAGGGAAAGGGAAGAAGAAAATAAAACAAATAAGTGAAGTCCAGAAACATGAAGAAACAAGATTGTTGAACTAAATATGCTATCCCGAGAAAATATTCTTTCAATGGAAATTTTATTTTTCTCTTGCTTATTTTCTCTCCATGGGAAAAAGCATGAAACTGCTTCAGTCTGAGCTGCTAATGTTCTTCATTGGGTGTTAAGAATTTTATGCAGATGAAGATCCTGATGCCTTCATGTTGCTGTCAGATCAAATTGGTATTGACAAAGGCCAAATCCAACAGAAGGCAATTTGTGAGACCGCATCTCTATCAATGCAGAGAGGCAGGCTCCTCACCAGAGGTGATTCAAAGCTGCCACCAGTTTAGGTGTTCTGAAACACAACCTGGAACAGTCTCTCTCTTCTCAGTTGGCTACAGGGGAAGATTAGCTTTTTTATATACACCTGTAAGACCCCCGTGATACACTACAGTGTCATTTCTGGAAGAGCTGTTGTGGCTAACTCACTGTGTTGATAAAATTCATCCTTGAGGGTGGATTATTCCAATGCATCCCAGTTAAAAGAATGCCACTGTAATTCCTTGGTCAGTGTATATTAAATGATGTTGCCAACCTAAGTGGTTTTGTTGCCAGTTTTCTCGACAGCTCTCACCTGAAGAAATTAGTCACTTCAAGTTCTAAAAAACCTTTTTTTTTCTTTTTTTCCTGCTTTCTATGTCCCTAGTTCCATGATTTGTCATGATTATCATAGCCTTGTTTATATTTCTTTTCAGCACTTTAATCACTGCTAAGATATCATGTAGATCTTTTTTTAAAGGCAGTGAGCAGTTTGCATACAAGCCTTCATGTAATCTTTTAGGAAGTTTCTTTATTGACTAACATTTACCTAGCTAAGAGGTCTCTGTTCAAAAATACTATGTCAAATATTCACAGTGTTAATGAGAAAATCCATTTTTCTTGTAGCCAGTGAACTTTTGCCCATTCTTAAGAAGCAGAATTCATTTAAAGAGCAAAAATGTTTAAATAAGCTTAATTTTACTTGCTAAAATTTTTTTCCTTTCCCCTGAGGTAGATTAAAACAGCAACTGAATATTTGTCAAAATTCAGAAATTCTGTACCAGTGATTATGAGGAGAAATATAAAATGAAATAGAATACATGCAGACTTTGAAATGGATAATAGCAAGGTAAAAATTGCGCCTTGAGTTAAATAAATTTTCTTTTCATGTTGTTTGTCGACTCTACTATACAATATTAACATCACATGAAAGTCTTACTAAGTTAAATACTGTCGACTCTATTTTTGCAAGGTACATCCTCTACTTGAATTTTTTTTTATAAAACACGGAGAAATTTATGCTTTTGTATGGATTTTAAGCCCTATTGTCATCTTCAGTGATGAAAAAGTTATGGAAAAAAGTGCCATACAAACCTTTTAGCTGGGGCTTGGTTTTGTTTTTAACTTTAGGATTTTTAGTTTCTTCTTTGCTCTTTTGCACTTCATTCACCTTGTGCAATTAAACTGAAGTCCTCATAAATGACAACTACTGGCTACCTCATCTTTTCCTTCTTGATTCTCTCAGGCCATAGCTATCAAACTTTCTGGACAGAGGAGTCAAACTACTTTTATGCAAGTCTGTGAATAGGATTATAAACCAGAGACAGTAATATCACTCCCAATTATAAGAAAAGATCTGCTGATGGCAGTGCACAAAGGTCAAGGCTAGAATATGGTCAGAGAGTATTCTGATTCCAGGTTTGTTAACCACTTTATTGCCACACGAAATGTCCTCTCCTTTTCTTTCCCTGCCTTCTTTTCCTCTGCCTCTTACCCTTTTCTTTGTCTTGCTATAGCTTTTTATTTTCCTCATGGCGTTCCATTAGTTTTCAGCAATTTCCATTGCTTACCCCCACCTCACATTTCATCAGCTGGAGATGAGCAGAGAAAGAGCTAATATTAACATCAACAGGGGTTTCAATGCAGCCGTGAGAGCACCTTCACCTCAAAAATTGTATATGCACCTCAGACCTACACAAACTCGATATCTGTGATGGCTCAGAACAGGAGCAAGGGCCAAAATGGCCGTATTAGTTCATCAACTGTACAAATTAATCACATGGAGAGGCAGGTTATCTCGGTCCAGGCAAGGTGCTTCAGTACTACTGAGGTACTACTGCCCAATTCTTACTCATTTATCTTGTTCTTCTCCAGATTTCCTTTACATAAGACTTATCAGCACTTTATGATAAGGCCTTGGTAGGTTTCATTCAATGCCAGGTGCTATGGCTGACCTTGTACTAAAGTTTTAACTCATTTGAATCAGAACTGTAATTCAAAATATGGCCTCCTTGTGGTTTATAAATTCGGGTCCCCCATGCTTTAAATCTAAACACAATTTTTGCTTTGTTTTAAGTGACAGCCAGGACCAAACCCACGATTTTCAATTAAAGTTTAAAATGTTACTGTGGAAAATCCTTAGTTTTACATGAGGATCAACAGTTCTCTTGAAAAAAGGGGTCAACACCCCCCCGCCCCCCAAATATCTTTAGTTCTACTGGCAAAGTGTCTTTTTCTTCTTTTTTTTTTTTTTTTTTTTTTTTTGAAGGAAGGGAAGCTTAGTGCATGGGTGTTTTTTTTGGACAGTACTTTAACTTGCAACCTGTTAGTTTTGTAAAAGATGTAGCGAATTATATATTCCTAGTCAGGCCGAGAGCTGAATGCCATTGGAACTAATGGGGAAAGAGAAGCCTTTAGGAAACTAGACTAGAAACTGAGTCTCATGATTAGGCAAAAGTATCTGTTTATTTTGAAGTGCTATTAAACAATAATTTCATTTTCTTGTCTATGGTGATGACTGTCCAGAGAAGGTCAGCTTTACTTGTATGTGTCCAGTTGGTGGTTAGGGAAGTCTGATTGGGGTTTACAGTGGAATCAATCCTTATTTGTCTGCTAGAAGACAGGACTCACATATGAGGGATCATTTTCAAAGAAACAGAGCTCAATAGTGTTAGTCTTTTGTGAGTAGAAAATAAATAAGGGTTGAATGTTATTATCACCAGAAGTTATAATCCAGTTGGAAATAATATTCTATTCCCCAAGTTGCTACTGTTCATGAATCCTTCTTTTAATAAGTAACTGAAGATAGAAGTTTTCATAGAAATTATTCCTCATTCAGCATATTTCTTATAACTTCTGCTTTTTTTTTTTTTTTTTTTTTTTTTTTTTATATGGACAAAGCTCTGCTCTTAGTGAATACAGGTTTAATGTTGGAGTTGTTGCCGTAAGGGAAAGAATGTCTGTCAATGTGAAGTCCTGTTATTGGAAAACTGGGATCAGAAAGTAGCTTTACTGGGACAGCTGGATTTAGAAGCTAAGTCTTCATGTGTCACTATTTTCAGTTATGTCTTAGATTGTCCTTGATCTCACCTTAGTCCTACACTGCTATTACAAATGTGCTCCCCTTAAGTTGATATACACTTACTTACTTGAGTACTTGGGTTGTTTTTTAAAGAGGGAACTCACGCTGCATGGACTACTTCATTTAAACAACCCTTGCGTTTTTCATTTCTCAGACGGAGTCTTCAGCCGTTCTTTGTTTACATGATTACTCCTCTATCTGTGATAAAGATTGATTCAGACGATCAATAAGGGCTTTGAGGGAGAGGTGCTGTCATACCAACAGGTTTTTAATACACAGGAAGACCCAGTACAGCAAAGTACTTAAGCACATGTCAAAATTTAAGCCACGATGACTTCCATTGACTTTACCCTCACTATTCGTATACTTAAAGTTGGGGACATATTTAAGTACTTTGCTGAGTCAAGACTGTTCTACATTATAAAATCAGGTAGGTAGCACAAAGAGCATCAATGCCGTCTGAGCCGCCGAGAGCAAGTCGTTAGTGAGGGGTAGGAAGTAAGGCTTAGATCCACAAAATGGAAAGAAAAGAAAAAAACTGAGGATGATAATGGAAAAAACAGCCTTGAAAAGACGTGACAGCCACGACATTCATCCATAAAAATGTAAAGAAATCCAAAAAGAGAAGGTCACTGATCCATCCTTTCTTCATCAATTGTGCTGAAGTAATGCAGCTCATGGCCTATTGAATGTAAAGATCCCCTGCTGTTCTCAAGCGCTGGGTAGAGAAATACAATGTGCGATCGACAACTTTTAGGCCTCAGTAGGGTGAATTAAGGACAAAGTGTTCTTAACTACTGAATTTTTCTGCTTTCTGGGGTGAAATTAAACCCCTAACAGAGTCAGTATACAATTCCCAAAGGCAGGGACCATTCCTGCTGTGGCTGAAGCCAAAAATGCATCAGTGATTTAATGAAAGCTTCATCAGGGATTCAGTTTTGATCCCATTTACACTGACCTTGTAAAACTGGAACAACGTCACTGAGGGCAGAGTGATCAATCTGTATAGAGAAGACAGTACTGGAAACAATACACTCCTAGAGTCTTTGTCTGCTTTCAGTGTGTAAATGCTTTGAGAAAAACAGAAAAATAAAACATCATTGGGCGTGAGATGCCATCTTTACCAAAACACATATGAAACCCCCTTCAGAAGGGAAGTTTTTCTTATTAAAGCAGTCGCTTAAAAAAAATATGCTCCAACTGTATTGTTGAAAAAATTATTGCATCCAACCTGAGTACATGTCCTAAGCAGTAGGCTAGGTTATGCCTGCTGATCTTTTCAACTGGAAAATTCTTCCTAAAGGGCAGAAAGCAACATTATGGATCAGTCTACCAAAAAAAAAAAAAGAAAAAAAAGAAAAAAAAAAGAAAGAGAAAAGAAAAAGAAAAAAGGGAAGAAAATTGCCCTGCAAGCTGATAAAAGCCCATCTGCCTGCTTTTGACAAGGCACTGTCATTCTTCACAGCTTCGCATCCTGTAGACATTTAGAGGGTCATAATTTCCAGTTCAGTTTTCTTTTTTTTCACCCCCCTCTCTTCTGAGTGGAGCAATGTGTGAGGAGTAGGCTAAGACGGCCTGAACTAATTCATCTTGTGACCTTTTAGTGCCTTCAGAGCAAAGTGATTTAATAGCACTTAATCTGTCAAAAAACTGAAGCTTTGTAATAACTGTATATTAAGCCAGTTTTTATGGAGCATTAGCTGAAGTCCTTCCAGTTTACAAAATGGGGTGGTACCTTGTCTTTTTTATTTTTTTTCTTTTTCCTCCTTGTCTTCCATGAATCCCTGTTACTCAGTAACACCATTTTGTATTTTAGGGAGAGAGGGAAATACTCAAGACAGGTAACTCCATCCATTACAGGGTCCATAGGAAAGGTTTCTTCCCATCCCTGCGTGATTTATGGCATAGGGTTCTTGGAGCTGACGGGGGATGGAGCAGGCAGAACATTCAGGCCCCACTGGTAATGGAGGGATCTTCTCAAGCTTGGCCATGTGCCACAGATGTTAACTTAGATTTAAAAAAAATAAAAAGGGATTATTTGAACACAAAGCACTGAGGAAAATTTGTGACAACTAGTTCCTACTTCTGCCACAGCTTTGCTTTTGGATTGCTTTCTTTAAATTAAATTGCTTAATCTAATTTCCTTATCAGTAATCCAGGTAATAATAATATTTCCTTTTTTTCCAATTTTTTTAAATCACTGAGATTAAAGAAATTCTTGGCAAGGCCAGTCTCCTTGTCTGCTTGCACGATGTAACCACTAAGGAACTTCATCTTTCTGTAACACAATTAAATAAGAATGAATATAAAGGAGCAGTAAGAAATATGAGCTGGTCAAAAATCAGAATTTTTAGTCCAACATTTTCACATTCATTTTCATCCCCAAACAAGAAACAAGGAGTTGAAAGATCAGAATTTTTTTCCCAAATTGAAGTTTCATCAAAGAAAATGAGTATCGATTTTAAAATGTTTTCCCTGTACCTGTGATAGAGACTGAACTGTCTATTCTGAACACTTCGTAAGAATTATAGTCTGGAGATATCATGCGGAGGATTGTAAGAGGCATGCATCTTCTGAAACAGTCTATGGTGAGAAGATGCTGCATTTCACTGCAGTGTTTCAGTCAGAGGAGGGCTGTTTCACATCTTCCCTGCCTGTCTCCTGCCTCTCAGTCTCAGTTTTCCTTCTCCAAGTATACGGGGCAGTGATAACGTTGCGAATCAATCCCATTTGTATGGAATTTTTATTTCAGCTGATTTAGACACCTGGAGTGGTGACTCCCAGTTTAACAATTTCTTTCCCTCAAATGTTCACTCGTTAAAAATAACTGTTGCTTGTTTCAAGACCCTCACACAGATTTCACTGAAGTTAGATGTTCCCATCACTGCCAACACATCGGTGTCTTCCATTTAACTCCTATCCTACTATTCCTTAACACATTCCTTTGCAGGAATGTAAAGGTTTGGGGATTTGGGTTGGGTTTTTTTCTTTTTCAGAAAGCAATTGCTATAAGAATAAATGGGTATGTTTGTTCTTTCTGCTCGTGCCCTGACTCTCAAGCTAATTCCCTCTGACATGTAAACTTGTGTTCCCTTTACTCTTTCCTCCTGAGATGTCTAATTGTGTGATGTCCTCTGCTTGGCCCTACTCTGCCCATGGTACTCCAGCAACGGAGGTTAGGATCCCAGCTGGGGGTTTACGCTGTTTTGGATAACCATAAACCCACAGGTAGCCACTTAGTTCTCTAAATAAGGCAAGAGTGCCAAATATCACCAAAACTTGGGTTTATAGGGAGACTTCAAGGTCTTTGGCTACTGGGTGAGATGACTGCTAGGAATACACACCCAAAGTGAGTTTACCTCACGGCACTCTCATATCCTGGACACCTTACCTATTTTGCATCAGCTTTGCCCAAGAAACAAAATGAAAAAAAGAAACAAAAAAAGAAACAAAAATACGCTTTAGTCAGCTGTAAGTTAGCAAGATACTTCAGTGTACTTGATTTGGCTGCCAGTGGCAGGTAGAGAATCATTATTAAAGCTGTAATGAAAGGCTAGTTTCAACCACAACGATATAGAGCAGCATTTCTTCATAAGAGAGCAACAAACTGCCAAATAATTACTTTTCTAGATGTGAAAGCATCAGTTTTCATTAAAAAGCAAGCAAACAAACAAGGAAAAAACCTACATCTTTGTAACTACTGTTTGGTAAACCTTTCCCGCAAGATCTCTCTCCCTCTCTGTGTGTATCTCAGATTATTATCAATATTATTACTATTATCTTAATGTAGTGCTTAAATTAGTCCTTTGTAAATTTTTTATAAATACACAGAATTAAAAACTTGCACTGCCCTCAGAGAATGCAAGTTAGGCGGGATGAAGCACAGATAACTAGAGGGCATGATTTAAGACAGACAGCTCCAACTCCATAAATTTTCCCAGTCAGCATTAGAGTTACTTAATATTTTATGTAGTATTCCTTGCTTATATGTGACATTTTGAGCCTCTAATAAAGATACAAGCCTGGGATTTTTTTTTCCACTCCCATCCCATCCTTTTTTGTACATTTGTAAGTATCAAGTAGCTGACATGGGGTTTTTATTTTCTTCTTTTTTTTTTTTTCTCCTGGTGTTTTCTATCATCATTTATCAATAGTTCTAGAGGTTCCTGAATGCAACTCTGTAATTATCATTCTGGGCACAAATGTTATTTTTGTCTCGAAAACTGAGTAGAAAATTGGTATGAAATTTCCTAGAGCGATTATTTTTATACCCTTTGCATCTTCTATGCAGTTTTTCTTAGATTTATTGCAAGTAGTTGTGACTAGTAAATTACCAGAATTTGGCTATTCTTAATGCTTTATCATATATCAACTCTGTCAATATAATCAGCAGTTATGCTTGCCTATTAAACTGTCAATCAAAGGCAGCTTTTCCATACATCAGCCTTCTCCCCTTCACACTAAAACGTCCCTAGTTTCTAAATTCGGTGTCTTCTCCCATCTCCCATAGGAGAACTCCATCTTCTCCCAGTGCTCATTCCCTTCCAGGTCCTTTTATTGTCAGATCACCAGTTGGCTTGACCTGCCAGCTGACCAATGTAGTCCATGGTTTCCTTTTTCCCCAGTATCCACAATTTCTTTTTGGTCAGAAGTGACTCCTTGCTGACCACCCAACTGAACAAATAGATTCTCAGGATGGTGGTGGGGCAACAACTCGATGACAAGGGTTGGCTCTCGCTGTCTATGCACAGTGCCTGGAAGGAAGAATCCTAGCTATGGTTAGCATCACTCAGTAGTAATAAAATTTCACTAATTGTGAGGGTTATTAATAACAAAGTTCTCGCGCAGCAACACCGTATTAGTGTAACGCAAACCTTGCATTCAGTGATTTGTATCCCAAATGGCAACGTATTTCTATAGTTTGGGTACTGAACCAGAACACTAGTTTTCTCCAAGGTTCTGCCACTAATTTGGGGCAGGTCACTTAATGTCAATTTATCTTTCTTGATCTTCTCTGGTACGATACTAATTTTTGTCGACACAAATGTTGTCCCATTATTCTTAGGGACTACACCCACATAATGGAGCCCTGACCTCAATTAGGGCGTGCAGGTACTATAATAATGGTAAAATCACAAAAACACCTTGGGATTCATCTAACTAAAAGGTTAGAAGTTCAGAGGGCCAAAACCTACATCTCTTCTACGTGCCTCATTTCTCTTCAGAGGCAACGGAAGGAACAGGCACTCGTAGGAAGTGGCCCATACCATTTTAAGTTAGATATCTGCGATGGCTCAGACGAATTGCACCTTGAGAGTGCCTATTTTTCATCATGGGGAGAATGACAGACATAACTACAGCTGTGGCTGACTACCGAGAAATGGAGGCCTATGTCACGGAGCTCTGAAGTTACACAAGATAGTACCAGCCTTTCAGCATTCTCAGGCTTATTTTTCTTTCATCATCATTCAAACACCAAGAATAATTCTTGTCATAGTCATGGTGATAAAAACTGGTAAAACAGGATAAAAAGAATATTATTCCAAATGACAGCAAGGTTCAATGTGACAGCAAGTCTTGATTCATATTTGGAAATACAAGAAAATACACATCTGAAAGAAAGGATGCAGAACCCAAGCCCAAGGTTTATTTCATGTTTTGCTAAGCAACAAACAAAAATATCTTTTCTTCTATTATTTTTAATTGAAATTGAATGACACAGTGTTCAGAACCTGGGGACAGACAAAATTATTCCTTTTTTTTTTTTTCTCCTCTCACCCAGGAAGGATCCAAACCAGAAAGCAGGCTTCATTTTAAATAAGCAGAGCTGACAATATTCTTTTCAATAACTGCCTATGGATGAAAGTTAATAAAGTCATTGGGCCAAATATATGCATGTGTAATTCCAATTACACCACAGTCATGTTTAATATAAAACCATCAACTTTGCATTCAGCCCAGGAACCAAGCCTGCTGACTTTAGTGTAAGGATGAATTAGATGGATGGTGCACTTTATAGTATTTCCGTACAGTTAGAACATCCTTGCCCTTTCCTTATTACAGCCAAGATTTAATTAAAATTAAATTTAAATTAAAATTAAATTAAGAGAATATTTTTTGAGTATTAAATAATATTTGAACATCCTCTTCATGTTTGCTCTGAAAACAAGGAATAAGTGCAAGATTATTTTTTGGCCAAATGAATTTACTTGATGATCATTAAATACTATTCCCAAAAGGTAAAAACACCTGTGTTTTTTTTCTTTAACTTTTGTGAATTAATGTTGATATGGAATTTATTAGCATAAGGTTACTGTGAATGAAACCTTTTGAAAACTTTATTGTTTTGCTCCCTAGTACCGTGAGGATTTGACTTTTTAAAGAAATAATAAACATTGATAATATACTCTTCTTTATTTCAGTTTATTTAAATGGGAGTCACCCTTTTCAAACATAGTTGCCCAAAGTTATTTACGTACACTTTTACATGGCACCTATGATGAAACTGGGTTCTGTTCAGAACTCACAAATTCAACACAAACACCTTTAGGGTCCATTTCAAGAAAGCAAACTATTTATTTTGATACCTTCTTGTGGGAATCCAAATTTGAAAATATTTGGTATTCCTTATACTCATCTGCTGAGGTATATATCATCTTAATCGACTCTGTGGGAAAATCCTGTTCAGGTCATAGGATGAGAGCATTGTGTGTGCCATCTCCAACAGCTTGCATGCAAAGCAGAAGCTCCTGCTTCTTGTCTTAGATGTACCCCACACCTGAAACATAATTTTTTCGTATGTCTTTTTTACTTCCCAATGTCCTCCTTGCACTTTTCATGCTTGTTCATTCATTTTTAGAGAGGGCTGGTCTCACAGCATGTCACTGAATATTTCTGTTCTTAGTGTTGGTTCCTAAGGTGCTGGAGCAAAATTAATTCTCTAATATACAGCTTTGGCTGTATCATCTTTCTGGTTGCATCCCTTTCCCTATTGCATCAAGCTTATAGTTAATTTTAAGTTTCTGTCCCTTTCCTTTGTGTTGAGACAACACCCAAAGTACAAACGCTAACTGCTATTAGTAATAATCACAACAGTAATGAGATTAAAAATAGAAGACCATTAATGATTTTTTTGAAAGAATTAAAATTCTGTCCACAAAGCAGATGAACTTAGGCAGTCAGATATATACCTTGTAACTTCTCAAATGCAACTTGAAAATGCTACAATGCTGACTTTAAATTTACATGGTGCTAACTTTTCCAGAACAAGATCAGAATTCATAATTTATTTATATTGTGATTTTTTTTTTCTTGATTTAACCTTTATTTTACAAGAAGGCTTCTTGAAATATTAATTGCCTTTTTTCTTACAGAGACCTAACAAAGGTAGACAGCAAGGTAGTACTCACACACAGCAGGAACAGAAAAAGAAGGAGGTGGTTTGGGGGGGAAAGGGGGGAGGAAAGAAAAAGATTAAGTACATATAAAAAACAACCCTAAATAATACAGCGTTCCTACATATTCTGGATGCAATAATTTCTTCTCATAATCTCAAAAATTATCTCCCCTATTTCATCAATTTATAGCTATATTTTAGCATCTCATTTTGTATTTAAAGGTCTAAAGTAAAGTAGCATAAAAATAAATAAATAAACCTTCACTACATGCATCTAAGAAAGGTAAATGTTATAGTCCCTTTTTGTCTATGAGAAAGAAATGAGACTCATGGCCAGATCCAACAAAATATTTAGGGGACTAGAAGTTAGATTGTCATCTCCATGATGAAAAAATTACATTTAACACATAGTGTCCTTTTATAATGCTTGTGAAGACTACAGTGAAACAGAAAGGGCATTCAGAAACTCCGCTATCCACTAGCAGTTGCCTAAAAGTTCTGTTCTCCCTGGATTTTTAGTTTAGCATCTGAATCAGGTTTGTAAGGAAATCTATGTTGTCAAAAGTGGACAATGACACGGTGGGATGTTGCTGTGGAGAAGAGCTCGGTCCTTCCAGCGTGAACCAGTTGCACTTTGAACCTGGCTACCCCCAAGGGAGATGCTCGGCCAGTTTGAACGCCAGAACGGCTCCAGTTTGGCTGTGGAAAGGGATGGTCTGCAAGTTCAGAATCACAGAATTGCAGAATAATTTCAGCCGGGTGGGACATCTGCGGGACGTCCAAACAGCATCCCTTCATTTCCCGTACATCAGGTTGCTCAGAGCCTTTTTCTGATGTTTTTTTAATATCTTCAAGGATGGAGATTCCCTAATGCCTCTGGGATTTTACTCCAGCATTCAACCACTCTCACAGTGAAGAATTTTTTCCTTATATGTAATAGTAATATGCCTTGCTACAACTTTTGTCCATTGTCCCTCATCCTTTTGCTGTGCAAAGGAAAGGTTTATTAAAAAAGCTAAAACTCTATCTTAAAACCGATTCTAAGTGTTACTTTCTGCAAGTCATGCACAAAGCCTATGGCAAAATCAGAGTCTCTCGTAATATTTATGTCCCAGAGTTAACACCTACCATTTAGTGTCTCCTCATAACTATCAGTTATTTCCAGGAAATAATTCCTCCAAGTGCAGTGGAAGCATCATCTATGCTTTAGTAAAGCTTAGGAGAAAAAAATAAGAACAACCTACCGCTTTGTAATTGCACAGAGATTTTCAGAGGCAGGGTAATTAATGTCATTTAATTGATGGTCCAAGACAACTCCAACATCCATACTACTGCATAAGTACCATAGTATCACCATGACCACATTTGGTCAGCCCCTCAATTTTATGTCACAGTTGAATGATAGTATATCCAGGAGGACAGCTGCCCTTTACAGTGTGATTGGGCTTCTATGTGTAACCAGAACTATATTAAGATTGCAGTCTATTACAACATTAATAGCATTGTTTCCAACAATTAAATTTCCCTGACCCTCTTTTATCCAAAATTTTAACATCATTGACAGTACTTAAGAGATGATAATAACTATTAAATTCACAAGCTTATATGTTTTGACTGTAGGTAACATTTTAATTAAAACAATCACTGTTTAGCTTATTTACTAAGAAAATAAAATCTCAGTGTGAATTGCAAGGAAAAGCAGTGACACTAAAAGTGTATGGATCACATTTCCTGATTAAGGGAATAGAAATGAACGTCAGTCAGATAAAACATTGTTTGACCAAACTTCCTGAGTTTCCATTTATTTTCCACAAAGTAGCATTATTTTGGTTTTGCGACACAAAGGAACTAGTTCAGATGCATATTTATTAAAATTTTGATAGGCTGATCAACATTTCCAAGACAAATTAACATTGCCTCTCATCCAGCCTGTCTTTCTCACTGAAGTCTTTTGAAGTTGGACTTGTGAGTACAGTATTTCTGATCATCAGTCATGTTATACTAAATGCTGCCAAGCTGGCTTCAGCTAGAGACTTATCCCCTTGCAGTACGATGAATACAATTGTTCAGAAAGAGAGAATAGAAAGTTCAAAGGCAGACACACTGACCTTCAGTGGATTTGTGCATTGATAGGATTATCTAGCAATCCTTGGGAACATAACAGTCTGTGAGAAACAAGTTAAATGCGTCTTGGTTTACCAGTGCTTAGCATTTCACTCAAGAATTACGCCCAGCCTCAGAAGAGGGTGCTAACCTCCTTAGGTGTGGTGGTTAGGGGACTTCTGAAGATGTGGGACCTTGTTTCAGGTGAAGAAAGTCCATAAGAAGTGCCTTTCTTTTGCTCAGGACACGGGTGAGATTTGCACCTTCCAACAGAAGGTGCCACCTTACTTCCTTCTGGCCTCCAACTCTCACTGACCCTGTCTTTCTGTAACACCACTACCTGTCCCCTCACCTTTTAATGGAAAGCCTTGTAAGAAAAAAAACACAGCACAAATTCTGAATTACTTTTCTGCAGCAGTTGCACCTTCCTTTCCCTTCCCTTCCCTTCCCTTCCCTTCCCTTCCCTTCCCTTCCCTTCCCTTCCCCCTCTGTGTTTTTCTTTTCTTCCCCTATCCCCTTTTCTTTCCCCCTTCTTTCAGTGAAGACAAAACACAGCCCATCCAGATGAACATGTTAAAAGAGTGTAAAAGCAGCTTGTGCAATCCTTTCCACTGCCGTATTGCCTACAACACTGCCAATAACATGCTCCAGTGCTCCATAAGGCTTTCACTTCCCTCTCTGACAGATGCCCAAAAGCAATACACACCCCAGCTTCATCAAACTTGCACTTTAATGGAAAACTTCAACGGCAATCTCCCACACTTTTATATCGGCACCTTTGCCTCCAACACATACCGTAACTTCCATTTGGGAAGTTATTCTGCCTTAATGTGGTTAAGGACTCTGACACAAACCAGTCACTGCAGGGTAATAACTTACAAAGCATCAGAAGTTCCTTGGTAGCTGCATGCGCATCCTTATCCCAAGACACCCTTCAGCAGACAGGAGTTAACTTAAACCGCTCTTTCTTAGAGCATGGAAATTAACAGTTATGGTGAGGCTGGTACCTAATTTGTTCCCCCTCCAGTGCCAATGCCTGATTGTATCACTCAGCCTCTCCTTTAAGGACTGTTAGAATATGCATACAAATTCTTGCGCCACTTGTTATCTTCTATAGAGGGACATAAGTGGAAATGATGATAAATCACGAAAAAGCATTTCCTTTCGCAGTCAGTAAGCAGGACATTCAGGAGAAGTCTCTGGCCAGCATCACTTAGCAATACCTATTAACTGCAGAGGGAGAGAGAGAAAAACCCACATTGGGTAGAGATTAGCTGGAAAGGTGTGCACACGGTGTAAAGGCTGGTGTTGTGTGAAATTCTCTCCTGTGAAGAAGGTTAGCACAAGGTTCTGTTTGCAGGGGTAAATGTTACTCACACAGAGCAGTGCCAGCAGCAGCAGCCTTAGCTGCCTTGGCAGATAAGCATGGCTTTTCTTTCCCGACGGGAATGCAGCATTAGCATCCCTAAGAGTTTAATATGAGGAGTCAGGTCCTATAAAAATCACGGAGCTGACATTAGAAAAAAACAAATTAAAACAAATCAAAACTCTGATGCTTGAAAACAGCATATTCAGGGTATTGCTGGTATCTGTTGGTCTTCTCATCAACTTTTAATAAGGATGACTCCCCAGTATGATGCTTAATGTGGGCTTTATAGGTATCAGGATGCAGTTCTTCATCATCTGTTTCACATCCATTTTGTCATTATTCTGCTCCCAAAATGTCTCTTGCTCCCAAGATGGCCATGAAGTCAATGCAGCAGCATCTCTGGAGTCCTATGGGTATATGAGGATGGGGACTGACAAGCCTAATGCTCTCTGCTGAATTGAAGGGGATACAGACTAGATCTGTAGAACAAAAGAACCGATAGTTGCTTCAGCTACAATCCTTTTTTTAAAAAAAAAAAAGTTTCATGTTAACTCTTCCTTGCAAAATTTACCTTAAGTCTTAGGCTTGGAGGCTTGCATGGGGGAGAAAAGACATTTCTCTTTTGTGCCCTTGCTCTTCTCCAGTGAGCACAAAACCTTGGAAGCAGCCTGCCACAGTGTTAGCACACTCTGGTCAAGCAAGGTCAGTACTGCTGTAATGAGTGGCTCTATATTTATTCAGTGCACCTCCCCAGTTCTCTTCCATTAGAAGGAGCAAGCTCAGTTTCAACTGAATTCACAGGAGTGAAAGTTATTGCCAAAGGTGGGGTGCCTGTCTGTAAAAATCAAATCCAACTGGCGTGATGTGCCTGTCAGGGAAAGCTTCACCAAGACAGTGTAATGTGAATTCTCTGACCAGACCTTCCCAAGGCAGACGGGAGAGAAATGTACATTTGCTTACGATCAGCATAGTGACTGTCCAGTCCAAACATCCCCAATGCAACTGGTCCAGCCCTTCCAGATAGGCAGCTATTTACCGGTTGGTACACATACTTCACTGGTGTCTTTGCCTACAGAAGTCCTGATAATGTCTTATCTGAGACTTCTGCATATAGCATTAATTCATTGTGTTTTAACAGGTAATAAGAGACGTCTTGCAATCCCTTATTTCATTCTGCTCCCTCACTCCAAGGGAGCACACAATGCTTTATAATAGCATTTGCCCAAAGACTTTGTTTTGAGGGTGAAATTGGAGCAGACTTCCTCAGAGAAGTCTTTCTGGTCATTGGCAGAGCCAGCCCTGAGAAAGGGAAGCAAGGAAGTATGTTGAAGCTTGAAGCCCTCCACAAGGTTTTGCTTGTCATCATTAAGGTGCATCATTTTCAGCAGGGAAGTACGCATGATAAGCTTTGTGGGTGGTATCACATCTCTGTGAATGTCACAAAACGGATTGAAGCAGAAGGCTACAAGAGTGAAATCCTGAATTGTTTTCACCCAGCACAGTGTGGCACCAGGTGGACTTAAGCACAGGTCTGAGCGGAAGGATTTATCCACCTGAGTTCAGTCCCAGACAGCACACGGACCCAAAGGTGTGTCTGTACTGGTAAATTAAATGTTCCTGGGCTCTGGGGCCAACTGGCGTGGAGCAGTCTGCCTTTATGCGGGTAAACTCCACCACTTTCCAAACCAGTTGGGAGACTGCAAATTGAAACGGGCCACACTCATGCCAGGAAACAGTCCAGTCATTTAGTAATGCCATCATGTTTCAGTGCGCAGGCACACTTGAATTTGCTAGTATAAACACAGCCAATCTGTCTCACCTGGAGCAGTGAAGTAGCCTTGTCCTTTATTTCCATGCCACTGTTTTTTCCAATGCTAATGAATGAAAACCATCTCCGAGTTAGCTGTACCCATGATATTACAAACAGTTTTTTCCCAATCCATATAACTGAGTACAGCTGGGTTGACTGGGAGTGAGTGTGGAAAGAGCTATCAGCCGTTGGCATCGGTGTTAGATAATGGTTGGTACATCAGCTCCAGCGCAGCAGAGATCTGGTGTGGTTATTCTTCCACCACGCACAAAGATTGGAGGGTTACTGATTGCTGTGGCATTATTTCCAACGCAGCTGTAAAGTCCTTCTGCTGCAGCACGATTCTTCAGACAGTCCAGCTCAAGTTGCAATGTTATGCTGTTATGAATGTCCTACAGAGAAGTGCCTATTATATTACCTGCAGAGTGGTTAGACTCTCTAATGGATCAACCAACAAAGTAAACATCTCTAAAAGTGGAGGAAGCGCGTGTGTAGATGTGTTCTTGTGACACTCCTTCTGGGAATAAGTCCCCTTGCTGCACTGGAAGGGCACAGATCATAATACCTTGCTTTAGTGAAAATGATCCTTCTATGAAAATGGGGAGGATATAACTTATTTTCATACCTATGAAATGATAAGGATTGTTTATTATTCCAGTCAGCTATGAAGGACATCCACTGTAGAATCGCAACAGGAAATGTTTAACAGGACAAAGCTGAATTCAAGATGGAGATTTAATTTCTTCAGCTAAAGACAGGAGACAGGGTAGTTTTCAAGTGTTTATTTCCATTTTAAATTTGATTTCTATATAGTCATATCTGTACTTGCTTCAGACATATTTTCAGCTTTCCTGGGCAAGTAACCCAAGCTACAAATTGGTAGCAATACAGTAGTTTTACAAAGCTGATCTTCCAGAAAACACTGTGATATTCTCAAGGTTCAAAAGTGTATCTAGTTTTCGTGCATGTATGTTTGTTCAGGCCTACAAAGGCAAAATAAAATAACTTTTCCTTCCTGCTCCCGCTACTTTTTGAAAAATAGACCCCAAGCAAACACATAAACAAAATCCAGGAAAATATTTCAAAATGCCTTTCATGAAAATATTTGTTGTCTTTGCATTTATTTATTCAAAAATGTGTGCTATAATTCTAATAGTACTACTGTAATGTTTTGTGAAAATATTTAAAATAAAAAATCCTAATGCTTTTTCATGCTGGATTAGCCCTTTGTCAATAATAACAGTAGTAATTAAAAAGTCTGTAGTTTAGATAGCTGCCAGCACAGCTCACCTTTTTTTTTCCCAGATTGTCCACTGGTTTTCAGCCTGTCAATTTAAAACCAATCCTGATTTTCAGCAATAGCTGAAATTTCCCTTATCATAAGAAATCCTGTCCCCCAAGAAGCACATCAATGAGTGAGAATGAAGTAAATGAGACCTAAAGAGAAGGATTTGCACATGCTTCTCCAGAGTGTTAGCTTCAAGATTAATTCTTTCTGATTTGATCTTTTGCAGGAGGGATTTATTTGTTTCTTTCTTTCTTTGTTTGCTTTACCTCTGGGAATCAACATGCTCACCACCGTGTTTGTTCCCATGTCCTTTTCTTTCCCCACCACCAAAAATAACTTCTAATGCAGTGAAACTGCATTGTCACATAAAGAACAAAAGTCAGTGAAACTTCAGGAAGTTCACCAGGGACTTTGTCCTTTCCATTATTTTCACTTGGAAGATACTCTAAAATTTCACAGGGGAATGATGGCATACATCCAAAAGAAGAGCTTTCTGCTAGCTTTACTTCTGAGAATAAAGAAGGGTAAATGCAGAAGTGAACACAGCTCATATTACAGCCTTTTGGCAACCTTTGCAAGTGCCTCCACAAAATTAGGTAATGTACTGTACAAACCAAAGCTGGATAGCTAGCACAAAGTTCTGAGCTACCATACCCAGCATAGCTGAGATGCTTCAAAAAACCCACAAATTAGTTACATGTACATTGTTCTGCAGGTGGTAACTAAGACAGACTTTAAAAAAAAAAAAAACAACAAAAAAGTCCTTCGAATTCTGCACTTCAATTGTAAAAGGGAGCCACAGCCAAGAAACCAAGCCAATAAAGACTCCACAATCATACAGTATGACCAATGATATTTATAGGCAGCGAGAAGCCCTGCATTCAGCAATTTCCCAGGTCAACAGGGAACAAATGGAGAAAACAAATCCATGAAATAAGAAAAGGAAAGGCCATCCTGTGACTTAACATCAGTAGGTAGATGTTAGAGCCAATACAGTACTCATGGATAAAATAGAGTCTTAATTAAATTGAAAATACTCTTAAGAGAAGGTGTGGAAGCTGAATGTTGAAATTGCCTCCCTCTCTTGCCACTTGAAAAGCACACTTTGGTATTGAAAGCACGTATCAAATCTTCCTTAACCCTCTGCTCTCATCTGGGGAAAGGAAAGGAGGGAAGAGGAATACTAAGTAATATAATGCAAATAAAACACTTAAACATTCCGATGTGATAATGCTAGATATATGCTGCAGTCAGCCCATGCAATAGGGCCTATACAGATATTTTGTCCTACTAGATATTTTACCAGAAAGGTGAGCTTAACTGAGTGGATGGTTTACAGATGTAAGGAATATGTTTACATGCTCAGAGAAATCCTACACAGGATAGGGTCAGAAACCCTTTCACTAAAGGCAGAAGAGCCCTCAAATGCAAACGGATTCAGGTCTGAGCCACAGGGAGAAGCAACTGGTTCATTGCATGTGAGGAAATCAGGAGAATTAGGCTGTAGGTACCCAGAAGAAGTCTAACCACAGCACAGAGACTATGGAAAACCATTTGACATCTCCACTTAGACTTACTTGGGCTCCTGACCTGATGTGCACCCAGGCCTCGAGCCAACAGCAGAGCCTTAGCCACTTGATGACACCTCTGTCTGCCTAATTTCAGTTGTTTTCCTTTTTATCCACTTCTTCCTTCAGCAAATATTTTACTGAGATCCCAGTTACCAAATGCCAAATAAATAAAAGCTCATCCTAAAACTTTGTAAAAAATAAACAAAAAGAGCACAGAAGAACTGTGATTCCTCACAGATACTATTCGTATATGCTGTGCTTGCCTGAATTTCTTGGGATTTTGGTTTTGTTTCGGTTTTTAATCAAAACAGCAAGACTTGTAAGGTGAAGACCAACCTATATTACTTTTTGCTTTAGCTGTGTTGAGGCTCAAAACTTGGCTACAACATCTTGGTGCTTTTGTAACAACATTATTTAGAACAATTGTTTTCCTTGTAAATAGCATTATTGTGCAATACAGATGGCATGTAAACATATGTATTACCTATATACCCATATATATGCCTATACATACATGTATATATCATCGTGGTCATAGAAAGATACTGCACTGCAACTTGATATTGAAATTACCCATGTAATAATAGCCTGTGTTTGTGGCATGGGAAATATAGGAGGCAGATGCTTTGATTTGTTTTATCCTTGACAAACGTTGCCGGAAACACTGTGCAAATGTAAGCTCCCCAAAAGAGAAAAAAAAAAAAAAAAAGTATTTTCTATGGGGACTATTTCCTTGATGAAATCACTCAGAATCCTCTTTAATTGTTTCCTCACTCATTTGCAGACCTTTAGCCCCAGATTAAGTCCGTTGTGCTTCGAGTCAAACAGAACTTGATATACTTGTAATGTCCCAGGGAAATCTTCTCCGTAATTAGGATTGAGGGCTTGCAATAACCTGGGATGAACCTCCTCTCACTGAATTCTTTCCAGGTTTTACTTTGAGACCATTGCATGATGGAAAGGGGCACTGAAAGTTCAGTGTTTTGTTGGCATTTATGTACTACAGACATGATCAATAAAGCTCGCAGTCATGTATTTTATTATAAAATACAGAGTATCTATAATATATAGAATCTATAGTTTGAGTGCAGAAGTGTGCTGCTTTTGTCTGGGGTAGAGTTAATTTTCTTCATAGTAGCTGGTATGGGGCTATGGTTTGGATTTGTGTTGGAAAATAAAGTTGGTAACACCGGGATGTTTCAGTTACTGCTGAGCAGTGATTACCCAGAGCCAAGGGCTTTTCTGCTTCTCACCCCTCCAGCGAGCAGTTTGGGGGCCACAAGGAGTTGGGAGGGGACACAGCCGGGACAGCTGACCCCAACTGACCCAAGGGATATTCCAGACCATAGGACGTCATGTTCAGCAGATAAAGTTGAGGGAAGAAGGAGGAAGGGGGGCACATTCAGAGTGATGGCTTTTGTCTTCCCAAGTATCTGTTACGGGTGCTGGAGCCCTGCTGTCCTGGAGATGGCTGAACACCTGCCTGCCCATGGGAAGTAGGGAATGAGCTCCTTGGTTTGCTTTGCTTGCGTGTGTGGCTGTTGCTTTACCTGTTCAACTGTATCTCAACCCACAAGTTTTCTCACTTTTACCCTTCTGATTCTCTCCCCCATCCCACCGGAGCGGAGCGAGTGAGCGGCTGTGTGGGGCTTAGTTGCCGGCTGGGGGATTTGGAACAGGGATTCACTGTCGAGCAACAAGAAATATGGGGTATCATGGGCTGTGATAATACTAGGTGGATGTCCCTACTTCAAGAGACAGAATGTCGGACTGGGATCACATGTCTGATTTTGACTCTAGCTACTACCCCTCAACAGGAGTCTGGACAGCGGCAGGTTATTCCCGTCACATCTCTGCTAGGAAGAGAGAAGGAAAAGAAGAGCTATGCACATCTAGATAAACTCCAGCAGGGCCAGAGAAGACATTTCAAAAAGTCTCCCTGGCATCAGTATGTACAATCCTAAAGCATGGCTGAAATTTATAGAAATTTTAAAATCAATTAACATGTTAGGTTCTGAAGAGATATTGTAACTGTCCAAAGTAATAAAATCAGCAATGCATGGCATTACTTTCCTCTATGAAGAGCTTGAGTAAATAAGACATTTATAAAAATGAGCAGAAAATATGAAATGAATATCCCAAGAACCATGAAAAAATATAAGCTAAAAGAGAAATTGAATTTTCCTCTGAGTTTCTGAGAGAGAATGCAGTTGTGGATTTTATACATAATTTATAAGGGAAATTGGCCAGTTCACTCAGGTATACAACATATCAACTTTTAGGAAAGATTAAGCAAGCTGTCTTCTTTTAATTGAAATCAAATATAAGCATGGAAGAAAATGACTTCTGCCCATGGAAGAATACGGTGATGTCACACGGCCAACAGCATTTACAGTGTACATGGGGTTTTCTTCTACAAAGTAAACTTCTGCTTCAGTTCTTGAACAGCCACAAAATGGTGTGAGCATCGACAGCTTCCCCCGTCTCTGAGCCAGTTCTCCCTTACCACAGTCAGTACATTTACATTTGACTTTGTGTACGGTAAGAAAAACCTCTGCCCTACATACTGTTTGCATCTCTAAGAACATAAGAATTGACATAATAGATCAAACTAGTGATCCATTTAGTTCAATATCCTATCTCTGAATTAAGTGTCGGATGCTTCAGAGAAAGGTGTAAGAAAGTCTTTAGTGGGCAATAACGGAATGACCTGTCACAGGGAAAATTTGGTAGGGACCTCCAAAACCATTGAATGCAATTTCCTGCTGTGTCAGGCACCACATCCTAAAATGCTCTTCCTAAATACATAAAGCTCCGTCTTATAACTTGTTCCATAAAATACAATCTTTCACCTTTCCTGGACTGTTTCAAATGATTAGGGAAGGTGACCGCCACTCCCAGGTTCTGTTATTGGCTCTGTCGCTGTCTTGCCATATTTTCTTTAGTAGGCCACTTAAACTCTCAGTGATTCATTTTCCCAATCTGTAATTAGGCTTCCTTATTTCACTGGAAGAGGTTTCTGATGACTACAGAGATCCTCAGCTAAAAGCTTGTAGAGTTCTAAGTGCTTATTTTAACAACAAAAATAAAGACACCATTACAGTCAACTTTCCATTAACCAGCATAACGTAAGGTGAGGATACCCTGGTGATGGAAAAACACTGATGACGCAGGTATCACTGCTAGTGGACAAGAGAAACTTTAGCTACCTCTCCAAGAGAATTGCTTGGTTTCTGACCTGGAGCTGGCAGTGGCTGTTCCTTCGCCTACTGAGGAGAGTTGTGTTTCTTGAGAACCTTCCTGGGAAACTCTACAAGCTGGTCAAGATGTTCTGCTGTCAGCAAGCTACATCGTTAAGAGAAGGAGATGGGAAATACCTGCTCTGTTGTGTGAGAAACGTGCCTGGAGCCCCCAGGTGTTTTGGGCATGCTCCAGCCAAATGTGGTCTCCCCCCCATCCCTGGCTGTGCCTCACAAAGACCATAAGAGTGTGGCAGCTGGGTAGGATGAGATCTTTACCCTGGCAGACGTAGTTCATTCCTGACATTTCTGAGCCTGGTGGTCTTGGAGCTGGGCACCACGAAGAGCAAGCAGACCAGCAATTCCCAGTCCTGAGAGTGCTGTCCAGTGATGCTTTGGCTGGGCCATCCTCGGAAGAGCAGGGTTACTGGCGTAAGCCTGAAGGAAGACGGTGGTTGTCACCAGTCAGGCATCCGAACCCAATAGCAGGGAACAATTGTTACCGAGCTTCCGAGTCTTCTCATGAACCTCTAAGGCTTTTCATATGCAACCTGAAATATAAAACAGCAGGTAAATAAACACATGGCTAAATTCTGAACTTCACAGCAACCTAGGGGAAAAGATTAGATAACATGTAATTCTACACAAGCTAAACAAGAGCTACTCAGTAGTTTTTTTAATCCCTTCACTAAAAAGGCTTAGGATTTGACTGTTCCTTCGCACAAGTATAATAAGTTTCAATTCTGAAGCAGTAAAATCTATGCTCAATACCTAGTAAGTCCTTCAAGTATCAAACAAAAGGGCATACAAGGTTCAAGACAAATATATATTCCTGAATGTTGATAAACAAAAAGAGCTTATTTCTTGTTCAGAAGGAAGATATGTCATAAGGTCCCTTTTTGCATTAGTTCTCTGTAGATGTAATCTGGATGGACACAGCTAGTAGCATAACCATAGGCTTGCATAAACTAAAAGATGCTAGAAGTCTTTTATTCCATTCCTAGATCCACACACCTTCTTAAAATCACAGTAGGGTCCTATAGCATATTTCCTAATGCTTCTCCAGTTTGACTTGAAACACTTCAGTAAAAAGCTGGTCCATCAAAATACCTAAAAATTCTCCACTACTTTGAAATATCCACTAAGGATTCCAAATTTTGCAGGGGCGGGGCGTGGGGTGGGTTATGAGGATGTATATGCATATGAGTGTGTGTATATATATACACGGGGGAAAAAAAAAATATATATGAGGAAAAATGCACAGAGACCTGGGAGGTTTATCTTTTGAAAAAAAGGTATTTCTGCAGTGTTTGGAGGGTCAGCAAAACAGCAGTGCTAGGGTCACACCAGAACATGGAAAACACTGCAGTCAGTAGTGTAAATATGTGGGAGACAGTTGAGGAGCCTGGGCAGAAGTGGTGAGAAAACTTTGCAGGCAAGAAATAAAGATTCATGCAGAAAGACTGGGAAATAATTAAAAGGAGCAGGCAAGAAGAAGTGCTAGCACAGAAGCAGAAAGGAAGATAAGTTCTTTAGTGAAAAGGGGAAAATAAATCAACACAGAAAAGTAATTTTTGGTCAGTTAGGTAAGAGGGAGAAGCAGCACAGTTTAGAGATGAGTTTAATGCTTGTACAGGAATGCAGTTAGAGAAGAAACAGATCCTGAAAGAGAGAAAGCTGCTGGATGGGCAGAGATTTTGCTGTTTTAAGATAAGAGTTAGATTAAGCAGCAACAATCATCATCTAGAAACAGCAGTTAGCGACCAGGGACCATTTTTACCCTTCCACAATGCTTCAGTCACATCTAAAAGCAATTATCAATATTAATAGGACTCTTTCCATTGACTTCAGTGTGCTTTTGAGCAGGCCTTGACAGAGGAGTATAAATCTGTAGTGCCGTTAAAGAGACTTGACAGAAGGATCAAGTTTTTCTACCCTAGTCCTTCATCTCAGCCCTCATCTGTAATCTGATCAATATCCCTTTCTAAATTCTTTTGGTTTAAGGTTTAATTTTGATTCTTGTTTCTGAGGATGGATAACTGTAGCCAGTATTTTGAACTATGTCATGAACAGTCAGGAAAGTGTAAGTCTGGCAAAGTGACATGGTCTTTTCATCAGTTCTGCTATTCAATGAACAATTTTACTAGTGAGATCCAGATGACTCTGTCAAAGATTAAAATAACCCTATAATAAGGTATGCGTATAGGATAGGGGAAAGGGCAAAGAAGGGAATCCAAAGGAAGAAGTGCAATTAGGATTAATTCCTCTTTTTTTTTTTTTTTAATAAAAGCTTTACATAGCTATATAAACTAGACAGCTGTAGACCTTAGAGAAAGAGCTGGCATATAATCAGTGAAGGTTTCCCTCCAGAGAAGAGTATTTAACAATTAAACAGCAACGGTTATGTAAAAGTCAGCAAGGCACAGGATGAACCTATTTACCAGTTTTTCAGATCCAAATGAGGTTGAAATTGCCCTATATGTTTACTAGGTCATATATCAAGATTGTTGAAGATGTATGTTCCACCCCAGACTTCTGCATTTCCATTGCAGGACTTCCAACCATTCATTTTAACTATTGCCCAAATGCTTTGATTACTATAAGAAATAATTTACTGTTGACAACTATCTTATTGTCAGAGAATTTTTTTCCTCATTTGTATTTAGTCATCTGTGCACCAAAAGGCAGAGTCTCACTGATCATCCAGCACACAAATCACAGTGGTGGATAAGTTCACACATGTCTCCACGTTCTTTTTTTACACTGTTTTTTTAGGTATTTGACAAACTCCAACGAAAAAAAAGTAAGTGAGAAAAATGGGGGAACTTGGATTATTACAGGACAATTTAAGAAATGTAAAGGTGGCTTTGGGGAACTGTACAGATCCTGAGGAAATTAAGATAGAAGAAGATCTAAGAACATGGGAGAAGAGAAAATGTTCCTGTTTAGCCCAAGACACAGAGGCATAGAAAAGCAGACTCTTCACAGACTTACTTTTCTTGTTTTCTTTTCTTTTCTTTTTTTCTTGTCTCTCCTTATTGGCATTTGTAGCACACCAGCATTCCCTAAAATCATGAATGTGGTGTTTACACCTTCTTCTAAATCATTAATGAGACTGCCAAATGAGAATGCACCAAACACAAATCCCTTTTATAAACACTTTCCCCTTGGCTTGCTACATTGTTATTTATTACCAAAGCTTGTTTATATACCTAGGGCACTTTTTACTCCATCTGACAGCATTCAAATTCAATTCAGTTTGGATTAATTTTCTTCATCAGCTAATTTTATAATTAATTTTTAAAAGTCAAGACTTTTGGGGTTTTTTTTTGTTGTTTTTTTTTTCCCCTTGCTTTAATTTTCTTTTAATTTGTTATTTGTTCTCTCCTTTTACATGTAGGCCAAGGAGTAAGGACACTCATCACTCGTATTATTGATAATGAATATGATATTCAAATGTATTAAATGATTTTCAGATGTTGTCCCTGACACAATGCATTTACACAGTGAAATTAGTGAGATAATTGTAACAGTTGCCCTTCACTGAGAATGACTGTACTTACCAATCGTGTTATTAAACTAATGACTTCACAGGTATTTAGGATCCATCTGCTGCTGCCAAACATAAAAATTATTCCAAATATTAAAAACTGGAAGGGGAGAGGAATCTGAAAGAAGACAGGACACTGAATGGATAAATAAGGGCTAGGCAGATGCTCATGTACTTAAATTATATTGTGCTGCTCAAATCTGCAATGGAATATTTAGCGGTGAAACCCTGCATGTCATAAAGCGTGGTCCTGTATTTTTATATTTGTTTTGTAACATTTTGGGCTGGTCCTTGATACTCGATAGCTTTGTATCACTAAGCATCCCATCACCTGGGAATGGTAGAAGGCAAGTTCCAATGAAACATCACACTATCTAAGCTAACAGCTAGCAGGTACGTGAAGTGGATGCTCTTACATCCCTGCTTGGACCTATTTCTTTTGCTGTACACCAGGGAACAATCTCTGGTGAAGGGGTTAAGCCTAAAATTGAGTGTCTGATCTAGAGGTGATCTCCTCTTCTAAGTTTGTCTCTCTTCTTTCTATCTTCCTCTCTCTTACACACACACATGCATATTCATCCCTTCTTCCAGCACTTTGCTTTTGAAGAACACTAGTCAGCCTGGGAGAGGAATACTTAAAGGGCTCCACTCAAAGATCACAGCTCTGTTCCTAAGGTTGCCATAAAAAAAAAAAAATACCCTTTCTTCTTGAGGAATTAAACCACTAAACAGAGAGACTATATGGATTTTCCAAAAGCACCAAGAGGGTGAATGGCAGGACCCAAACCCAGCCCTGCTCTGTATTTTGGCAGTTGTGCTACTTCCACTCCCTATAGTTCAGATTTCACCACTGAGGGAAGTTTCTGCGTGTAGGGTGTTCCTTCCCAACACATTTTTCAGCACAGTGCTTTATGACTGTTTCTATTCTGGGATTTCCTGCAAAAAGAACAAGCTTCTGCACCAACCTGCACCCCAAGGGTTTTTTCAATAAAACCCCAACAAATCCCTGTAGATCTCTAAATATCTCATTGTCAGAAATACAATAAATTTCTGCACAAAACCGGTAATACTTTGAATTACTCTCTGGCCAGATTCTTCTTATCTGCCAGCAAAAATGATAAAATAATCAGTACTTTTCACTTTCAAAGAAACTTAGCAATAAAGAGGTAATATTTTGTTCTACTTTGTTTTTTTATTATTTTTTTTAGGGAAGAACTGTTGGTCTTAAATAATGCCATAATAACAATCCTTCACTTGGATGCCAAAAATTACCACAGAAACAAAGAGCCAGCTATGTACCCTGGTGTAAATCTCCATTGACTTCAGTGCTATGTGACCACATATCACTTCAGGTAGAACATGGTTGGACATCACCATGGAAGACCTGCCTGAAAATCTTAGTTTCACCACAAACTTCTAGTTTTAGGGCCTTAAAAGTGTACAGACAACTAAGTTCTTTAAGCAAGGTAATAACCTTAGCTCTTCTGTCCTTACATCTGTCAAATAATGGAGAAAGTACCTTTTTTTAAACCTTACAGGAGTTTTCTGGCAGCAATCTTGCTCAGTATAATTGAATGTAGGTCAAGATAGCTAAACACTGGGAAGAAGATTTAGTTGCCTATGCATAGTCACCTAGAGCAATTTCTAACACCCCTTATTCTCTGGGACGCATGCATGAGACTTTCACCAGTGACAGAAGATCTAAAGGAGATTAATGCCCTTCTGGAAAAGCAGCAAGAGGCTGGGGGAAGGAGGTGGGGGGATAAGCTTAATATGTCACGAGGTACTGACACTTGGGTAAAACAAACCATCCATCGACACAAGAGCATGATTTAGTCACCAAAATGTAAGGAGTTTAATCCAGGGCTAAATACCTGCCTGAAACGTTAATTAACTTCATTAAGAAACCATTTAGGTTGCTAAATTTCAAACAATACATTTTGGAAGGGATGACCCAAATTCACATATAAGTCTACAGCAAAAGTAGTAATAGAATTTGGGAAACCTGGCTCCCTCTCTTGAGTGTTTTCATCTGCCAGCATTCAACACGGCGAAAACCCAGATTTCTGTCACTCTAAGAAGCAGCTGGGTATTGGGCAGAAGTGTCTTTAATTTATATGTTCTGATTGCACTCCAAAAACAGTGGTCATCTGAGTTCAACCTAAAAGATGAATGAAGGTCGAAATAATTCATTGCGGTTCTTCTTTTACATCACTGTTTAGCAACCACAAATGAATAAATGTTTTCACAACAGTGCTGAGTATTTCTTTGACCTTATCATGGTGTGTTTCAAGGTTTCTAGTTGCCTGGACATGATTTAGTTTGATTTTAACAGGCGATCTAGGAAAATCTGTTCCCCACCCTACATATTTCACATTGAGCAGGTCAAAAGAACTTGCCAACACAAGATGTTGATCCAATAAAACAAGAGAAGAGAGAGAGAGAAAGAGAAAGAGAATGAGAGGATTTTAAGATCCACATTGGAAACCTGGTTGATGCCCAAGGAGTCTGCACATGAAAAATGATAGGTTGCATGAAGATGCTTGCTTAAAATATTACAGAAGGGTCAAGTTCTTCCATAGCAAGTAGCACAGAGATCTAATAATGTGCAGGGATCTGAGGCTAAGTCTTTTACATTCAAGCAACTACTCTGATTATTAGATTTTTTCAGGTTGGACATCAGTATTTCTGGTTTTTTTTAAATTTTATTTTATTTTTTAATTCTGATTAGCATTCTCAAATGAGCTTGATCTCACTTCTATACTTAAATGCAACCACAGTTTGAGACTACCTTCTCACATTGTTTCTTCTTGTTCTCCTTGCAATTAGCCATGACTTTTGTTCATTGAAATGTAACAAAAATACACAGAAAAATAAGGACAGCCTTTGTTAATTTCACCTTCAGTGGAATCTCTCCCTGTATATTTTGGAAATACAGCCTTGCAGTAATTCCACTCAATCCCAGATAAAACAGAAGAAGGCTTTATTGTTATTCTTTGCGCTATCCATCAACAGTGAGAAAGCTCAGTCACAGATAAGTGTTTACAAGTCACTTCACCTGAGCATCACGTCTGTGTATGATTCATGACAGTTAAAAGCATGGGCCTCCATGACAGCAGAGATATTTGATGTAGACCATGAAGTTAACCCAAGCCTAGGGCTGTATCCTTGGCTATGACAGACCTAGTTTGCAAGCTGAATGTCTGTCATTCTTCTGCCTTTCTGATTTTCTGTTTTCTGTATCAGTCTGTCCTTATTTTCCCCTTGGGAAGATAGGAGAAAGAGACAGTGTCAATCAATCATTAAAGGAGCTCTTGTTTTATCAGAACAATTTTGAGTATAGTCAGTGTCACTTGAAGTTCTGGATATGGCTGCCTTCTAATTTTGTTGGTGTTTCAGTAACCTATACACACCAGCTATGTGGAAAAACAATACTTGGGAAGAGCGAGGTGATATCTCACTATGGAGGTGCACAAAGTATTTTGCTCTTTATGTTATTATAGAATTTGTTTGCAGTCAATTGACCAAATTAAAGGTCCTCATCTAATCCCAATGTCTCATCCAAACTGTTGTTCATCATGGATTTCTGGTTCAAGCTTAGACTAATATAAAGCAACAAGGTATGAAATACAGAGCTGAAAATCCAAAAGGGAGCTTTTTGCTTAGGCCATCTTACGGCTTGAGAATTGATACTGGATGCAGCAAGGATGTGTCTTTATTCTTCTGTGTTAGGTAGGGGCTAAGTAGCTTGCTGGTGTTCATCTTCATTCTGACTTGCACAAATCCAGTTCTGCATAGAGAGAACAGAAATAAAACTTAGATTTTATGATTCTGATTCTTAAAAAAAACCCACCAAGCACATTTCTGTATTTCATCTTACCTTTTCAAAATAATGTGTTTATTGAACAGTCATAAATACAAGTTGCCCTTTCTAGCAATTGATCCAGATTGCTGATCCTTATTGAATTAATCCCTAACATTCAGTGGTAAAATTCTGCTGGGTAAGAGGGGTTTATATGATTTAGATGAAGATATTTTGAGCCACATATCAGCTGTTTGGACCACCAGAAAGTAGCTCAACTTGTGATCAGTGAATGACTGATGTTTCATCCAAAATTGGAAGACAATTTGTGAAACATTGTAAGAGCTTTATTTTTAAAAACCATAGTCATATATGGTTGGTCAGTACATGTCAACACTTGCAGGAAGGTATAGTTGTAAATTTTGCTCATTCTTGCAGTCAAAAAGAGGCAAGAGCCACCTCTGAGCTTCTGTCAGTGCCTAAGTCAAATGCTTGTAATTCTAACAGTAAAAGGGGCTCTTATTAAAATGAAGAAATACGGTTAGCTGAAATTGTTAACTCCTTTTTCTAATCATCTCTAGTGCTGCAGAGTAGCCTGCAATTGCTACTTTTCTTTTTCTTCTTCTTCTTCTTCTTCTTCTTCTTCTTCTCCTTCCTCTTCATTCCCCCAACTACCCTCTCATGTTTGTTTCTTTAAAAGGTGAAGAGACCAGTTAACTGGAAATCTGGGATACCCAGGATTTAAGCAGAAAACTTGCTTAGAAACAGTGTGTTAAATAGCTCTATCAAGATAACTCAATGTTTGTACTGAGATATGAACACTTTGCAGTCAAATGTCGAGTCAATCTGAATATGCCCTGGCAAATCTACCAATGAATAATCTTGTCTGGAGACCACTGAGGTTAATGTGGTGCCTACACTGGGTTTTGGGGTAGAGTGAATAACAGCCTGGGATTTGGTCTGAATTTAGTCTTATAAACGATCAGAATTTTTAAGAGCTTTTAACAGGTAGAGGATTATGGAAGTCTTGCCAAACATGTGTCTGATCTGAGAGGGGTTTTTAAAGTAGTAGAGAAATTACTACAAAGGAGGATGTCAGAAAAGACATGGCCTGTCTTATCTTTTAACAGATGGACAAAGCTGAAGGACTTTGCAACACTATTATGCCAATAACATACATTTATTTTTTTGCTTTCATAGAAACCTATGGGAAAGGGATGTGGACCGGCCTGTAGTGGGGATTTTCATTTTCCTCACCTTCCTTGTGATTCTGCATGGTGGTTTATGTAAGGAACCACTGAAGTGACAGTGAATATTTCATACTCCTAACTTTAGAGCTTACCTAAAATCCTTTCAATGTGCCTATGCAGGGAGCTACACCAATATGATAACCCACGTATCTATTTTAATGATACATTTTCTGAGCAGAAAAGCCATATGCCACCTTTTTGTCCTCTCTGCAATGAAACCTAGTGAGGGGAAATTCAAGCTATTGCAGAAGATTAGAAAGGGGTAAAAATTCTCAGATGGTCTGGATGAAAATTTTAAAGTTAGCTGCAAATATCATTGCATAGCCCCTGACTGTTATTTTTAATCTCTCATTGACAAGGAAAAGCTTGCTGGGAGTTGGGACTTGTTATCTTCGTTTTATGGGCTACTGCTCTTGGAATAACAGGGCTGATAAAGCACTGGTGGTAAGTGAGTTGGGAAGGAGAAATGGACAACAGAGCCACACAGAGCATGGAGTGTGAGGACGAGAGAGAAAAGTGCTGTTAATGTTTCTGGTAAGGAATAGTGATTTCTTCATCAGTGCAAGGAGTCCTTGTGAAATAAAAAGTCATGCAAACAATTTCTTTTATTTATTTACCCATTTATTTTAATGTTGACCTAATTCAAAGTGATATGTGCTTGCTTTCTTTAAAACCATTTAGATGAGAAGTGAGATGAGAGGTTTTGAAACGCATTTCCAGGAAAAGGTTGGAGACATGCTATGTTTCCTTTTTCTGTTACAGATATTATCACATCTGGTATGAATATTGATATCTGAATATCTCAGTCTTTGAAGTATTCATCAACATAGCTCCTCTCCCACTACCAGCTCCAACCCCCCCCACCCCCCACCTCTGGAAAGGAAAAGTAGTGCAGATAAAGAAAGAAGGACAATGGAGCTAATCTGCTTTTCAGTGGCTTCATACCTGAGCTGTCAGGTATCTTAGATGAGGGCTTTTAGAGATCCAGGACCATGGAGTGGGGATGAAAGCTCACCTCAAGCTACCCGTCACAGAGAGCACGAATGTTGTGTGACACTTTACGGAAGACTAATCTATTAAGACCAGCAGAGCACTCAGAATTCTATGTGACACAATTTTGTGCAAATAATATGTGATGTAAAAGTCATTCATGTTTCATTCCTTCTGTTTACATGGGTTTCAAATGACAATCCTCGCACCGACAATATTTTGTATGCTATTCATTTCCCTGATTTTAAGAATGAAGCCTATTTTCTTTTATCTGCTGGTTGACACTAATGGCAAAACTTCCACCAGTCTTAAAAAGTTAAAGTTGTTGGAATTTGAAGGAAGTTAAATTCCACTTCTGCCTGGAGAGCTCCAGTTCTCCAGTTACACATAAGGTTTCAGTTTGCTCCCTTCATTGACTTCTTTCACAGAAGTGGGGCATAGGTTTATTTATTTATTTCACTGGAAGCAAGCTAATTAGCTCAGCTCATGTATGTGAAGAACAAGCAGAAATTTTGTTGGGAAGTAGGTATGTGAGGTGAGCATTAAATTCCATTACTTCACCCGATAGTGAAAATCTAGTGTCTGAAATCCACCGGGATTTTACAATCAGAGTTTTAAGGTATATTAACAACCCCATAGTAAGGATTTACAAGAAAGACCAAAGCCAAAGCAGCAAATGGGATAGGAAGGTGACATTATACTCAGTGCATGGAAGCAAAAGGGTCACTAGTTCATAGAATTGTCAACATTTTTGACACAGATAATTCTGAAAACATCCACCAGTTTGATATCCATCTGGACCTAATGAGATTCGACACACTAGACCCCCTTGAACTTCCATCCCCAGAATGTTTTCACCTTGCCTTTTGGATGTGCTCACAAGGGAGACGTGTTGGTCCTTTCATGTCAGACCTTAATTGGAGCATATATTCCCTTCCTCACTGCATCTGTTTCACTAGGGACTTTCATCAGATGAAGTAAAGGGCTTTTTCACTCTCTCAGCCCCCTTTAATACAGAGCATTCAGCTCCTTCTACAAAGTGTCTTCATTTCCCCCCCCCCGCCCTGTTTTTGAGGTCTCCCACTCATTCTACTATTGAAATGTTGTCTTTGTGCAGTCTGTCCTCTGTATTAACTTCTCCTTGTGCATGGTTCTGTCTGCTCCTGTGTGAGTTTGCGTTGGAGGGGAGAGTGAGGGCTCAGGCTTCCTTTTGCATTTCATTCCGGCTTTCTGCATTTATGATCGTATTTTCTAAGAGCATTTTATAACGCGGGACATTTTCATCTTTCCTCTTTTAGCCTGTTCTCCTCCACATCTATTCCTGAACCTTCATCTCTGTTCCCCACATTTCTCAGACCCAGAGATCCACTTTTTTTGTTACCCCAAATCTCTCCACCTCAGTCCCACCTGCCTTATCACTTTTGCTTTGCGAGTCCTTTTTCAGCGAGTACTCCTTCTTTTCCCTGCACCCTTTGTTCATTTACTTTCTTTTCTCCCTTTTTAACTGCCACACAAAGATGTCTTTCAGTAGGCAGAATGGTCCCCATCGGTCTGATAATTGTGTTGGCTGCACTCACAAAAATTTTATTAGAAACCAGAAGATTTGACCTTGCTTGGTGTTTCTCAGTCACTGTTGTGGCTCAGATTTTGGACCTCAGCTGAGCAAATCATGTAAACATCTGCTGTTTTCTGCAAGGCTGCTATTCCAGTTGATTAGATTCAATTCGATTTGATCCAATTCGACTCTATGTAGAGTACTGTAATTCCCATAGTACCACAGTATTTAATGCCTTCTAGTACCACAGAGACCAACTAACTTCTACCTCCTAAGGGTGATCCTGCTTCTCAGCTTCACTGGTGTCAACAGAAACTAAGTGCTTTGTTTTGGTCAAATCCTGTGCTGAATTATGATCTTGCTCTTTGACTTCTGTGCAACCATATATGCCTGCAAACTGCAGGCAGAAACAACTGTGTACATGTAATAGGCTAATTTTATCAACTGCTTTCTTACAAACTGTTTAAGAATTCAGCTGTATGAAAGCAAAATAATAACATGATGACAATGTTGAAGATAAATCTATCATCTAAAAGCCAAAAGGCTTTGCCTTATCCATATTTCTCCAGTGCTTGGACTACAATATATGATTTTGAACTTAGCTATGTCATTGTAAGCCATTATGTGAAGTACATGATCATGTTTAGAATACAGCCTGAATTTCAGTTATGTTTTTTTAAAATGTAACTCTTAAGTGACTGTTTCAAAAACTGCAATAAACAATCTTATAATGATTGACTTCTGAATACAGCCTTTAATAACACTGAGATGTGGAGAGACAATCTGATTTTGCTAGGTTTTACCATGCCTGTTAGGAAAATCACTTTCAAATTCATAAAATGAATGAATTTTATCAAATCCATAGGAAATTTGTTTTAGATGTATAATTTAACACATATTTGAAAAGATTCAAATAGTTACTTGTAGGAAAGAGAAGCAGAAAAGGCTCAATTCTAAAATTGTGTTCAGCATTTATCGTGGAAGAAAGACAGCCAAAATAGAGGCCACCACTCTTGAGACTCTAAGATAGCTGGATAGATCTGACTATTCATTTAGATTGCATTACAGATCAAAGCATACCTTCCAAACTGGGTGTAAAAAATGTTCCTGCTACAAGAAGGTGCACTCTGATAATAAAATTTAATAATTACTTTTCTAAAGTGTCTTCCTCACCCAATTAATAGGCCATTACTGTCAAACACTCAGGACTTAACAGGTTATGTAGTATAGTGTAGTGGACTGAGTAAGAAATGGAGTGCAAGAATTTTTCCAGCCAGCCTGATTTTGTAGCATCAGTAGTGTCCTGTACATTTACAGCCATGACACTTGTGCTACCCAAAGTTGCTTGACCCTAAATCCAGATGTAGGATGAGATGAGTCAAGCTCCAAACCAAATCGACCTGAGATGTTTGGAGAGATTCAGTGTTGTATGCAAAGGCAGTCTGCTGGGACTGCACATACACTACTGTCTAGAAAGATGTGCACATATGAGAGATTCAATTCCTCTAATTTTGCAAGGACAGGTATAGTGACTCTATTTTGAATTCTTAGTGAGGCAGGCTTCTAGTGACTCTTCCAACCAAGAGCACACATCTGAACTAGTCCTCAAGACTTGCTTTAGCCAGCTGTTTTCAGTGGAAACAGCTGGACCCAGAGCTTTCTGAAAATTTACTCTTTGTGATAACATTTCTGGTCAATACTTCAGTTTGACACAACGTTTGTGCAACTATTATAAACAGTAAGTAACACAAAAAACTCCAACATGAGTGGCTTTTCAACATTAAGAATTTTTTTAAGTCCTGCAAGAAAATCAAGTATCCATGAAAGGCAGAAGCTGAGGCTGAGATGGAGCCCAGCTTTTGAACAAATAGCAGAGCCTTCTCTGCTTTGGGAAGAGACCAAGGAGAATGAGTATCCTGAAAGATGTTCCAGTGGAAAGTCAGATTGTTCTGAGTAAGACTTTCTAGAATAAAAAAATCCCAAAGATAATCAGATGTGTGCATGATGCAGCTTAGACCATCATTGGAAACACTCCCGAAAAAGCATTTTTTGTGTAACTCAGTTAGCTTCTCACTCGTTGTTTGAAAACAAAATGCCTAAGTTACTTTTTCTTAAAAAAAAAATCTCCCTTTGTTTCAGCACCTTCTGCCTAAGTACTTCAGCATATTGCATTATGCACACTGTGAAATTTGGGGGTGTAAATCTTCCCTCTGCGCAGAGTCCTTGTTTTTTGTTTATAAAAAATAGAGTGTAAGGGGACATAAAACGTAAGTGAATCAAGCCCTCAGCTAGCATTTAATTGATAAGAACTAAAGCTAATATTAGATAACAAATAAATGGTCTGTTGCACAGGCATTTAATTAAACACCAAATTAATGCAGTAATGACCTACTGGAACTAACAGCCAGAAATGCTTTACTGCAGGCAAGCATCTGGAATGTTTCACCTTTTTTTTTTTTTTTCTTCCCTCCTGTACAAATACATCGAAAAGACATACATTCATTTTTAATACTCAGTCTGGAGGGCTTCTGTTTTGTCCTTTACCCTGTCTGAAACCTTGACCTCACTGGACACCAAACAGTCTTTGCTTGTGCCTCTTTCCTGATAGGCATAGCAAACAAAAAGTAAGTTGGTGTTCCTCTCTCCTCCCCCTCCCCACCACCCTTCTGTATCATTATCTAGTTGAAACTCAGCCCCGTACACCTTGGGTGATTACACACTGCCCGGAAGATTAATTGCAGACAGTACTTTGGATAATGGTCTCAGGTAAGAAACCTACCATGCTGTGGAGAAGGCACAGGAATCAATACATTTCTTTATCTGTACAAGTCCATGTCTATAAAAGTGCTTTCAATCATACCCCAGAACATCTGAGAGGTGTGGGAGATTAACTCTGCTCGGACCCACTCAAAAAGCTTTCTGTCAGTCCTCGCGCCAAGCCAAAATATGCAAGAGTCTTTAAGAGGATTTAGTCATACCTTGTCATCCTCTGCCATGCTGTTGTATGAAGTTATCCTTGTACTACGAAGTAAACTTGTGTGGCTATTAGTATATACATGAGTTACTGACTCTGGATTCAACCCACCTGGCTCGGACTGAGTCAGGTCGGTAGTCTCCCTGGTTTTGTCTGCAGTTGGTGAAGAGGGATATCCACCTCCCTCCGGTGGCTGGTGCAAGCACTGGGCGAGCTCCACCTCTCCTGGCAGTGCTTTGCTCTGCCCACGGGATGCCGAAGGGTCCCGCGTGGCCCGTCCCGGTTAAATACCGATGGTTAGAGTAGATGTGCCAGGGCCTACGTCAGGCCTTTCCAAAAAAGCCTAATGATTTTGTGATTATTAAAGTCAATTTGTGCTCTAGAGAGCCAACTTCTAGGCCAGTCTCATCCCAGTTTCCAGCCTTTCTAGTTTCTGTGCTTAACAAAAAGGAGATCCTCGAGTGGAACAGGTACATTCCTCTGCCCCGTTGCAACACCATTTGAGTTCAAACATCCATGTAAGTGTATGAGGTAAGAACTGAGGCAATACCACTGCTTCAGCTGTTATCTTACTAATTATGGTCTGAACGATAGAGGAAGTGAAGGGACAAGTCTTCAATTCTATTCCCAGAGTTCACATAGGATTTAATGAAAGTTAGGTGCATAAATTATTCTAAGGACTTGGAGTTAAACTCAATGTCTCACAGAGCGTGTGCAGCACAGAAGAAGTGAACCATATCTATCGAAACACATTACGCGTTAGACTGCATTTTCTCTTCAGAAGGGATTTTCTATCACCAGGTTTTGCCTCGTTATTTATCTATGGGCTACACAGGCTGGAATAGAACCAGAATCAATCTTACATTCAGCATCTCTGGTGTTCTCATCTTCAGATTTCAAATTCATCAGGCTACACTGAAAAAAATGTTCATATAATACTTATTGCAATATGTTCCCACCTAGAGGAAAGTCAGTTTTGGAGCAAGACTTTAGATATCTATTTTACAAATCTACATTTGACCGAGTGATACAGATTTACTGTATTATCCATAGAATACTAGTCAAAACAGTCAATAAAGTCTAGAACGCCATTCATTTCAACTTAACATAGACACTTGCATTTGGAGAACTGAATAATGCCCTAGACTCTGTTCTCTATATTGACTAGATCTTCCCTGTCCATGGCTTAGATTAGAAACCTAGTCAAGTGAATTTATCAAAAACTTGGTACTAGCATAATAGTTATCCTAGTAATAACAATAATAATAGTAATAATAATAACCACAACAACAATAATAAAGAGCTCTGTGAGAGAACTGCAAAGAAATTGAAGAGATTTGTAATGGTCGTGATGATTTGGTAGGTGGCTGAATGCTGTATGAATCTTCTGGCTTGTGCCTGGGCATTATGTGTCACTAGAGTCATTGTTTTTCGGATGAGGGATAAATCTGAGACCTTTCCTTGCCATTACAGACCTCTTATCATTTTATAAGAAGTAATCGTTGACCTCAGGGTCTTTGCCACATGACAAGGGGAATTATCATCTAGTTACTTAAATTCCTCTTGCAGCTTCCATTACAGACCTTCTGTATCTTTTCCTGTCCTCCGCAGTTAAGAACTAGCAATATCCATTGAAAAAGCGGTTCTTGTGCGCTGTATAGAAAGCAGTAACTTTTTAAGACTCAGTGGCAATACTTTGATATATGGCTAAATGCATACACAAACTTATCCATGGAAATGTGTGATTACTCACACACTTCAGGCAAATTCTATTCCCCTTTATAGTCACTGACTCTTACTGTGATCACTTTGATGCTTGGCTTGAGAGCATTTATACTGATATAAGTAATAGAAAAGCTCCTGAATGAAGAGCAAATTCTCTTTTTTTTCTCAGGCAATAGATAAAGTGCTAGCTACACCTGCTCTAAACAAAAGTACAGGTAACACCTCCCATCAGAGCACTGAACAGTACTAATTAGTTCATTAAGCATCCCAGCATCCCTGTGGGGTAGGTATGTATTTTATTATCCCCAAGTTAGCAGGCAGGTAGAGTTGACTAGCTCAAAGACACACTTATGGTAAATGAAGGAACTCTAACGCCTACTCCTTTGTTCTACTGGGTAAACAAGCAATAGTTCAAGGTAGCTTTTGTTCCATGTCCCATTATCTTTGTCGTTTTCTGTGTGTCACGTGGCAATGCAACAATAACGTAAGAAGTCACTTTTTCAGTGGTGAACAAAGAAATTGTTAAAACCAGGTAGTTTCCTGTTCTAATAAAGGAAGTATTGTTGAATACGTAGAGCTCCTGTTAACAGCCCCCTTTATTCCCCAGCTCATACACCTCTTCCCGTAAAGTTTGCAGATATGGTTTGAAGGAAAGCATGGTGTGACTTTGAGAACAAACCTGAGCCTTTCCAATGCAGCCTGCATTTGCACACATGTGTACACAGTATATGAGCTGGTACTACTAGGGATAAGGCATCTGGAATTTCAAGTTCAGATGGCTCAGAACCAGATTGAGCTCATAAAATGAACATTACCACAGCCACAAAACTAACCGAGGTAATCATGTACTATTTAGACAAGCAGCAGCATTGCCCTTTGTGAAGGGCTTTGGAATGTGCAAGTTAAGTGTATGGTTGCATAAAGATTGGGGATATTACAGCCAGAGAAATCCTCTGAAGACGACAGCATCATTAACTATTTACATCGTGATTCTACCCATTATTACATTTGACAAACAGTTTAATTTCAAGGAGGAAAAACAAAAATAAAAAATAAAACAAACACCCAAAGACACAAACAGGAAAAGAAGGCGGCTGTGTGTCAACAAAAGCGGTTTAGAAGTGAAAAGCAGGCAAGATGTCAAGCACCTCAAAGGAGAGGGATGGGAAATAAAATGTTCTGCTGCTTTCCCTGTTCCCTTACATTCATTTGAGATAAATCACAATTGTTTATCAAATTCAGGATTTAATACAACATGGCAATAATTTGAAGCCATGCATAGAGAAACAAAGAGCCTTTACTCCCAGCCCCATTTTTCACAGTGAAGTGAACAGTCACTTATAGCAATGACAACGGTCAATTTTACCCATATATAAGCAGGTATATATCATACCTAAAACATCCAAGTAATGATTAGACTGAGTGATTGTGGTATATAAAATTAGCTCAAGGGATAATTTGGTCTTTGTGTGACTCAGCTGCTACTTTCTTAGACCAGATGAGGTTCATAATATAGCAATTGTTAGAAAAGGCTGAGGCTATAGAAAGCTGATATGATTTTTCTGACTATTTAAACACGCTCAGGAATATGTACTGAACAACTGACAAGAGCTAATGTATGAAACACAAAATACCTGAGTAATTTCAGCCATTTCAGTTAAGGTCAGAAGACTCCTGAGGAAAAACAGATTTCTTAAACATGAGCTGTAGTGAGTTGAGGCAATTCATTGTGTTCCTTTCTATGTCAGACTAAGGTGAGAATAATTTTTTACGTAAGCAATTGTTAGAGCTGCCCAAATGATCTGCTGGGCAGCTCAAACCCTGATGCAGGTCTGTCATGCAAGTTCAGAGCTAGGATGAGAGGAAACAGCCTCAAGTTTCACCAAGGGAGGTTTAGATTGGCTATAAGGAAAAATTTCTTCATTGAAAGGGTTGTCAAGCATTGGACCAGGCTGCCCAGGGAAGTGGTGTAATCACCATCCCTGGAGGTATTTAAAAAATGTGTAGATGTGGCACTTAGGGACTTGGTTTAGTGGTGGACTTGGCAGTGCCAGGTTTATAGTTGGACTCAATGAGCTGAAAGGTCTTTTCCAACCTAAATGATTCTGTGATTCTAATAGGTAACTTATAAAGCTGAGGAGCAAGTTTCTCCAGAGCTGTAGGGCTGTTCAAATGGGTCTAATGAGAACATGAAACTGTGACCAAGGAGAAGGCATTTTCTTTTTTAATCAACTCAACAAAATACTTTGCCAATCATCCAAATACGATTTTCTTACACAGGGACTAAAGTTTTTGTATACTAACAGGAGGTTGGGGTTCCTCTAAGTAATAATGTTCTCATCATGAGAGGGACAGTTTCCACTGCATTCAGTAGATCACAGAAATTTTCATATCTGCCAAACTGTGTAATGTCATACTTCACTCCTGTAAATAGGGGACAATATGCAAACATCTACTTACCCATATTTTAAGCATGAAGGTATGAATAAAAACATGAGCTGTTATGTCAGTCTGCTTGTAAATATGTGACATACGCACTAGCAAAGGAATTAAGAGAGGACATTTCTTTAATTGTGTCCATTTTAGTATGTTATTAATTATTCCTCACTGCATTTCTCATTGCCAGAAGGAGAATACCTGCTTAGTGAGCACTTACTAAATGCTCCCTTTTCCCTTCATAAAGCAAAGTACAGTCTCATGATGTTTACTACATATTATTCAACTTTTATTTTGAAGACAGAATCATTTATTTCTTCCCAAGCTTTTCAGCAGTTCTCATCAATACACCATCTGTCTGCTTTGTAGGTATGAATATATTTATCTTCAGATCAAGACTAACAATATGCTGTATAGGTGGGGCTATTGGGGCACAAAGTAATAAGCTGAAAACTGCTATTTAATTTTGAGGGTGCAGTTTTATATGTGAGTAATATGACACAGTCTTAGTCCTTTTGACACAGTCATAACCTTTTCTGAGACCTTCTTATACAGCCTCCACCTCTGCTGCTCCACTGGTCAGGGGCTGCCCCAAGAATGGGGATGAGCCAGGAGCTGAGGGTAAACCAGTACAGGAACTGGGGGCCGGGGCTGAGCTGAAATGGGGCTCCTGGGTCATGGGCAGGGGTTGGGTGGGGATTCTGATTGAGGCTGGGTCAGGGCCATGAAAACCTAAGAGTGTCCACAGGGCTCCAACACCAAGTTGTGAACTGTTCTTCCCATCCCTTTCTGCTTTTCAAACCCCCGTTACGCAATGAAGTCCAGCTTGCTCCTTTTGTCCCCTATCGCTCTCAATGTCCGTCTGTCCCAGACACCTGTCTGAGCCTCCCATATTCAAACCTAGGCTTCACACCCAGTCGCAGTACCCTCTCTGCACCCACGACATCCTCCAGGTTGCCTTTGTGTTCCAACACATTGCAATTCTCTATGACACCAAAGCCTGGATAAATCGCTTTCTTCCTATCCCTCCGGGTCCAGATCAGCTGACTCTTCATGTTAACAAAAACTTTTTCTGCCTTTTGGTCAGCTTTTTTTTCTCTGGATCCAGATCAGAGCATGCTTCAGCACATTGGGTCAACATGAAATATTTGCTTATTGCAGCTGCTAAATTCTAAGATAACTTCTTTGCTGAGCAAATAATTTAATTTTGGAAAGACCTATAATCAGTCACAGGGAGATTTCATAATAACAACATGCATACATATGCACATAAACATGCAAAACCATCTATGAACAGCCACATAGCATACAAAATTTCAACTTGATCATACAAGTTGTCAAAATTATTATTAAAATCATGTGGGAACTTTACGGTAAGTGTTGCTGTCAGCCTCACTTAGAATACTTTAACCAGAGGTCCCACTGTATCTAGAATAAGTTCCAAATTTAATGTCTAGGATAAACAAAGTATGAAATATGCATACGTTACATGACATATGGAAACCCCAGATATATTTAGACAAGTGAATTTCCTTAATCTGGATTTAAATATTAGCAGAATAAAACTTTAGAAGATTATGTTCAGGATTTTCATGTATTCATGCATAAATTTGGACATCTAAATTAGTATTTAAATGGCTAAAATATTTCTGCTGTTCAAGAGTTCTGAGTACACCATTTCCTCAGTCTTCTTTGCAGAATTTATGGATAGGGTAGTGTTTGTTTTTATTTCTGGTTAATAACAGATTCTCAAAAAATACAGTTTTATGAAGTCTGAAGCTATTTAGAAAGCCAAGACATTTTTGGGGAAGAGCTTCAGCCCAAAATGGGAGCAGAAAATAAAGTACTACAAAGGTTAAACCATTTTTTACAAAGTTCACTTTTTTCTTTTTAAATTACTTTTCAAATTCACTACTGACCCAGCATCAAGTTGGAGTAAAAAGACATTAAATGAAAGCTATGTTTTACCATAACAAATGCTCTTACAGACCATACAGTTGGGAAGAATGCATGATCTTTCATATTTTTTTTCAATAAAATAAAATGTATTTCTGTACGCAGAATATATTTTTCCCTCTAACTTTTTTCAGCTTATCCAGCAACTGAAATTTTCCCTACTCTCATAATTCTCATGCAATTCATCTGAAAATCAGATGCTGTTTTAAAAAGACATATTCAGAAGCATGCCAGCATTTTAAATGGTGCTGTTTAATATTTTTATCTTCAGGAAAGCATGTGGCAGTGATAATTACCTGAATTTGATGATCTGCATAGCTAACACCATTGCATTATTCTGTGTCAGTGGCAAAAACAGTGCCCCCACAGTACTCTGTGAAATGTCCCATTGCAGTAATATCAAGCTGTCATGATTTCATAAAATGCAGATGAAGATTTGTTTCACTGTCGTTCTTTGGATACTAATCAGGGAAACCTATAGAATGAATATGAAAAAAAAACCCAACAAAAACAAAAATGAAGTTTCATGCTCTGCAGAACAGAGAAAACAGACTTACGCTGTGGGGCAGGTTGTTTCCAGAACTCATCTTAAAGTAGGTGAGTCTTTAGAATAAGGAGAGCATCTTAATTCAAGAAGCAAAAGAAAGACAAAATGACACAATATTTCAAAAGGTGTAGTTTGGGGTTTTTTTTCCTAAATTGATGCCTTGAGTTTGCTTCCTCGACATGATGCTGCAGTGTCTTTTCTCCTGCTTGACTAGACAGATAGGCCATGTCTCGTCTACTGCAACTGCTGTTATATGGTATTTATTTTGCTGCCACTACACATGATCTGGTTTAATCTCTGTGGGCAGCACTCAATTCTATTAATCTACCTCTCCATACACAGAAAGGTACTGATTCACCTGAATGCCTATATTCCAAATGTACAGTAACTGACCCATTAAGCTGTTCACAGAAAAGCCAAAGAAAAATAATATCAGAATTTTCTTAGAAAGAATCCAAAGGTTGCAGGTGGAAAGAGGAACTATTCAAAGCCTATTGGATTGACTGTCACTATACTTAATATAACACAGCAGCAGATGTAAGCACAATTCCTGTACATTCCTTAAAAAGGGATTCCAGTGTGGCAAACATTTCAAACAAAGTAAATTTTATCTTCCTTCAATATTTGCTCTCCTTTTTGGGGGGATATTTTTCTTCCTAGCCGATGTGCAGCAGAAAGTCATAACTTCAGATAATCCAGGAATAGAGCCAAAATGCCACAACTTGATTATGAATGAAATGCCATCTGGATTCCATATTCAGACTGATCGACAAAAGTCACTAGAACACTCTGTGCCTCCGTATCCATCTATAAAGCTAGCCAATGGTAATAAAAATGTCCTTCCAATAAGGTCTTTTTTTTTCCTGCTATGTAATATTTCTGAACCTCTGTTAGATTCTAGGACAAATAATGTCATACCTCTTCTCATAATATAGCTTTCTTTTGTAGAGAGCGCTGATTGGACCAGGTACTTTAGTTGAATTGTCTTGCCGTTTGCTAACACAGCTTGCTGTTCTCTGACAACTTCTCACAAACTATTTTTAACAAAGCATTTTTATGTTGAAGTGTAAATTTAATTCCCTTTGCTGAAAAGTCCTTATCTTTATTCTTGTTGTTAGATCTTCCATGTTATTACTGTGTCTCACTTCACCTTGCAAAGACTCATATGTCCCACTAAACCTTTCAAAGGCACCACAGTATTTTCTCGCAGGGACCCTTTTCTCCTTTCCATGCATATGTTTGATATCGTCTCCTTAAGATTCCCTTTCAGTGCGCACTAGAAGACGTTCTTGAACTTGTCCACAGCTATTTCTAATTTGTCTGATCTTCATCAGTCAGTTTAAAGGAGCATAAAATGTCATCTGCCTCATCCGTCACCATGTGTGTATTAATGTATTTATCTGATTCACTTCCTCTTGCTCATCTAGGCTTGATGCAATTCTAAATCTTTCAGATCTCCTAATTTATTTCAGTCACTCTTCAGGCTTACTGAAGTTGAATTTCTCAGGTGGACTAGTCTGAAATGATGTCATGCTCTAACAGTTCTATAAGCAATTATCATCTTAATAGCCTGTAAGGCCTGTTTTGTATACTCTCTTTTGGTCTGCAGCCAGGCAAAGAAGTCTATTTACCCCCAAAACTCTGCTTTCTTTATGGATGCAGAAAAAGAAGCAAACCAAACAAAAACTGGCAAAAGAAACCTGTCTTCACCAGGTAGCTTGGCATAGTCACCATGTTAGATTGACATGAATGCTGATGATTCAGCCATGTCACTTTGCTTTGGACACACCACGCCTGTATCTTTGACTGTGATCAATGGTATCCGATCCATTTAATTCCAGAGAACCTGAGTATTGTGTCTGGTTTATATAGTCAGTAAATGACCTAACTCTTTCTCTCAAAGTCTAGTCCAAGTTGAGCTCAACCTCGCATGAAGCTAGAGAAAAACTTTGCCAAACTTTTCTTTCACACTTTGCCACTCTGGCTTAGGTCAAAGAACCTGGTTTAACAAGAGGGTATTTCGCCTCACCTAAACTTAAGATACTGAGACATAGGTGCTAAGACTTAACTGCCACTGAGACTATTTTTGTAGTCAGCAGAAAGGGACCCAGACACCTCCAGAGGGTAACTCTGTCTATCTCTATACAGAAGGAGCCTCAGCAGCCAGCTCTGACTAAGCAAGGATAGGCTTAATCTCATTAAATATTAGTTTCTCAAGTATATGTGCCTATATCTGAAGAAGCCCCTATAGGTTCTTTTATATTCAGTGTGGGGCTAATGAACACACAGCAGTTTGCAGAGTTCTTAATTTCATCTTAAACTGGAAATCCGCATTTTGTCACCTGCCCTATACTGTAATCTCTACCTGCTGTGTTTACTAAAACTCCATTTTATGCATAAAGAAGTGAGATGGATCTTCTTACAGAATTGGGCAACTGAAAATAAGTTTTTTAATTTTTAGAACCACAACCCTGGATTCTTGATACAAAACAGATGGAAAATCAGGGTGGGGTGGATGTGATTTCCAGCATTAACAGCTCTGAGAACTTTTGTGTTTTCAACAGCAATTAATTAATGCTAAAAAAATGCTTGAAGAAAAGCCTAGTAACTATGCATTTCCACATTTCCAGGGGTGCTCAAGCCACCTCACAATTTGTTGTTCACTTTCTTGTTTAGCCAAACTTGGACTCTTTCCCCCCAAAAAGACATGTTTTCAATAGGATAGAGATTTCTCCCTTCCTCGCACCTTGCACATATATAGTGAGAAGTATAGACGTGAGCTTCAATGCAATTATCGAGACAAGTCAGAGCTCTAAAATATAAAAGCATTGATTACCATCCCCTTTTCTACTGCTCTTAATAACCTCCACTAGAGTGGTCTCCTTAGGGAAATTTTTATAAAGTTGAGAAATAAAGAAGAGTTTTATTTAAATTTGTTGGAGATATTTTTGCCGGCAATAGAACACGTACATTTCCTTCCATGTTAGCATGCTCTTCTTTCTGCTATTTTTATAATACTACACTGGTGCATCGGCTGAAGCTGACCTGGGAGTTTCCATGATACAAACACAGCCCCTTGTGTGAAGCAGTGAGTTTTATTTATAATGACAGGATAGTCTTTGTGCTTTTTTTCTATATCTGTGTTACACACACAGATTTGTTTACGAGTGGAAATACAGCAGTGACTACCCTTTGCTGCCGACAGCAGATGAGCTCTGCACTTTATTTAACTGACTTTGTGTCAGCTTCAATTTCTTGACTGCTTGGAGTGCAGGTTCTGTTGGTCCTTCCAAGGTATCCTTTGATCTTGCTCTGCGTTTGGTTTCCTGTTTTACCCCTCGGGCCTATGGTTTGCTGCAGGACTCCTTCCCCCAGCTCCTTCTTTTGTGGCTTGAAAGAAAACAAGTATGCTTTCACATGTATTATTTTAGAGGCTCCTATGATCATAGAGGAAGGGGAAATAAGCTCTTCCATTACAATGTGCATCACTGTAGCTCTGTCTATATAGTCATACCAATAGTAAAAAACATTTCATTTTTTATAGTTTTAACAGAATAGAGGCCAAAGCTTCACTTTCCTTCGCAAAAAGAGGAGAGATTTAATTTTCCATTGTATCACTTAATTCCTGAACACTGGGCAAAACCAAATGAGGGTTATGGGGACTGAATTCACATCAGTTTATCTGTATTCTGGAATAATGGATGTATTTCCCAGTTGCAGGCAAACATTAGATCTTAGGGCTATTCTCCTTCATACCCCATGGGTCCTGAGAAATGAGAATTGCCCTAGTTCTGTGCTGTCTGGTCGACTGACATGTTCCCTTACCTTCTCCGGTTGCAGGTCAACCGAGGGCAGCCTGTAAATGTTTTGTAGTTTGCAATGATCGTGGCACCTCCTTAATTAAGAAATGTTCTCTTGTTACTTCTTCCACATACTTTAGTGCTCTATCTATGGTACCAAGGTGATGTAAAATTATTTAAGTAGAATTCAGATGCAGGCTCTGGCAATAAAAGTGCCAAAAATGGTATGAGAAAATGGTGCTTGTAGGTTTTGGATCTTCACTAACCAGAAACAAACAGGTCTGGACATCTCAGTCCCACCCAAAATAACCAAAACAATTTCCTCATCTTCCAGGAAGAAGAAGCCAGGAACACAAAATCACAAATAACTCTAATCTTCCAAGAAGTTTAGACACTCTTTGGGGAAAATTTCCAGCAAGTTGAAGTTTAAGAAGCATCTAACCTCCTAAATAACTCTTCTCTGAGTTCCTCCAGAGTTGATTAATTGGAAAATAAAGCGTACTACTAACATATACACTTATATATTTTATACACACATGGAAGTGTGTGTGTATATGCCCATCTTTTTGGACCTTTCTTTGTGTTCAATGGCATATTTAATCATGGAATCTAAGTAAGAAAAACTAGATACTAACTTTAAAAAGAACAGGTGGGAGAACTTTACTTTTAATTCTTTAAGCAGGGACATACTTAACAAAGTCGATGTATGGCCCATAATAAACCCCATCTTCTGCTTACCAGCAATGGCTTTGGCACCTTGGCTCTTTCCATACACAGCAGAGGCGTCTGTGACCTTACAGCTGTGTGCAGAGCCTGCATCATGGTTTTAGCGTTATGTCAAGCCAGTGTTTGTCTGAACTATGTGTGAACAAATGAAAAGGATTATAGATGCTGGAACTGATGACTGAATATAAACCAAAGCCAGTATTCATTCATTAAAACTAAAAGTAGGGAAGAAGTGATTTCTTTTGTCTTGCAATGTTAGATCAGTGGCCTACACAAAATAAATAAGTGGTTTGGGTCTAGTCCGCAGGGACTATATATGTGTGTCATAAAACACTATGTCAACCACAATACACATGCTAGAAGCTGCCTCTCATATTTTTTCAGCAGTCATTGACATTGTATGTCTTTTTAAGTTGCCTGTAGAGGACAAGACAGAGTTACAAAAGTGTTTCCTTTTATAACTTGGGGTATATCCCAGCCATACCTTGACACTCTTCTCTTTTCTTCCCGTCCCCCATAAAAGAAAACCTGGGTAGAGAGATGGAAATAAACTGCAGAATGATTTGTCCAGGTTCTTGACCTGCATAATCAGAGTACCAGGTCTGCTGGGAACATCACTGAGGTCAGCAGGTGTTTGGAAAAAGTTGGGTTATGGAAGTTTGGGAGTTCTCAGACACTCCACAAATTAAATCACTGTGATGTAAGCAATCACTGAGTGATGTCTCAGCAACTTGGAAAAATCACATTTGGAGAAGACAGTCAGATAATGAAATAGGTAATAGAAGTTGCATCTATGTACCATAAAAATTAAGAAAAGAATTCCTAAGGAGGTACGCTATGAAAACACAAAAACCATATTCTTTTTCTGTTTCAGGCCAGTGATGAAATTCAGGCTGACTTTAAGATTCACCATTCCTTAAACTTGGCAACTTTTCAGTCCATGCAGAAATGAAGCCCTTGTAATAGCATGTAATTCCTTTTCTTTTTCATGCCTTAATCGATTTTTAAGGTACATGTCAAAGTAGGATACAATTGCCAGTTCATGTGTTAATGCAACAATACAGGGAAGCCATACAGCACTCACATTTAATCAAAATTTAATCAACTCTAATAAAAGTGAACAGGATAAGTAAAGATAAAGTAGAATTTCACATCTGTATTCCAAAGATGTTCTATTTCTCGAGGAAGTCAGTATCCAATCTACCTACTTTTTTGTACTTCATTATTTAATTGCACCTTTTTGGAAGGGCAAAACTAGGAAACTTTCTTACAGCAACCTCTTCCAAAGCCCAAAGCATGAGTTTGAACAGCATAAGCTAACAGTCTTATAGGATAGTGTGAGGTACCTTCACACGATGGCCCACAGAGTGCCTGGAGCTCATGTGGAAACCCCTTAGAGGCTTCGAATGACCTTCATTGGTTATAGTCAGTAGGTTGCCTCCACGTTAGAGTTTTTGATACAGGTTGCAAAACATGGCTGGGAATTTGAGTAAGTCCTTGGACCACTGGACTGTTTTGGCTACGGTCTGCTACAGGCTACCTGTTCAAACCCCAGTCACACTTTGAACAGCAGTGTAGACATTTTCCACATACTGAAGTACATGTGACTGCTCTTGCCTTCTCTACACTCCCAGGTCAAAGGCCTCCTTTGCTACTTTTCCATCTCCCAGATACATCCTTCATTCCTGCCTATGTAAGTGCTTCCCACTCAGACTATGTCATTTCCAAAGATATTTCTTTCTGAAATATTGCTAAACTTTCACATCTAGTTCACTTACCATGACCCAAGAAGACATGATTCTCCAGAGTAAATGTAAATTCTACTTACCCATACCCAATGTGACCAATTTTCTTACAAAATCCTTTGCCACAACTTCAGTAGCTCTATTAACCTGCAAATCATATAAACAAGGAGAGTTTATTTTCTGTTCAAAGCCCTATGTTCCCAAGAGCTCTTTGCACAACAGACACACTGCCTTCCTTTCAGGTATTTTCAGTCTTTGTCTGACAACTTAGGCAAAACACTTTTGATCTTTATAAATAAAACAACTATCTCCAAAAGGCTGAACTCACATGACTGTGCTTCCATAGTCTCTGCAGTCCTTCATGATGCTTCTTACAAAGTCACATCGCATTTTTTTCAGACTTTTATGCAGATTTTTCACTCTTTCTGTTCATGTATTTCATATATTGGCATCAGTTTATGTTATTTTCTTGTCACCAAAACTTGAATTTTTGTCTCGCTATTCTCTTTAACTTGATAAATTTTAATGGCTTTTTGTAAGTTTAGGTCAGAGTGCTCTAGGACACTTGTCTCACTTTTCAGTCTTTGATTTCTACTGTAATCTGATCTCCCATCGGAGATTCATTGAACTTTCTGAAATTATTCCAACCACTCATGCATTTTTGCCTCAGCTCTGTTACAAGGGATCCAAAGTTTCTCTCCACAGTCTTAAAATTCTTCTGTGAAACCAATCTCTTTCAAAAGTTAAATTCCTTCCAAGATCAAAAAAGTCTTCAAATTTCTTTAGTTCTTTCTGAGAGGTAGCTTACACTTCTTCATTCATGTGTAGAATATTCAATGAATTTTCCAGTAGTGCTGGAATTTATAGCTGCTATTCTTTGTCCTCTATTCACCTCCTTTTGTTCTACTTTTTGGTTTTCAGGTGCAGATGTCTATTTGTAACCGCATTCTATGTAAAATATAGGTTTCTTTTAAGTGGTAGTTAGTACAGAGTAATCATCCCTAGCAACTCTGAATAAAACCATGTAATTTATGCAGTAGAGCAGGTGAGCTAATGTATCAGCCTGTTAGCCTTGGGATGGTCTTGTGAGAGCCAGGAACTTGTATATATAATTTTGTTTGCCGGCCCAGCAAATCCTCACAGTTAATCAGAATGTTTAACAAATGTAAAGTTCCAGTTTCAGTCCCTGAAGGGCAAAATACCCTTTCACATGTAAGTATTCTTATCCTTATGAGATTTTAAAATGAGAATGTATGAACAGAATCATGCACTTACGCATTCATGCAAAAGCAAGACCACGAGACATCAACATAGTTTGAAAGACACATAAAGTCATTGTTCTACTCTATTTTGTGTTGTTATGTCTTGTGCTGAAATATTGTTTTCAAGAAAACTGTAAGACAATTAGAATGAGTCCAAGGGATAGTAACAAGAATGACCAGAGGTCTAGACAACATGACCTATGAAGAAAAATCAGAATACATAGAGTTGTCTGGCTTTAAAAGAAGAGATGACTGAGACGAACATGGTAACAGTCTCCAAGTACAAGAAAAGCTGTTGCAAAGAGGAAAGGGAAGCTTTGTTCTCCGTATCCATGGACTAGAAAGAAGGAGCTTAAGTTTCAGCAAGACTAATTTTCTGAATAGAAGAGACAGTGAAGCACTACTGTTGATTGCTTAGTAAAGTTGTGGAGCCTCCATCACTGGAGATTTTTAAGAAACGTATGGTTTATTTGATTTTGTCTTAAGAGAGGCAAGTATATTATATTATTACTTTTCAATGTTTTTGGACTTTTTAAAAAGTTTCAGGGAAGTATAAACATCTGAGTAGCCAGTTCAAGCCAGCCAACAATGTGGCTTTTCATAGGCTACATCCACTTTACAAAAGGTTTGCACCTCAGAGTGTGCTCTCTGGCTTCCAATACAAGTGCTTCAGAGTGATATGCATCTACACTAAGCAAAGGCATCCCCCCTTCTACAGCTAAGTGCCATGTCCACACTATATATATTTTCTGGGCCCTATCTATCTGCATTCCTATAGCCCTAAGGTATAATTTGTGTTTGTACGTTTCTGTTTTCTTTCATGTTCAAAGTATCTGAAATACTGTTGCAGCCCCTTAGAGTTGTGTTTTTACAGCATGAAGCTGAGACTATGTGTTATGTCCCCCAGAGAATAGCAAGAAAACACATGGGACTGTCTGAGGATACAAAGGAGAACTGTGTAGGGCAGAAAGATCAAACCAGTACAGCCTGGACTGCATTGCCTAGAGATGTGGTCTCAGAATGTTCTTCCTCCCAGGTCACCGCTTGGTTTCATCTCTGAAGGAGCGAACTGGAATACAATACAATATATATATCCAATACATATCCAGACAACAACTGTGTTGATGATATAGATGATGCTGTTTAGATAATATGAGGATCTGCTCCCAGGTGCTCTACTAGGAACTGTTTTATTTCCCATTGCGGAGATGGCCTTCATTGAGTTCTATGGACTGCTTAAAAATCACCCAGAGATACCCAGAGATCTATAGAACACACAAGTTCCACAAGATCCTCACCAAGTTCATTCTTCGTGATTCTTTGATTAATGTCGTCGATGTGAATTATGAACCAAACTTTATACTATGATCCCACTTCACAGTGATAGGCAGGTGATGGTTGTTGGCCTTCAACTCTGCCTTGGATGGCTTTTGTGTCTGGCTAATATAACCCCAGAAACTACAGAAATCTTAGCCTGATTCCTAGCAGAATGATTTTTCAGTCCAGGAGAGTCCAGGATCTCTGGGATGCAGAAAGCTTCATCCATGCCTTCCTCCCTTGCTGTGGCTCGTATATTGGCTTTACTGAAGGATGTGAGAATAGGAGCTGTTCCAGCATTTGTATGGGTTTCAAGGCTGCCATGCATAAAGAATGCAGAGGGAATGCGTACCTTACAGAATCATTACTATGGGTCCCTATGTTGTCTTTTATACTAGCTGCTCAGAAATCATGGTGACAAATGCAGCACGAATGCTGAGAAAGATTGTCCCCAGGTTTCACATAGCCTCGCTGCATGTGAATGGGTACCTGATTTTTCTGCTGTAAGGTTGATTGAAATCATTCTCTTTTCTCAAAATAACTCCCTGCAGTTTAAGCAGGCACTTCCCAGTGTTTCCACTGGACTCACCATGTGGCGGTGGCTTGGTTTTTATGATGTGCAGCACTGCATGAAGGCTTGCTGACCATGTCCCTTTTATCCCCTTACATCAACATTGATTTGTAGCAAACTTTTCCCCCATTGCCCTTAGAAAAGGTGAAGACAACAGCATCCCATGCTGAATCCAACTGCTCTTATTCAGGACATGAGAGGGTTGCTTTGTAATGATCATAATAAACAGAGAATCCCCCACTAACATTTCCAATGCACCATACAGCTTGGCATTTTCAATATATATTTAAAACAACAAACCAAGACAAGCAAATGCCTTTCCCAGAAATTGCCAACGTATGCTCTGAGATCTCTTGCATTTTGCATTGTGTCAGTCTGTGTCAGAGGCTTCAGGAAAGGTAATATAGAAGATGAATGGAAGTCTATCATCGCAGTGCCAAGATGAAAAAGTGACAGCTCATAATGAAAAGAAAAATAGTTTCCATTTTGGGCCTCTGTAAGTAAGAAAGTGACAGAGCCATGGGAACTGTGAGGCTGAAAAATGGTCCCTTTGACAGACATGCCTGTAAGTGAAAGTGCATGGGATATAATACTAGCCATAATATAGGGAATAATGATTATTTTAGGGATCACATGATTTTGAATAAATCCTTGACTACTCCATAGAAAATGGAACCGAAAGAAAACTAGGAAAAACTGTAGTTTCATTTACGGAATAAATGACCGAAGGATGGTTTTTGGTCTCTGTATCTGTGATTGAAGCCTGTGAAATGACTTCAGATATAGACAGGGTAACCAAAATGAGAATCAAGAGCTTCCTGTAAACCTGAAATAGGATGCATTGCTCATTTTTCAGAAAGGGCAAAAAACAAATGCTGTAAAAGAAGGCTCAAGCTGATGAGGGTGAAGATTCTGGTTGTAAAATCTTTCATAAAGCTTCTTTTTATTAAAACCACATCTGACATTTGCTTTCAGGTGAGGTGAGATAAGAAATCTTTCCTATTTTCAGAATTGCCAACTAAAGCAATATCTATAGGGGCAAGTCATACACATGTAACTTAAGGCTTAGATTAAAAGTGGTGCAAAACGCTGTATAACATTCTTATTTTCAGTTTAAAGGAGTGTTTAAAGTCAGCTTAAGGTAACTTGAGACTGGTAAGTCCACATATATCAACATAAGGCTTTGTGTAGGTTTGAATGTGTCTGGTTGAGAACTGACTTGGTTAAACCAGTGTGACGCCCCCTGATAGACAAGGCCTTGGGGCAATATTCAACCCTGTACAGAGAACCAGCAATATCGAGCTTAAAAGGGAATTACATGGTGCGTGAATTCCACCCTAAAGCGTATTTAAAATAGATTTCCCTGCATGGCTTCTTTCTTCACTAGCTTTCCTCAGAAAGAAAGGTTAATAAGGATAATACTTTCTCCTTCCACATGAGCGTCTATTCCAGGATCTCAGTGAATTCTGAAGTTCTTAACAAAGCATTTATAGACTTTTATGAGACATTGCATTCATTTCTCTTTGCAGGCTCTTTCAGGAAAGTAAAATGCCAATAAGGAAACAGAAGAAGAGTAGATGATAGAATTATTTATTGGGTTTTGTTTTGTGGTTTGGGTTTGTTTTGTGGTTTGGGTTTGGGTTTTGGTTTGGTTTGGTTTGGTTTGGTTTGGTTTTTTCCAGACAAGGAATTGGAGAAACTGAGGATCCAGTTGGATCTCTGCTAGGAATATCTTGTGCTCATTGAGCACCTTATCATATTCACATCAATATTAGAACCCACATTGCCCATCTTGCATGAGTTGAAATCAATGAGAAAAGTTTATTAATTTCAATGGGAATAAAATTAAGGTCTAAGTAGATTGCTAAAAATCACACCAGACACAGTTCAATGTGTGAAGACTAGAAGCTAACTCTCTGCTATCACCACAATTTTCTTTCTAGCTTTAAGAGACTTTTAACATAGCCAAACAGGGAAGGAGTATGCATACTACTGTCTAGCATTGGAAGAATTTAAACTTTAAGCATGAAAAGGAATTTTAAGCTACTTAAAGAGACTATAACTAGGACAAATGGGATGAATTTAAGGAAAGAAAAGGCTGACGGTTAAGGAAAAAAGCCTTTCCTAGCAGTGAGGACTATTAGACTGCAGAATAGTCTCCCAAGGGAAGTGGTGAAAGCCTAGTTTCTTGAGTCATTTAAAACTGGACTAGACAAAGCACTCTGGAATATACTCCAGGGAGCAATCCTCCCTTGGCAAAGGGATGCACAAAATAACCTAATAGATCTCTCCCATCTTTCCTTCCTGTGATTCTCCTATTTCATAAACCTCTGTGACTGAATGGAGAGCAGAAAACTTTAACCCCTTTTTCAGGAACAGAAAGCATGTTTGACAAGATATTGTGAGAGGAAAATCTTCTAGCAAAGAACAGAAAAGGCTACATTTTCCATAGCGAGTTACCAGCTTTTCTCTGTCTAGAGTGAAGAACTGTAAAGGATGGTCCAAAACTGCCTACTGGATGGTTGCCTTTTTCTGTACAAGTCGATGTTTTGTTTCTGAATTTCCCTAAAAGCCCCAGTGGTTTAGATCCTACTCAGTGTTATAGGTTTGTTTTTTTCTTTTTTTCCCCTAAAAGGATGGAACTAAATCTCTGATAACTGAATGACTGTCTTTTTAAAACAGAACTGACTGGTCACTCTCAGCAGTTTGGGCTGTGATTACACTCTATGACTGCCCAGACTCGTATCGAGAAGGAACTACCAGTCCTACCCTTGAATGACCCAAGCCCTGAATCAACGTTAGGAGGTACTAGGAGCTAGGAGACATTATGCTCCACTGTTCCCCTTCTCCCTTGAGCAGGTGGGGAAGCAACAGCCTTGGCTTCTGCCTTGCAAGACATCAGCCAAGGGCACAGAGCAGATGCAGGTGATGGTATAATCCACTGCTGCTAAAACCATATTTTCGCTGCACCTCCCAGAGCAAGGAGAAAGTGAGTGGCTTTGCAGGGAGGGAGGAAGGGAAGTCAGGCTCTGAAAAATATTTCAGAGGAGGTTAGACTTCTGTGTAACTCTTCAGGGAGCTTGAAGAAACACTTTCCTGCCCCCCTGTAAGAGTTGCAGAGGCACTCAGTAACATGCAGGTGTTTTCCATAAATTCCTGCTGCTGTTGCTGCTGCTCTGGGCCCCACAGTGGAAAGCTTGATACAAAGATCAGGACAGCTCTCCGAGCTTGGAGAAGGCAGCTGACATGAAAAGTACTCTGCTGGTAAAAATGGCAAGGCGTGGGCCAAGTTAGGACAAAAATAAATGTATTTTTTCTACTAGAATGTATTGATTCTTTTTATTTACTTTTAACCTTCTCTGGAGCATCTGGTTTGAGCTTTTCCCTGCATAAGACACTAGCACATAGATTAACTTTACACGTGTACATTCAGCCAGCATGAACATAAAAGTGGCCATTCTGGATCAGATCAAGGATCTGTCTAGCTCGGTATCAGATGACAGTGGATGATGGGATAGGATAAGAGTGTGATAGGGGATAACTGAAAATGCCTGGGAAATATTAAAGAAATACAGCAAACGTATAGTGACACTTACTCAGAGTACCTCTCTTGCCTCCTGCAATTCCCTGTTCAATTTGCACTTAGAATCATAGAATATCTCAAGTTGGAAGGGACCCATAAGGATCATCAAGTCCAACTCCCTGTCCCTCACAGGACTACCTAAAACTAAACTATATGACTAGGGTGTCAGCCAGACGCTCCTTGAACTCTGACAGGCATTTCCAACATTTGTCGGAAAACAGAAACTTTTCCAATAACTTTTTGAAACCTTGAAAAAAATTAACGTCCATAATACCCTTAGGCAAGTAGTTCTAAAGATTAGATGCCTACCGTATATACAGCCACCTCTTTTTGGACAGTTTTGAAGCTGCTAGTGGTCAGCTTCCTTTGATTCTTCCCTCCCAACTCTTGCATGGCAATGCATGTGATGATGGATACAGCAGTATGTCAGCTGTAACTGCCTCAAATTGCATCATTTCTTATTTATGAACAGAAAAGCACTTAAGTCTGCAATTGTAAAAATGATCTTTTTGGGGAGGGGATTCCATAGTTTATGGCACCCATAACTAAAATAAGATGAACAAACCCCAGTTCTATCCACATTTGCAGATGTTCCTGTCACAAAAGCATTTTAGTTATTGAGATGCCAGAGGAGAGTATCTAAGTGCTGAGAAAGCGCTCACAGCTTCAGCCTTACCTTCTTTGGGAAGACTCTCAGGGATGCAACTGAAAACATCCTAATCTGTTTTTTAAAAAAAAATAAAAAATTTGGAATGTTTACTTTTTACTTTAGAAGTAGAAAGACCGAAGGAGAAGTCTCATTCCTTTTAATCTGAGTGGACCTTGGTGATTTTGGACCACACTTGAACTGTTTGAGCCTTTGTATTCCTTTCTAGTCAACGGGACATGAGGGGTTCTCAGCAGCTCAGGAAAACCTCTATATTGGAAATACTTTGATTGAAATGGAAATGTGTTCTCAAGGGGGATGTCAATTCTGAAATCATTTTCAATGTCATTGCTGGGATAAGATTGCACTGACATTCTCATTTCATTATTATTTAAAAACAGTAAATGATAGTGTCTAAGATGTCACTCTTCAGCTTCACTGTTTGAGAAACATACACTGTAGCTAGTTGTCTGTTGATCCTGGCTGTTCTGACAAAACACAGCAAATCTGCTGTACTCTGTTTGTAAGGATTAGCGAAATGCTGCCCAGAACTAGAGTTGGTAATTTACCAGGAACCTGAGATCGCACTGGATCTGCACAGAGCACACATCTGTTACAGAAACCTAGACCTCTTTTTGTCTTCAAAGCACTTTGCAAATACTGAACCATATCGAATATTTCTTCGGAAAAAAACATGGGGCAACTTCATTGACATTGGTGTGTTATGGCTGCTTTGTGTTTGCGCAGTATGGCTGATGAACTAGTATCAAACCTTTTTCCCCAGAGTGACCCAAAGTATTGAAAGCATTTGGTAAGATCACAGAAAGAAAAGTACATTTAAAGTAAGATCAGAATAACTCAGAAAGTAGTGCCTCACAACTGTAGACTCAGCTACCAAAATTCAGTTTGCCATCCTTGACACAGCGACACGGCGATAGACATCACAGGTTGGTATCTCAAGACTGCCAGGATCTTTCAGTTCTGGGACTCCTGTTCGCTGTCTCCCCAAATTTGCTGTGATTTTTTGTAACTACTCTCTAAAGACTGGCCAGGTCTTGCAGTCTTGGCAACCTAAAGCCATTTCCCAGTGAAGAGGAGGCTTACCAAGACAGACTCTGAATTTGCCATGTGGCTGCCGATGACCTAGGAGCAGCATTCTGGACATCTCCAGCCTGCGTGTTCTGGAAAAAAAAAATCACTGTTCCTAAACCTTGTAGTAGAAAATAGATTCCATGCCACTTGTGGCAGCTGCAGTTCGTATGGACGATTGGTTAGAATGGATAAAAACAGATTTCCCAAACCAACTGTATTCAATGCAACATATTTTTCATATGTTTAATGGAACAGAAATTTTTATTTTAAGAGGCATTTATGAGCACTGCTAGCTCTCTGCCTAGGGAGTGGAGACCTGGTAGGGGGGAGAGCTAGCAGGTGTAAGAATAAAATTAGTTTTATCATAAAATTGGAAAGGAACTGAGATTTTCTCTCCTTACTTTTGCCCTTAACCACTGATGAAACACAGCCATTAGGCACAAAAGATCCTCCTGTGCACAGCTACCTCACAGTTTAACCCTTTTCTGGGGAGTTCAGGCAAAAGCACTGGTTGGCACAAGTAACTCAACAGTGTTGGCATCGCAGCCTTCGATTTAAGCCAATACCATCAAAAAGAACAATTCTTCACTATCACTCCTGGAAGCTTCTTCCATACTAATTGGTGCTGCAGAGAGTCACAGAGCATTTAGTGGTGAAGCCTTGCAGTCTGTCAGCGTAGGAGATGAGGCACCATCTCCTCTGTCCTCATACACTGTTTCCCACTTTAGTTTAAGAGGATTTACGCTGTTCCCACACAACCCCTTTTCCCTTTCTTTAACTGAAGGAATATGCACCAGAGATAGAAAAAAACAAGTCTGAAAATGGCTTTGCTGTCATTACATTCCTCTTCTTCAATATTGTGAAGCAAAAGGAAGTTAGAAGAGCTCCCAGCTTAGTCTAGCTCCAGGTCTTACCTCACATGTGTTCACATATCACTTGTTAATGTCTCCTTGCAGCCACAGAGGATGTATTCAGAAAGCAAAAGCATTATTTTTTTTTCTGAGAATATAGTGAGTTGGCGTCTGTTTGTTCATGTTGCAAGGAGGTTGAACAACTGATTTCCATGAAAGATTAAGTTCAGCTTTAACTACAGCCTTGTAACTGTGTCCAACGTGATATTCGGACTTACCACAATCATTTTGGACCAAAATATCAGGCAAGGGATCTTACTAATACAGACTATTTCAGAATTTCATTCTATTTCCTGGTTTTTGTGAGTTCGGAGCAGTGGTAAACGCTCATTCTCTTGGAAGAACCAACAAAAATATTCCTTCTTGGCCAAACTTTGAGAAGAAGAAAATTTTAATCTTAACTTTTCAGTTCTCCAAACAAACGGAAAGGGGAACAAAGAGATGACTTGTGCTTCAGTCCTTTTTAAGGCTGAAGTTCAGGTTGGGGTAAAAAAAAAATGGTTTTCTATCTAAATTCAATTAATTTTACGTGCTAAGAAAATACACATCCCCATACAGAAAAATGGAGAAACAATTTCTAACCAAATAGGAGAATAAGCACATCGAGAGTGGGAAAAATGATGCCTCCCAGCAAGAGGAGTAGGAAGGAGGAAGATGAGTAAAGCTCCCTGAAAATAAAAGAGCAGATAGAAATTGAGAGTCGTAGGAGATGGATAAATAAACAACAAGGTTACAAGTTCACAAGCCCACCCGGCAGGCACTATTAGGACTTTAATTTGCTACAATCACCAATGTACGTGGTGTGTGTTTACTTCAAGGGGAAGGAAGTCGATTTTCTGCTTCTGACTAAATATGCTACCAACATATCATGATGCCTGGCCGAATTCACCAAAGCATGTCTTTGCTGCTCTTCATTGGATTGTGTTCAGAGACAGTTGTGGTACCTGTTAAAATACTTTAATGAATCTGATACTCATGAATGGTGCTGAAATGACAGCCTTGGAAATTGAAGTCTTCTATCAAACTGCAGAACTTGCACAGTATAGATGAAAACAGTGCCAACTTCTGCCATGCTATCCTCTCAAAATGTCTCAAATTTAACCTGGAAAAATTATTTCTGGTGGTAGCTGCACTTCAGCCTCAATGCCTGGTCATTTCTTCCTACTTCAGATATAATTGCCAGCAAGTGTGTGGATTATCTTGGCGATTTTATACTGCAGACAGGAGCTGGGCAAGATATTTTCAACAGAATTATTTCTTATCAGAAAAAACAGTTGCATTGAAATCAGAGTGTTCTGGGAAAGTGTAAAAACTGCAACATTCTCAAAAGGCAGGTGCTGAAACAAAATGGGGTTTTATATATTTCATTTTTCATTTCATTCCTTAGAATTGAATATTGACATAATTGTATTATTATTTTCTATGTAATGCAGCTTATATCATGTACCAGATTTTGGTATTCTTGAAATGAAGCATTTCATCTCGTCAAATTTAAATATTTCAGTGCTTCTAAAAGGAGTGATTTCTGAATTTCAATAGCAAGGCCAATTTCAATGGGGAATTTTATTTTGACTGAATAATAAGAATAAAAAAGCTCAAATTCTCTCAGTTAATTTCCCCCCCCCCCCCCCACCTTTAATCTTTTGTGGAAAGGGAAGATGGCAGTCCTGTTTCTGTGTACTATATGTCACGCAATAGTGACCTGGGAAGCTGGAGGGAAAGAGAGACTTTGGGGCAAATTTAAAGTGTTGGTTAAGCTATGGCATTCAGGAAAATTTTGGAAGTATTAGGGTCCCAGGCCAAGGTAGAAGGACAATAGTCTTAGTTATTATAATAAGTTATTTATGTGTTATTTATCTACTTTACCTCTGTCCTGAGAGCTCAAACAAATCTGAGCTGGCTTTAGTGGTGGGAGGGGGAGAAAGGGTTGTGATCTCTCAGTGCAGAGAAGAGAGCTCAATTTCTGCTTTCCAAAGGATATTATAGCAGGAGAGGAGGAGAGGGTGGAGGACAGATCCCTCTGGTGCAGTCACGGAGGCAAGGGTGGAGAAGGAGGCTCTGCTGAAAACAACACAGAATGAGCAATAAGAAAGTTAAGACGAGTCTGAAAAGACCAGCATGCTGATTGTGCAGCCCTCCCCTTGAAAAAACATGATGTCGGCTTAAATGATAGGTTGGAAAAAAGAAACAGAAGAAATAATCCCTTAAGGAGGTGTCTGAGAGTTGATACAGCAGACCTTTACACAGAAAAACAATGTTCATGGTGCGTACCAGCTGATAGCTGTTCTCTCTTCTGACCTTTATCTTCACGTGTTAGGACAGACCTGAAAACTCACTCATGGCTTTTCCATTTGAGAGTTATCTTTCTCTTTTACTTATCACATGCCTACAAAGCAGTATTCAACCATTACCTTCACCAAAGATAAAAGTATTATTGCATTCTCCGTATACTCACTCTCACTATCCTTGATTTCATCAAGCACTCATATCAAATGGTGTACTACACAAGATTTTTTTTTTTATCCTAAGTCAAAACTTGTGGACCTGCCAGCCATTATACCACCTTACTGCTTTCTGGAATAACCTGTTTTATGGAAAGAGATGCAACCTTCACAGTAGGCATAATTCCTGCCTTATGCATTCCAGAAGACAAATAACCACTGAGCAATTAGTTCATATATAAAAATGGCATAACATGCCAGCACCATGGGCTTGACTGACCATGTGTACTCTTTTTAACTGTGTCAAGTATCCCATGTGCTCCGTTTACTTCTAGTCCTTCAGTGCCCAGTTTGGTCATTGTGGGTACCATAGTTTGGGTAGGGTCTCAAAGAGGAAAACGGAGTAACCAAGAAGGCCAGCCCTGGAACTGTGCTTATTACACAGCATTGTTAACACAGGTGTTCAAAAATAATTTTTTACCTTTGCTTCTCCCCAGAAACAGTTTCAAAAATCGCTGTCTTTTTGTGAGACACAGATATGGCTGCCAGCATGATAACGTTGTGGGACCCAGTACCATCTGGAAGACTAGATGCTGTGGTCAGTTCCTGACTAATCTTGTTAGGTCAACTGTGAATAACTGAAATTCTGTCATCAGGAACATACTCAGAGTTGTTTTTCCACTCTTTCAGGTTTTAATGACCCAGGCTTGAGCAGCCTCCTCCGTTAGCTCGTTAGGTGTAATGACATCTCAGAAGCAAGGTCACAGGCCCTGTATGGCTTCTGTCTCCTGCCCAGATCCTGTTTTGTGGGACTATACAAAATCAAACCACCAAGAAAGCTCACATTTGGTTTGGCTGGTTGATTTTTTTAAAATGTCAAGAATTAATGCAAAGCTAGTGTCATGAGGTCACGAATAAACTCCTGTATCTTGCTTTGTGGCTGAAGAACAAGGGATCTCTCCTATCCTCCAAAAGATTGTTTCAGATGTGCTTCTTATCAGATAGCTGTACCAACATTCCTTGTATCCCCAGCTAACCCATCTGTGGCAATCTGTGGAATCAGAATAATTGAAATGCAAGAGTTAGACCTTACTGATAAGACTTCATGAACTTAGAAGAGCAATGAACACCCTCTAAGATATGACATAGTCACTCGATGGGGCTGTCTGCAGACAAAAGGTCTTATCCTGATGATGCACAGGATGATTTTCCTACGGCATGTCTGCTCAGGAGGGGCTAAACTCTGTCAAAAGGTGTTCTTGTTCTTTTAGGGATTCACTGATGGGACTGAGGGGTGGTGAAGGTACAGTGGACACAGCCTTCGTGTGCCAGATCTGCTCAGCACCTTTGAGACAGAAGCAGTGCTGCTCTCAGGACTAATGGGATTGTGCTTATAGACCCTAACTGATCGGCCTTGCTGTGTCCCAAAGGTCCAAACCACATCTGTGTTTTCAGTAATACTTGTACACACAGCAAACTGAACGAAAGCTGAACTCCTACACCTCCTGCGTGGGGTATCCAGAGCTGGTCTGGACCTCCTGGTTCAGTCCACCCAATCTAATCTACCAAAGCTCCTGCCTCAGACAGGTTTGCTCCCAGTTAGACCCTCTGCTGCAGCTCCTGAGCCCAACTGGTGGCTCTGGGCCTCGGCTACCTCTGCCTCGACCCTTGAATTGACCCAGCTACGATCCCATGCTGCCCACCGTGCAGTCCTTCGGCTGGTTGCTCTGTCCATGCGGGGCTTCCACAGGCTCTCCTCTGGGCTCATCACAGAGCATCATGCAGTCAAGGTGTATTTCAAGTGTAAATAGAGCTTCTTCCCCTCCTAAATGAAGCTCAGGTCACTGCCAATCGGTTCCCTGCTTTGGAGGGGGAGTGACATCCCTCCTCACTTGAAGACTGGGAGTCATTCTCTTCCTCAACTGGAAGGTGATGACAATCTTTAGATTGAGGTCCTCCACAGCATAGCTTTTGGAGTCTAGCCTATGCAAGACCATGCATAGTGTTTCTTTTCTCTATTTTGAAGCTATTCGTAGACTCTCACTCCAATGATCTATAATTGGAGTTGTGCTAGACCTAAATTAAATTCAAAACTAACTAGTAAACAGGTTGTTTTGCACAGGTATTTCATGCATGCAAATATCTACAATTATGTAGAAGTGTGTGAAATTCATACATATTTAAATATATGGCAATAGAGATCGTGTTGCTCCTTTCAGAACTCAGACTATCTGAGAAATGGCTGAGTTAACATTACCTTGTTGTTCAGGAGCAACCAGATTATTTTGCTGCATTGTTACGTTTCTTAACTTGCCGTGGTTGTTTCCTTTTTCCCTTTGTCTGTTGCTTGTGGCTGATGAAACCCATGCAGATCTGAAAAGCTGCAGAACCGCATTGTCTGCATATTCCTTTTGCTGTTTCTCATCTGAAAACAGTACCTCCTGGCACCTGGAAAACCATCACAGATGCAGAACAGGTGATCTTTACAGAATGCTATTCAAAGTGAACAGTCTGCCAGGCCCATAGACAACAAAACACACTGCTGACTCCAGCTGGAGCGAGCCATTACTTTGATAACAAATTAAAACAGGCTCAGAAATTGGAAATGAAGGAGCTATGCAAGGATGAATAAACTCCTCAGATGGCCCCAATTTTGTGCAAGTCTGTCCAACACGTGCTATAAATTGGTACTCTTCATTAATAGCTAGTGTTTAGCCACTAACATCCTTCAAGAGGACGAATCAGGATCTGGCTCCTTGCACAGTGCTAACTTCCATCCTGATTGAGGAGACTATTTTCTCTTAACATGTTCAGAGCGCTTCCTTGGGATCTTAAAAATTCTTTATGTGTCATTTTGCTTCTTGCATATGCAGACAATTGTAATGCTCAATTTAAAAATGTTCATATATTTTCTGTCTATGGGATTTTTACAGCACTGGATAATTCCTGGATGATTACTGTTTTTAATAACCACATAATTACTGTATTAATCAGAACTGTCCTATTGGCTTCTGTGTGACACAGAAGGGCAGAAGCAAGATAGAGATAAAGGGACGCCATATTTAAAAGAGACCTACGACATTTTTTTGTGTTCACTTTGCAATATGGCACACATAGAGGTCAAAACATAGGAACGGCCTTAGCAGATATCAGCCCAGAAGTCCAGCGAGCCAAATGTCTTTCACCAATAGTCAATCTGCAAGAATTGGAAGAAGGTATACTATGTGAAGCTATCAAAAATGACAGCTAGCAAGACAGAGCGCTAATATGGGAGTATCCAGGACTCCAGGCACGTGCACAGGACCTTGCGGTTTGAAGGGACACACAAACACAGATGAGACCCATCCTTCGCAATAATTAATATTCTCAACAAGGCTGAACTGGTTTTGAAATCAGAAAATAAAAGGGAAGATCAGAAAATTGCTACAGATTCCATGAGAAGACAGTAGGTGAGTTGCACAGGACAAAAAAGAACAAAAGTAGCAAAAAGTCAAATATTGCAAAATATGATGTTTGCATGACTTGGTGCCTTAAGGAAAAAACTTTCCTAGACTTGGGTGCACTTCTTGTTGCGTGCGCTCCTTCCAAGAAGTCTGGGGAGGATGGGTATGTCTATGCAGGCCAATGCATTGATATATAAAAATACTCAGGCTCTCTCTAAGTAAGGCAGTGTTGTACTAATAACCTCGTGTCATGCCCACGTGATGCTCAGCGCACGTGAATTAGCGAGGTGCAGCACTGCTCCTGCTCACCACGACACTGCTGTATCAGCACATTTGGAGCTGGGCTGGGAATACCCCACACTGAGACAAGTCTCTTGAGGAGATGTACTATCATGGACCGAGATCCAGAGACGGCGTGCTCAGCGCATGAGCCGAGAAGAGGCTAAGCCAAGCTCTTCAAAGTCACTTCTGTCTTGCCCAGAAGAGGCAAGGAGGAGCAGAGGTGGGCGCCGAGCTGAGCGTGGGTCTACGGCTCCAGGGACCAGCAAGGGCAGAAGCAGAGCGCTCTCAACCGCCACAATTACTGAAGCCGTGAGGACTGGCTGCAGAACAACTTTGTTTGCAAAGCAGCTTCAAATTACCAAATGCGGGCCCTAAAGTATTGCTAGTTATGACTACCAACATTAAGGAGTCCTCTTTACATATAAGAATTTAAAAGCAACCAGAGCACTTAATTCTAATTCACTGCCTTTACCAGTCACTCTTAAAGATTTAATTTGTCAGAGTAAAGACAAATTTCCTTTCTGCTTTTGATACCCGCTTTAGCCCTTTATATTTCTTCTTAGGATACTTGGCAATGCTTTTTCCCAGCTGCTCAATTTTTCCTTTACTGCAAGCGTACATAAGCAGTGCCCATGCTCAGTGTTCAGCATCTAAACCCCACACCCAAGAGGCATCCTTTAATGGATGTGAACCCTGAAAGAAAGGTTACTTTCATTAGCGGGATTAGGAAAACATCCCCTGGTTTGGTTTGATCATCCTCTAGTTGGGTCTGATTGTATGAATCTGAAATGGAAAGCAGCATTTTTTTTCTTTTTTTTTTTTTTAACTGACTTTGATGGACAGTTCCTTTTTATAATGTACAAATAATCTTTGTGACCCTGATAAGCAGGTCTGATGATACTCAGCTGAGTAATGTACCAGAACTGAAATTTCCATCTACTTGATGTTTTGCACAGGGCTTTTGATGAAGTCACTGTCACCTGCTATTAACTTAATATCAAGTCTTAATAGGGTCCTTTTCTTTCCATCTTCACACTGTTGGGGTCCGAATTAATTACTACAGGAAAAAAAAAATCTTCACATAAATCCTTAAGCTTCACAGGAAGGAAAAAGTTTCCAGTGCTAGTTGAGATCTAATGGCTCATTAGGAATGTCTGTCTCAACTAGACATCAGCGTTGTCCCTCCCTTTTCATGTACCTTTCATAAAGACACTTGAAAATGTGCTTAACTTTAAGCTGGTGCATAGTTAAGTGCAAAAGGATATCTGATGTATTTGAAGTTAAGCACATACTTAAGCAATTTGCTCAATCAGAGCCATATCCTGGCAAGAGAAAACATCTTCTTAATGTTTCTTCACGATTTGGCTCCATCCACAGCCTGCCTAAATGCTCTCATCTTTGCTTTGCCTCACAAACAGGAACTGGCAGCTTTAGAGAGATTATCAGGGAGATTGACTCAGAACTGAAGGGCACATGATAATGGAATCAGATTTACCTACAGATGCTAAAATCTTTATCCTTGGAGACTCTGCTTGGGCAAAAGGCATTAACAAATGAAAACACTCTTTTCTTCTTAAGAGGTGCATAGCTCTAGTGGTAGGGAGAGATATATATATCTCAAATATATATATCAAATTATAGAAGATTAACAACTGTAGATATATTGATTTTACATGAGTTACTTAACTCTAGAGGGTCTTATTCTGTGAAGTGCTGTGTTTCTGCTAGGGTTGGGCTATTGAAATTACCATCAACAGTAATGGGAAAAGGAAATAATTTTGCTTGTGGAAAAAGCATACTTAAAATATGAATTTGCATTGCAAAAATATTTTACTATTGTTCCCTCCCTTGCTCTCAATGCTCTAATGACCAGGGGATTTAAAGGCAGCTATAAATAGCTAAAGTATGCTCTAAGCATTTCTTTTTTTGTGCATTTCCAGGTATGTTGTATATCTAAAGAGGAAATGAGTGACAGCCCAGTCTGCAGTCTGTTTTGTAGGAATATATGGCAGGTTTCTATTATGAGGTATTTACTGCTCCTCAATTCTGTGCTTGCTTTGGGGGTATGTTTGAATTACATACTACTTTGCTGTAGAGGCATAATTTCACTGAAACTAGTGGAGCCAGGCTTGCTAGCAAACAGACTGAACTTGATAATTTTCACTCTTATCCTGGTGGTACTATTCATTTGGCAATTTGCAGATGGGGAAATGGAGACATCGCTATGAAGAGGGGCTTTGTCAAACTCTTTCTCATCACCCTTTCATCACCCCTTATATTATAGCAAAATAGGAAATTACACGTTTAGAGTACTCTGCCTTTTCTTTGACAAGTAATACTCTTTCCAACAAACTCTACTGAATCTGAGTCAAGACCAGTAAACATATCGCTTCTCAGAGGGAGAGCACCCTGGCTCCTACAACAGTGACTTCAAACCACGTTTAAACTTCTGACGCCGTGATGGGGGCTACTAGATGCTACCCAAGGGTAAATAAAAGGTATTAAGTGTTCCTTTCTATTAGAAACATAGCTCCTCTTGAAAATGGGATTTGCTGCATGGAGTAGATGACTCTCACATTTATTTATTTATTTATTTTTAGGTGCTGCCTGTTGGGGCATATTCTTTGCTTCCGTTCAGAAGTTCAATTCCCTCTAAAATCAGCTGCCAAATGCTGAAAAATACCCACGCAACAGAAACAGGGGAGCTGCTCCGAATGCAACCTTGTTGCCTCAGGGCAAGGCTGTCATCTCCATCCCCAGGACCTGCCCAGGGAGGTCTGTGGTGCTGAGCAGGGGATAAAGCACAGCCCTACATCAGTAAGAGTGCCTGGCGATGCCTTCTGTAACCAGTCCTGAGTGCACAGAGGTTGCCAGTGTGCTGCTGCTTCCCTTTTAACTCAGGCTAAGCCAGCAATCTTCGCTGGTTCGGATTTGCAAAGAGTTCCTAGTTTTTCGGGCGCGCTCACGGAAAATTGCCTCTTCGGTTTTCCTGGGTTGTTGCAATGTCAGCTTGAGCCTGGTCCCATCCAGGTGCATCAGTCAAACTGAGCTCCACGACATGACATAACCTGACACAGCCAGGTGTTACGAACCAATGGACACCATGGTTCACAAACTATTCAAATTACTTTCAGATACATATCCTACCTCTCTGCTCAAATCCTTCCCAGCTGTCTTTTTTCTCAGCTCCATATGAATCAGGGTTGGAGGAAAGAGAAGGGGGAGAGATAGGGGAGGAAAGAAGGAGGCGGGAGAGAAAACATCCTGCCTGGCAAAAATAAAAAAATAAACCGAATTCTTGCAAACCATACTGCCTGCAAAATTAACTCTTTGAAAGAGGCTCACCACAGCTTCCGAGCTTCTTTCAGGCTTATTAGGGGAGGCTTGCAAATAGCTCAGCTGTAAATGCACATCTATTAGATTAGACATTCATGGTCTGGAGTACTGGATACTTAAATAATAATAATAGGGGAAAACTATCTCATGTTTAGAAGGTGTTATGAGATTAAAGACTTGGAGCAATTCTACAAACCTGGAATCAAGCCTAGCAGCATCAAAGAGCCAGGCAGCCAGACTGGACATGCCTGGGGACATGATGTGGCTGTAGCGAGTGGTGTCCCACTAAAGCCAGTGAGATGATCAGTAGGATCTACTGCTTGCCAGCACTGGTCTGGGGTGATGCTGGCCCATAGTGAGACAGGCCTGGCGACCTCCATTTTGCAGAAGAGAAAATGTGGGTTGCGGAGATGAAGTGACTTGCTGAAGGTCATACAAGTCTGTGGCAGAGTCAGAAATTCAGGCATGAATTTCGTTATCCAGCTAGTCATCAATCACCCTGGGGGAAGGGAGAGGTTCAAATGCAGAAAGAATGGCTAGATACCCAACTTCCAGCGAAGGTCAGTGAGCGCTGAATGCCTCATGTCTCCCATTACTGCGGGAAATCTCCCCCTCAGAATATAAGTGCTAAAAATGCCACCTCCCTCCTGAATATAAATCTCTATGATTCTCTTCTGCTCTTAATTATAATGGTCTGAAGCAGGAGAAATAGGTTGGAAGTCAACAGATTTACACCTCCTTAGTCAACAGCAGAATTCACCCTACAACCTTCATGTCTTTACTTTTATGTTTTGTCAAAAGCAAATAAAAATATGGGTGAAACCAGCACCATAGGCCATTAAGCAGCATTTCTGACTGGTCTTTAATGCAGCATGTGTAAGAGAGCCCACAGTCCTCCCCCGAGGTTTGTGTTCCTTTTATCTATTACAGACGGTCTCTGTGGGATGCATCTCTCTGTTCTGATTTATTTGTAAGCAGAGAGGAAGAGAGAAAGAGAGACGTAGAGAGAGTAAGAAAGAAAGAGGAAAAGAGCGAAATAATGAAAGGGAGAGAAAGAGAGACAAAGAAAAAAGTGAAACCCTAAGTTTCTGAAATATCAGTTGCTCTGATATTTGTATGTGTATCTCCTAAAGAAACACAAAGAAGAAAAGCAAGCAAACAAAAAACCCCAACAACAACATTGTTCCTGGAGCAGCTGAACTAGCCGAGTACAGTGAGCAGTATACAGGTGTCTTGTGCTGCTTTTATTCGTTGTATAATAGGTGCCTACTGGAACGGGAGAAAGGGCATGAGAAGCTGTCCTTGTCTTTGCAGAGCATGAATAGCATTTATCTCAGTGCAGTGGGCATCGCCAAGTTGGGTTTTTGTCAACCTGTCAATTCTTTTTTTTTTCCTTTCCTTTTTTTTTTTTTTAAACAGAAAGCAGAGTTCAGTAAATAAAGATAAATGATTGTGCTCCTTGTCTGCAGACCCTGGAGCTAAACTGAACAGGCCTCTTATGGTTTGGACCTGCTTCATTGACTGTTCAGACAGCCCAGTAATACGACAGATGTACCCAGCCGTTCCCTCTTCCCCGCTGTCCATTAGATTATGTTCATTTTGTCTGAGATGCCATTATAAGTCTCAAGGTCAAATAAGTCACAGAGAAGAAAGAGGAGGACTAATTTTTTTCCCTGCCGCCCTCCCTGCATAAGGGCTCATTCGCAACTTGCAAAGCACATTGTCTTTTAAGGTGCACATACAGCTCAGCACAATTTATTGAAATAAAATGCAGGTGTAACATTCACCCGGAGGCCGTTCTGGCACGACAGCAGAGGAGACTTCTCAAGAATGATTTGGGCTGCTTTCCTAAATTTCTAATGAATTATTTGTAAGTAAAATTCATTAAGGAGGAGCTTTCCAAAAAAAAGAAGAAAAAAAGCCCAACAAATGTACAGGAAAGGAGAACACAAGGTCTAAAGTCTGTTTTTCAAGGGACACTGGGCAAGTTATCACATACTGAGTAGAGTGGTTGAAGTGTGGAGGGGGGAGAGGAGGAAGGAACAGCAGCTCTGGGGTAAGAGTCCTAAAGATTCCTCAATAAAAAACACCAAACCCTTGTTAAAAATGTGGGAAAGAACTTTATTCTCGGTTACAGCAGGGTGTGTGTCATCCTGTTGGACTCTTGCGTAGTGACTAGAGATCTGCATCGTGCCTAAGAACACAATTTCCACTCCTAAACCTGTAAGGATAGAACTAAACACTAATAAAGCAAGGACCGAATTTCTCTTCTTTATGGAAATCTTTCTGTTCTTTAAAGAAAATTAAAGATTGGTTACTAATGAACCACAAATAGGATTAATTATGTAGTTAGCATGATTTTTGTTTTCCTGGAGCTTGATTCTGAACAAGTGGGAAGATGTCCATTCATTTCTGTGAGTTTTGGACTATGCTCATGCATAAAGCTTGAGTCATTATGAAATTCAGGGTTAGGAAAGAGTTTGGGGGGTGTTTTGAAAAGGAAATTACACTTGCCTTTCTTAGCCCCTTTCACTATTGCAAGTTGTTACATTTGGGAAAAAAAAAAGAGAAATACTACTTCGGGCAAAATATCCAATAAGCAGACAACTCCCCCCCACCTCCCCCAAAAGACCCCCACAACAATTTAGTTCTACAGCATTTTAACAGTTTCAGAATTCCTTTGACTTAATCACTATGTCTGTGAGGAAGGAAGGCATTATTGTTCAGATCTTGCTGATCAAAGATCGAGGCAGAGAGAGATTAAGGGACTCGGCAAACCCGAAGCTGGTTGATTACGGCAGAACCTGGAACTGATTCTGCTTCTCCTGTGTCTCATGTTTGAATCGATACGTTGGACAGTCCTACCTCTGCAGCCTGAGGAGAGGGCAAATATGAGATAGGTAAGCTCGATTCAGGACAGCCGTGGGTAACTTTATTTTAACAAATGAAAATAATAGACAGGTTTTAAAAAGGATGTTCAGAAATTAATTTGTGAGGGCAAGTTCTGATCCCCATTTCATGTTAGGGGAAACCCAACTTGACCAAAAATCCCATAGTGTTCAGCATCTCAAAACACCTGACTCTCCAAACCTGGCCCTTTACAAAGTCGGAGTAAGAACCTGGCTAAGATAAGGAATAAAGAGGTGTTTTTAGAAGAGCAATATAAATGTCCATATTTAGGTCAAATTTAAGTAACTTTAAAAGTCTACTATGGTTTATTTTTACTTAAAAGGAAAAAAAAAAAAATCAAATACTGAACTGGTAGTGTTCCCAGAGAGAGACTTCATGCTTGCGGCATGTGAAGCTGTTCGTTCCTGCCTGGGCTTTCCAAGGCTGTTGAGCGCATCGGGGTAGAGCCACGCCGGTGCGTGCAGGGAGGCTCAGCCCGCCTTGCCCCCGCTCCGAGTTTGCCAGACGTAAACCAGCTCTTGCCCAAAGCCCCATAACGGCACTCCTCTGTAGTTTGAGCTAATAACTCTTCCTTTGTTAGGACTGTACAAGCAAAGAAGCCTGAGGGAAGCAGGAGGAAACGCCGAGCAACCGAGACACTCCCCAAGGCCAGCCTCGCGCTGCGAAAATGCAAACGGCAAAAGTAGCTGCTCTGCCCTTTCCTAGGCTACCACGTCCACAACCCCCTGTGCTCTGGTCAACACTTCACTCTTCCCCATTTCAACTCCCCATGGGAAGTCTTAACATTCATTTCTTTGCAAGGCTATTTTGGTCTTTGCAGTTACATGCTATAGTGATGAGCGTAGATTATTCCTCAGGGGTGTGAGGAAGGACCGCTTTATAGACACTTTCCTCACCCTCTGCATGCAAGATTAAACACAAGTCGATATGAAGTATGCAGGGTTAGAAAGAATAGAGCCATAAGATTTTTAAAATATGAATCCACTCGAGTGAAACATAGACTAAAGTCTTGCAAATGCATTTTTGAGTGCGCTGCATTACTTCCCCATCGAGAGTTCTCCACATGATCCCTTGAGATATGCGGTCCTCTGAAGCCTGTAAAATTATTCTAATCAGCATTTGCTTAGCACTTCAGAAGTTCTGGCAAACACAAGCTAATTAATTCTCACAGTTCCCCTAGAGAAGGAAGATCTCATTTTGTTGATGGTAGCACAGAGGCAAGGCTAGTTTAAGTAACATGCCCAAGGCCATATTTTGGGTTAGTGCCTGGGACAAAATTGAAAGTTTGGGACTAGCTACCAAATCAGGCCACCCCTTCTATGACTCGAGAACATTGGATGTAACCCAGGGTATCTGATGGAGTCAACTAACTTTCCACTACTTTGTGCTTAGACTTAAACACTAAATAAGTGTGACAGCATTTCTGCCTGCAGGTATTCGAAGGAAGATGTTTCTCTTCATCAAGTGCACAGGGAAGTTGTGCACAAACTTGAGGATCTTAAAATGTAGAGGCATGTTAGCTGGGAGAACTGTATCCATTACCTTTGCTTTTGTGGGGAATTCTGTGATACAGAGATTGGGAGGAAAAGAGTGGGAAGGGGAGGTTATGCATCAGACTTTTTTCTTAACTTGTAAGAATAAATTGAGTGGACTTCACGTTTTTCTTCTCTGTATGTGGCATAAACTACTGGACTAGGCAGCAAAACTTAGGGAAAAGAAAAAATTATCAACATTCCAGGTCAGGTTGGACAGGGCTTTGAGCCACCTGATCTAGTTGAAGATGTTCCTGCTCATTGCAGGGGGGTTGGACTAGGTGACCTTTAAACGTTCCTTCCAACCCAAACCATTGTATGATTCTATGATTCTATGAAATCGAGAGTTGTCCAGGGTGTGAAACGGAGGATTGGAGCTGTGAGAATGTGTGATGGATCATGTTGCATAATGTGTATCATATTATACCTGGGTCAGGATCATAAATTCTTAATTTTCAGAAATACTCAGAAATATTCAGAAAGTAAACACAAAGTAAAACTCCCATCATGATGATATCAAGTAAGGGCTATTCACAAACTGTTTGTCTATTATTAATTTTCTCTGAAACGACTGGAATAGACTGTTTAAAGTTTGTCAAGGAAATGGATTTCCTGACCTCCTCCAACCCCTACCCATTTTTCAAATAACTTCCACAAGTTTGACTAAACAGGCATTGAGGGATGCCCTTTGTGAGTAGAGAGTTGAGCAAAGATTGCCCCTAGTGTACTATGCACTAATAATATCTCCTTCTGGTGGCTTGATGTGGTAAGGAGACAAGCAGCTTCCTAGAGGAATCTCTTTAAGAATTGCATGGAAAAGAGGATGAGAGTGGCTTAGGCATCAAAATTTCTAGGTAGGGAAAACTATATCCCTTTTGTGAAAATATAATAAAATAAAAATAAAATAAAATTAAATTAAATTAAATAAAAAAATAAAATAAAATAAAGTAAAATCCTACCAATATTTCCATTTCAATTTGGTCTTAAAGTTAGAATTCTGAAAAACATACAGTATAACAACCTGGGGAAAAAATCTAAGTATATCTAACTATCACTTCAAAGCTTTGCTTCACTGTAAAGCTTCGTCTTTTAAAATTCTTTATCCAAAAAAAAGCTAACCGGTATACTTTTTACACAATAGTGTTATTTTTACAGTCCCTTATTTTTCAAAGCAGCAAGTCAATAAAATCAGCCCTTTTCCATCAACAGTTATCCATGATAAATTTTTAAGGAGACAGGGCCAAAGCTATGCCCATTATGTCTTTAAAATCCACTGGTTTCAATCTGCAGAAAACCCTACATGCTTTGACTTATTTGGTTAGTACCTTTATGTAGGTAGAAAAGCCCTACAATCAAACTGGATTGGAAAGAGAAGGAATACAAAAGGATATGGAAGTACATAAAAGGAAAATTATTTTCCCAAGGCAGGTTATTTTAAAGATTGAACCAGAAAAGTATCTAGGATTTCTATGCCTTAGTGCTGTTTCCATTGGATGGCGCTTCAGTGTTTTGGTCTTTATTTGCTTTTTTTCTTTTTCTTTTTTTTTTTTTCCCTAGATACACTGAGAAAATAGCAAAGTTGCATCCTTACTCTTTTCTTGCTACTACAAGAGCAGTCAGACCTTGCTGAAAAGTACTGTCACGTGGTGGGTGTTGTACTATTATGTTTTTGGGTAGAACATGGAGCCAAGAAATATTATAACGCATGAAACTGGAGCATCTTCAATATATGGGAGAATACTGGAGAAACTATAAGCGGAAACCCTTATTGGTTTATACTGCCCAGTACTTACCAATACAGTCATCACCATCTTTTTGAATATCCAATTTAAAATTGCATGTGAATACAATCCCAGGGTCTAACAGAGATTAGGAATTTTTCTCTCTGATATTATCTCTTTCTCAATTTCTTCTTCTCATCCCTACATATGACCCTAAAGAATTCTTCTGCCTCTTGTGATATTATTTCACCTTTAACATGTTTGCAGTTAGTTGCCACAGCTGGCTTATGGAAGAAGTTGGGTTTTTGTAGGGTTGATATTTTGCTGTAGGTGGCTGCCAGGAGAAAAGTCCAGCCAAACCAGGTGAATGAACTAAACTTTTCTTCCTCCACCAGGGACGAACTGCATCTGATGGAAATGAAACTTCAGCAGACTCATATCAGAAACTGAAAAATGATCCATGCCTCAATCTTTTGAGCAAAAATTAACGTCAATGAATGCTCAGTGCATAATAACTACACAATGTTTTCTTCATTATGCCAGTAGTTTACGAATCCAAAGAGCTGCACTTACATCATGTAATTTGTTTTCCTAAGATGACTCGAAGAAGAAAAATGTCAAGTAATTATATACTTGTTACTCTCAAGAATTTTCATTCCACGCTCAAGATGAAGACTAATACAAGAATTTGGGAAATAGTCTATAATTTCTGTTCACTTATTTGATGTAGTTTACCTTTATTGCTATGGGGTTTTAATTGATAATTCAATAGAATATTTATATTCTGTCTTGTGGTTGCTGCACTAATTCTATTAATTCCTGGAGTGGCTACACGACATTCTGTTAGAATCATTATTTTCTTTTTAATAGAATATAGTAACAGACAGCAAGTGACTCGGCATACGGTAGATTGTTCCATTTATTGAAAATCAAGATACTGTATTTGCTCTATTACAATAATGAAGCTGATGATTTCCAATCTGTTTAATAAACTGTTTCTGCATTTGAATATTTATATTAAATCAACCAGCTGGTGAGTTCACATCATTGTTTTTACTCAGAAATGTATACCATTTATTAACAATAAACGTGCTATTTGCTTTTTCCCTCAGACAGGATCACAGGAATTCTCATGCCCATCCCATTCAAAGCAAATACTTGGAGTTCAGCCTTAGCTTTTTAATTTTAAAAAGTTCCAGCTACAGATATTTACAAAATTGCATAGAAACATCCCTTGGGGAAACTGAGGCATAAGATAATCATAGAGCAGATGTCAGAATGGACTTCAGTCCTCTCTAACCTTTAATACCACCATATATTTGCCCTTAAATGCTTGAATGATTGCTCTCAATCATGCGGCAATAAGAATAGCTTAACGAGATGGTATGATGTCATGTAGCCCATTCGCCTATGTCGCTGTTCTGTTGTTCGTTATAATGCTTTACACGGGTAGGCTGTAAGTAACTTGGAATCAGCTGTTTGTGATAAAATGTGTTAAAGCTTTTGGGTTTTCGCTTCTTCACACTGTTGGGGATCTAATCCTTCCATTGCTGACCTTCATCTGCCTTGGTTCTGATTCTTGTATACCCTTGGTATATCCTTGTGTGCCATGAGTTTAAGGGTGGGAGTGCTCCCATGGTGATGTCTGGGACCTGAGACTCCAGATGTATGTGGTCACTGAAAACAAATGCCAAGGGGTTAAAACTTTGTTGGTAGTTCTCCGTAATTTGGTGGATCCGTGGTGACTTCCACCACCGAAGGATGGACCATCTGGGCGTGCAAGAAGCAGACATGATTTGTTTTAAGCAAATTTGTTAAACAAAAGAACTGCCACGTGAGCAATGGTGAGTTTTCAGCAAGCCGTTGGGGGATTGAGGGCAGCAGGAAAATTTTATTTTGTGTAAAGTGTAAATCCATAGAGAGAAATGGCAGAGCAGGGTTTTAGCCCTATTTCTGTGCCCTTTTCAAAGAAGCCTACAGACACGCAGAGGGGTGGAACTGGCAGAGCTCTAAAGAAACTTAATAGGGCTATAGAAATTACTCCAAAAACCTACAGGATTTATTAGAGAGTTACTTCTTCTCCACAGGTTTCTATGAACCATCTCATAGAAGTATATTTCATTGTATGTTTGATTTTACAAGGTGGTTTAAAAAATTATATGAGAAAGTTTGTAATTTTCTATGAAGCCCTATAGGATTTTTCCATAAGGGAAATATCTCTGTGTATCTAATACATGCAGGATATTACACTGCACAAGAATTGCTAATGAAAAATTTAACTCTTGGTACTTCTTTACGCACTAATGAGAGAAAGACGTCTCAGGAATATGTGCAAAGTATCCAGTAAAGCGCTACCCTGGATAACACTGTGGCTTGGGGAGAGAAACAAAACAAAACAAAAGAAGCAGCCTGTGAATATTTATGAGTTGATCTTATGACTTATCTCTGTATTGACATTTTCAAGTTAAAAAACATTTGACTAAAGGAAAATGGCTAGTTCTCAGCAGCAACAGCAGCATTCTGCAAATTTCCTAGCCTAAAGGCAGCATGCAGAAAGAAGTAAGAGCAAATGATGTATACTTTGATGTAATGTGTAACCTGGGGGAACTGCCAGCCAAAATGGGGGGAGGGGGATATGAAAAATTAAAATGAAACAGGAGAGTAGGTCGCTGCTTGTAGGATGAAGTTTAATCTCTCAGTACCATTAGCGATAAGAATGGAAGGATAATGGGGAGAGGGCACCAGCAAAACAAATGGCTCTTTGTTCTGTTGGTTTAAAATTGTTTATTTTAGATCGTTTCAAGTAATTAAAGGAAATTGCAGTCTCTAACTATAAGAGGGATCGTTAAAGAAAGTTTGGCAGGGGAAAAAAAAAAGATAAAGTTCATTGTCCCAATTAGCCGAGAAGTGTTTTCCTGGTGGAAGCCACCCAAGAAAACCTGGAGGGAAAACAACAGGGAACAAGCATAATCACAGTTACAGCCCAGAGAATCAGACTGAAGATCAGTCCAGAAAAAAAAATACACATTGATTTATAGCTTCACAGACAAAGGCAAATGATGGGTTGTGTAAATCATATCAGACAGAAACTTGCCGTTATTGTTATGCAAAACTAGGAAACTACACTGTCAGGAAGTTAAGGCTGCTAATGTCAGCGCTAATCCTATGAAGGCTAAGTAATGTGCTGAACTATGTAAATAGCTCCATTGTCTTCAAAAAGGCCTCACAGGTTTAAAGTTAAGCACATGCTTAAGTATTTGCAAGATGATAGCCCCAATAAAATAAAAGTTATGTTCTGTTTTCCTAACTAGGTAAATTAACAGTCTTCATTTTGCATAGTACAGTTAGCATCAGGGGTTTGGGGGGCAGGTTGCCTATCACTGAAAGAGTGTATCACCATAAAAATGAAATAGCTTAAAAAATCAGAGTATGGATACTAACAATTTCTTAAACTTGTCACTCATTTAGCACTGATTCCTGTTATAGCACACTCAATAGCCCATCTTAGAGGCTTTGGGTCGGATTCTTTTGCACAGGGGAAGTATATAAGATTCAAGTGAGTAATGCGGTGTGTCTAATCCAAAGAGTACAGGAGTCTGCTCGAGACCCTGAGTAACCTGTGCTTTAGCACAGCTGGAGGACCACATTTCAACCTCTTGCCGTAGCCTGAAATGCTGCTTTACAGAGACATTGTCTTTGCCCCCTCTTGTATGTGCATTGGGTAGGGAGCAGGCTGGTCTTGTTTTGCCTCGGATGCCAACAGGAGCAATTAGATGCAGGGACATGCTCACCCGAAGGTTTCTTGTGTATTTTTTTTAAATACTGCTGGATGGAGTAGCAGCCAGGACCATCTATGATGACAAGGGGTCATGGAAGGAGTTGAGACACAGTTGTGTGAGTTCCAATATATCTTGCTACAACTTCTTGCAAGCTGTGAAAAATAAAGGTTTTCACTCAGTCTAGTAACGCCGGACGAGCTTTTCTGTTCCATAACGTACCCTGAGGATGCTTTAGAATAAAAATACAGAACCAGCATCTTCACTGATTACTGTTACTCAGCTAAACCAAGTCTATGCTCAGCTCTAGCAGTTGGACATAACCATAAAAGCACGTTATGAAGTAAGGAACATCACTGGCTAAAAGAAATGCTTTAATTATCCTATCTACAGTGTTACAGTGGCCTTGGAGCGTCAGAGAATTTGGGAAGGTTTCTGCCCTAGAGGGAAGGTGTTAGTGACACACTGGGTAACAGTAACTGGATGAAAGGGCAGAAAATCTTTTTCCATCTGTCCATTTGCTGCTGACCCCATTCAGATGTGATTTATTGTATACAATTAGTTTTCATTTGGTCTCTCTCTGAGCTGCGAGGCCAGACTTCCTTGCTGCCTGCACACACACACTGGAAAAGGGCCCCTGCTTTCAAAGACCACACAGCTCTCCCAGCGTGGTGGGTATTATTACGGTTGTAAAGATCAAGGTAAAAGAGGTGGCAGTCTCCTTCCCATGTTGTCCGTAAAGTTTCACTGTGCAAAGTTTTAATTGCCTTTCAGAGCAGACACTTCAAGTAGCATTACTCTCAGCTTGCACATTTAACAAAGGAATTAACTCTTGCGTTGCAATCTCAGCTGTGATAAGGGTGCTTAGTCTGAGCTGCCAAAGAAAATGGTGGCACTTACCACTGCTCAGGATTTGTCCCAGTGTATGACTACCAAAATTATTCTTTCCCTATCCAACAGATTTCAAAGCCCCTTTGTAAACTTACTCTCCAAGACATCCTTGTAGTGCCCTGTGATTATCACCAATCAAAATGAGATAGTATATGATTTATGTCATAGCAGCAGTTCTTGGAACATGGACTGCAAGATCAAGGAACTACTGTTATTGCTATTATCATCACTTGCATTGCTGTAGCATATGTAGACCATGGTCAAGCACCACAGTATTCCTGCAGTAGGTGACGCAAACCCAGAACGGAAAATAAGTGGCTGTTGCTACAGCTTACAACCTAACTATTAGGTTTATCTAAATCTTTAGACTTACCTGACTGTAAGAGAAGAGACAACAGATGGAAACTGCAAACAGATGGAGAAGCACAAAGTAACACTGAGACAATCACGATAATTGTAATAGGCAACATGCACAGCACACTAGGTACCTTACCACTGCCATTACCCTGCTTTATCACCAGGGAAACAAAGGCACGGGAAAACAGACCGCAAAGCTGCAAAGGGCAGGACTCACGATGCTTCATTTTAGACGTCTAGTCTTGTCTTTAGATATCTAACAGTGTAAGAGATACCTGGGCTCCCTATAAAACCAGTGGAAAGAGACAGGTAATTCCAGAGACTCATTGATTTTTAACCCATCCTAGGGATGGGATAAAAGCACCTTCTGGAGGTGCTTGTCTAGTCTGCAGGTGGCACTAGGTAGTCAAAGCAGGCAAGGAGATAATTATTCCTCTCTAGGTATGTATTTTAAGGACTAAATTTTAGCAAAACAAAGCCATTCAGGTAGACAAAGTAAGGCTAGCAGCCACTAGTACATGTTCCTCTTCACAACGCTGCATACAGGCACCTAAAAAACTGCTGAGGCAATTTGGAGCAAACCTTTCAAAATGAGGAAAATAAAGCTAAGGAAAGAAATGTCACTCCTTCATCCATTCCATGGGTAAAACAGATTGATAAGAATTGAGGTATACATACACACACACACACACACACATCTTTCCAATTAAGAAGGAAAAATATAGAATCTGCTGGGTTGAACAGGAGCACTAGTGAATTATCTAGTCCATCCTTTTGCCTGGGGCAAGACTGATTTAATTATCTCTAACACTTCTGTGATGGATGAGTGTCAAACCTTCCCTTGACTATCTCCAATGAAGGTGATCTGACTACCTCCCTTGGGTGACTTGCTTCATTGCCTTAAATGTACTAATAGTTATGAAGTTTTCCATAACAGTCAACCTAAATATTCAGTGCTTCATCCAGAACCTATCACTCCTTTTTTTTGTTCTCACTGACTAATGAGGATAATTGGTTCCTCTCCTTTTTCAGGGACATGCCTTTATGTGTTTATGGACATTCATCATGACTCCCTTTAGTCTTTTCCTCTCCAGACAGGACGTGCCTGGTTCTCTGAAACTTCAGTGGTAAGAAGCCTGAGGCAGAAAGATGAACGTGTTGCGAAAGGCAGAAATAGGGGCATTTTTTAAGGTAACGAGGAAGACCGGGCATTTTGCATTGCCAGAGATTCAAGAACTGACTTTCACAAATATGAGGGGTGTGAAGCTAAACCAGGAAATAAAACTGGTAAAATTAAAATGAGCTACGAATGCAAAATATCATTCATCTGTATGGGATATCACATGAAGGGACCTGCTAGAGTATAGCACAAAGAGGAGTTCTGCCATCACCCATACCCATATATATAAAGATAGGGGTCTGTTGCTCAGCCTCGTAAGCAGTAAGCTGAAGAGCAAAAGTGAATTCCCAAGCATATGCTCCCAATATGAATAAAGTTTGCATAGCTACGACTAGTTGCTTTGTGACCCTTCCACCTGCTAGAATTTACACTGGCCTCTCCTCATCTCTGATTTAATTTCAAACAGCAGACAATGAGTTCTTCACAAAGAGGCATTTAAAAGGTTAAAAGGGGAGAGGAACACTAATAAAGCCTTCTTTGTATTTTATTCTGTCATGTGGGTTAGCTGTCCCCCAGCCTATTCAGTCTGAAATGGCATCAACACTCCGTAGAGACCAATTCATCCTCCTGTTCCTGAAGTGCAAACAATTCATAGAATAAAACAGCACCAGAAAGCGAGAGAAAAATCTCTGTGGGGCTGCCAAGAGTCTAGCTTCACGCAGTGAAATTGCCAGACTTCAAAACAGGAAGGAAGGGTGGTTAACTCGGGCCTCGATTGATGGTTAAGGCACTGGACATGGAATTCTCTCAGAGGTATTTAGAGGGTCTCTATTTCTACAGCACTGAGCTTGTCACAGTCTTTGTTGTGTTTCTTTTCACAGCATCATTATTCCTGTTTCACGGATGGTGAATTTAGTCAAAGTGAGAGTAAGACCCAAATTTTCAATCCTTGTTCAGATTTCACAAAGCTTTGGGTAGTCAGTGGTACTCAGACTCCCAAACACTTCTGAGAAGCCAAGCTCTAGCCAGAAAAGCTCTGGAAGATCTTTCCACTGTAACCTGAATTATTTCCACTGTCTGAGACTCTCCTTTCAGCAAGCTACCACTCCCACATCATCACCAGCTGAAAGAAAAATATGCTCACATCTCAGACATCCCCATACAAAACTCTACAGCTCAACTGAAACTACCAGCAAAGACCAGGATGGAACTGAAACACTGTGAAAGGTGAACCATATCAGCTGCTGTGTGGCCACATAACCCTTCTGATATCTCTGCAATAATGGTGTTTCTTCCTATCTTTGCTTCTTCATGTACCTGAAAGCCAGACTGAAGAACATACTTCCAGAAGAGGATTTACAACTGATGGTCTTATGCAGAACAAGGCAATGGATTGGCCCGGGGTGGATGGCTGTCCCTGACAAAGCTGAGCACCAAAACTCTGCTACTTACCCTGGTAGGATCCCTTCCTTAGGTCAATATCTCTTCCAAAGTCTGATAATCTGAGGTTATCAGACTGACATGGGGCTAATTCAGATGTAGACCACATGATGGCTATGAATCTGTGTGAATATATTTTCAGTTGCCATAAATAGTACATCACAGAGATGACAACTAAAGCAAGGTGCTCCTAATCCCTTATCAGGATCCCAGTCTCCGTACCTACTTTGCCATGAAATCAGTGATTGACCTTTCCCCATACTTTCACCTCCACAAGTAAAACTGCTGTTTTGAAGAAAGAGAGGCTGGGGTAAGCTAACAAAATGAATCCTCTACCTTATCAGAAAGCTCTAAATGGCTGCTGGGAAGTCTTGAGAGATTACCCACTGGCTGGATATCACAGCTTCAAACTGAAGAAGCAGCACTTGACTGTTGACATTTGTTATTAATGCTGAAAGCAAAATGCCTGTGGTATTTTTATTTGGTATTTGTGTATCCCTAATGCCTCGTCTGCTGCATCTTGGGCTCTATCATGCTCTTACTGACGTCAATAAGGGTCTTGCCAATAGATAGGAGGCTCCCCATTGGCTGTTTCTGCAAACACTGTATGAATCTACTCTTATTTCTCAGGGTTTATCTGATTATGATTGGGAAAATCATTTTCTTGAGTTGGCACTTTCAATGACCTGTCTTTATTGAGCATGAGTCATGAACAAAGTGTTATTTCAGGTCTTGTCCTGCCTTATAATGAAGGACATTCAGTAGTGTTAATATCTTATTTTCTAAGACTTTTTTTATATATCTATTGGATTACATGGAAATTCTTTTGACAGTGCAGTCTGATACAGACTCTAGGGTCTTTCTTAGCTAGATCTTTTACCTAGGTGTCTTCCCACTCTTCCCCTGGAGAGGGAGGGAGGATGTGTCATTAGGACAAGGCACACAGATTTTTTATTAAAAACACTTTCCACTGCTGTGATGTTTGCAAGCCTGAACAAGAACTTCAGGTAAAACATATGACCTGAATGAGTCAATGTTGAGAAAAAAATAATGGCTTGAAAATGGGACAGAAGTTTTGAGACTCCAAAGACTTGTAAAATGGGGTTTTCTTTCTATAAAAGTCAGTTAAATGATGGGGAAAGGTGACAGACAACTAGCTCTGCAGGCAGATGTTCCCTTGCTAGTCCCCAAGCATGACTAGAAGGGGGAGCAGTTGCACATTTTTCCATAAGACTGCTTGACCTGAGGGCTTTCACCCTGTTTAGAAATGTCGGTGCCTGATAAGTAGTTTGCCTTCAGATGTGAGCTTAGTTTTTGGCTTCTTCCAGAGACTGTTTGCAGGCATTTCAGTTAGGACCAAATGGTAGAAGCTTGGACAAAGCAGAGACCAGTTTCTGTCCATGAAGGCCACCACATAGTTAGTAGGAATTTCAATGAAAGCCACTCAAGTCTGCGTTCAGTTGTGTCAACCCTTTTTAGGTCTTCCTCACAACAACATAAATGGCAGTCAGATTTTACTAGCTTCTCAGTGGCTTTTCATTGAAAGATTGACTTAATTATTTGTAAGCATCCCCTTTCAGAGGGGAAGAAGTGTTGTCGGATATAGAATACTATAACAGAGGAAGGAAAGAAACTATCTAACTATTAAAACATGGGTCTGAACCCCAAATTACGCAGGTTCAGTTCTCAGATAGTTAGACCAGATTCCTCCTGTGATCTTGTTTGTTTGCTTCTCTCCCTCATTGTTCATCATCTGTACAATAAGGATTATAGCTCCGTCATGACCCGGGCTGGACAGACCAGGGAGGGGTCATGGTGAATTTGGAATTCCCTGGGGCTAAATTAAGGTGAAACGAGACCAAACAGTCAGTTGAACATTTTATTCATGGCAGAAGCAAACTGAACTTGAGAGGCGTAAGAGTAGGTGGTTTGGTCTCTTACAACAGGAATTGGCATGGAACTACCTCAGGGAACCGTGTAACCCGTGGTAACCACATATACATCAACTTAGGGAAGAAAATAAGGAGATCCCTCCCGTTGGGTCAGGAGGTTCAGAGCGGACCCCCTTGCTTTCTAGGCTCCTTCTCAGAAAGGAGCCCAGGGGCGGCTGGATCCACTCCTAGTCCCAGACTTGGTCAGCAGGTTTGTGTCTAAGGGATGAGGTGTGGGGGTTATGGGAAAAGAAAGAGAAGAAGAGGAAAAGAAAAGAGAAAGCTTCCACCAGCCCTGGGTCCAGCGCTGGTCCCACCAGCTGAGGGGCCCTGTTCTGGTGGGTGCGTGCCCACGGGGCTTCAGTTTGTGCCCTTTTCTCATCTCCTTGCCCCTCCTTCGGGTGGGCACTCAACCTCATTAGGCTAATGAGGTGTCATGAGGGGTTTGTGGCTTCAGAACCTTCAAGAAAGGGGTTGGTGGGCTTGGGGGTCATTTGGGGAGTAACTTCTCCCTCTCTGCAGACATGACCCTTATTTGATCTTTGGCCATACGTGGTGAGCTGTTCTACTCGGCGTATCTGAACACAGGCACGGCCTCCTGGTCCTGTTGCTGATGTCCTGTGCTGATCTGCGCAGATCGGCTTCTTCTCACCTGTGGTTTCTTGCTATGCAGGGTTCGTTGCTATGCAGGGTTCGTTGTTATGCAGAGTTCATCCTTAAGCAGAACTTGCCCCACCACAAAGTTTGAGACATTAAACTCTTTCAGTCTCTCACAGGGTCCTCTGAAAGATTGTGAATTTGGACTGTAAGAAAGTCGTATGTCACTGGCAACAAAATGTACCCTGCTGAGCCTTTTTTCTTGCACTTATCAGACCTGAATTTGTCTGGCATCTCCTTGCACTTCCTCAGATAAACACTACAGTATTTCCTTGGATCAGTGAATAAACCAGCCTTCATTTTTACCTTCACGGTTTCCACAGATTTTCTCAATCTCTATTAAAACCAACCAGTTAAGATTTGGGGATACTTAGCATGAGCTCAGAACAGCACCATTCATTCTCAGGCAAGTTCAAAGCTCTCCCATACCTGCAAAATGCTGAGTTTATGACTGTCTATTAATGGAATACAATGGGTACTTTTATAAAAGTGTTTGGAGTGTCTCACAGCTTCACGTACCTACAGATGAATAGGACTTCTAAACTGTCTTTTTTCCTTCTAGAAATCTGGAAATAAACTGAGTGCCAAACAGCCCAGCTCAATCTGATCTTAATTGTCAGCGAAATTAATGCTGTACCTGAGCACCTTCAAATAGTGGAGAAGCTTATTTTTGATGCCAGCCCAACACCAGGACTCAGGTCTACCCTAACAGTCATTTTGGATGGTCGGCATCTCTGTCATTCTTGCAGCTACTGGAAAGCTCTTTGATCTCTACAGCAATTCTGAGATTGTCATTCCCCTACTTGCTCAGATGCTTTCCCATAATCTCTTTTCCAGGTGTGTCAATCAACAAGACAACCAACACAAAGTTTTTTTTCCCTCCAAACCTATATGAGTCTCTCTTATGCTTTACTTATACTTATATATACACATTAATGTAACATATCTGGGAGATTTCTGCTGTATGGATACAACAACTTTTTTTTCCTTTTTTTTCGCTATCCAGCTTGCCCTTGTTTTTCCCCTTTGATGTGTAATAATGAGGTGGCACAGGGGAAATGTCTTTAATCAATTGCAGAAACTTATAGCACTATCAGGACTGCATGTATCTCGAAACACTTTATCACTGTCTCTTTCCAGCGTTCATAATTCTGATGTATCTGGTGTACCAGTGTCATGTCATTCTATTACATTAAACAACCTAACATAACAACTGAAGTCAGGGAAATGATGAAATGCTGGCCTGCTTCAGAAAATATAAAAAGATAATACACTTGTTTTCATCTGGGAAAGCTGCTATTAGTTCATTCTGCGGTTTTACATGATTAGAGGGAGAGCTAGATAGGCAGGTAGACGGACCAAACACGAGCACACCTACTTGGGGAAATGTAGCTCGTGTTTCCCACCTTAGAATGCCCACTTGCAAACATGAATAGAAGCAGAAAGTTTTCCTGTCTTTTTTAATTTCAGAAAAGATGGGAGATCAGAAAAACTTACTTTAGGTCTCTGTTTCTGGCTTGGTTTGTATATTTGTATATTCATATGTTTTGTATTCATTCCAACAATAGTTACTCCTTAAAGTATTCAAACCTACCTTCCCCTCATATTGGATGCTTTTATTCATACTGCATCTCACCTTACTTTAGATATGTTCCCAACGAAAATTATTTTACTGCAGTCAAAAGTCTGACTATAACTCATCTAGCCACCTTGAGTTAGTTTTGATTTAGCTGCCCATGTAGCTCTGCATGTCAGAGCTCAGCTGCACTACTGTCACAGTATTTATTTCCTCCCTTTTCCCTTCTCCAGCAAGGTTTACAGCCCACACCAAACTTTAAACTAGCATGGCTACACAGCTGTTGTATCTGATAGCCACTTTCAAGCTAGCCCAGAGCCACAAAACCGCCAACCACATCTTTGCCTGCAGGCAAGTCATGTAAAAATGGCTTAGGTGTAATTTAACACTCAGCAACATAAACATTGCATATGGGCAGATTCTAAGTATGGATTTATATACAGTTATTCATCTACTTAGTTGGCAGTGGTGAATCTAGAAAATTTCAGCAAATAACCATCAGGCAGGGAAGAGGGCTGTATTATATGTGATAAAGTTCTGTCAAAAGTTTATGCGTGGGGGGTCTATTTATTACCCACTCCAGTGACTGACTCCAGTATAGGCTTATTCTGAAACTAGGGTTATTACTGACAGCCTGGGGAAAAAAACAAGAGTAGAAAAAAAATATTATCCATGTAAAACTTTTATCTCTTTAATTGTTCACCTTCCTAGCTCTTATACAAATTGGCTCTGGCTGTTGAGTCAAAAATTCTCATCTGTTCACGCTTTTTCACACCCTCACACACCTTGTCCCTTTCCTGCCATGCTCCAGCCACCTTAACCCAAGAGCAGTCGGCAGTCATTTTCGTGTGATCCTGTATTTCCTCACTATGACTTGGTACCTGGTACCCTTTGTTGGCATTGCCCTGGAAAAAGCACCCTGAAAGCACTAAAAGTCTGAATGGAAATATCCTGAGAAGGGGGAAAAGGTCTTCGCAGAAACATGATTTCCCCCCTCCTTGGGATATGTTTAGGATCTTCAAGACATTTCCTAAGCCCTTCAAATTGAGAATGATATATAATTGGCTTAGTTAATTAAAGAATTATCATTTATGAAATTAATAATCAAACCAGTTATGGGTTAACAGCGCTAGCTGAAATCATAACTTCGGGCATTTATCTCTGGGTTGGTAGATACAGGGATTGCAGTTATTGATGTTGTTCGGTTGTCGATTGCTTTCTTTACCATGAACTCCATTGTGGGATAAATAAGGTCAAGCAGACCAAGTGTCACGGACTCAAAATGTGAGTGACTAATGAAAGAACAGAGTTATTGATTCACATTGGGCAGGAGTAATTTTTGTGTTAAAACCTTGGCATCCCCATTCCTCGAAAAGCCAGTTGCACTGAGTGTCATCCACGATTGTCCGATATGCTGCTGAGAGCATGCCAGATGCCAGTCACTCAGGGGACTAAATCTTTCCAAAAAAATATTTAATGATTTTATGGATTTAATAATATATATATAAAAAATATATATACCGTGTAACAGATTTGCTGCATTAGCAGCAGCAACTGATTTCTAGCAATCTTATCTCTAGGTCATCTTTCATGTATATGTACATACAATACCAATTACACTCCATAACACTTGAAATAGAACCAGTAAATGTATGTGTAATTTATCAATGAAACAACACAGATTTTTCTAGTGATGCTTGACTCTATATTTTTCTTTCCTCCTTCTGTTTCTATTGTGTTCATTCATCATGTTATAGATCCATTCAAATCATAAACTCTTGAGGGTAAGATCTGTGTCCTTAATTTGTTTCTGAAGAACCTTGCGTACTATTATATACATAATAAAGAACAGCACTTTTCCCCAAACCTGTGTAACCCTCAATACAACCAAAACCAAGGTCATTCACTTGGCTGAAACTGTGTCACTGAAGCACAGCGGCCAAGCTAAGACGACTAAACTGACAAGTAGACTTGAAGACTTCAGCATGGGGGTGAATAATACAGAACCAAAGCTCTGTGCACAAAGTAGTATTTTAATCACTTGTGCTCAGACACTAAACAAGTCTGCAATATAATTCAACAGTAAATGTCTCAGACCTATAAAAATATCAAAGAGCTTAAGCCCCACTGATTTCAATGGCTATAAGAAGACAAAATATCTTGTGGATGGAGATCTACAACTGAAAGCTAGAAGCTTAGGACTCTAAATATGTTAAACTAATGGGTATTTGGTATAACAATCTGGCACACTTCGGTGGAAAAGTCCCAGGTTTATTTTGATTTAATACCTTTGTAAGTGAGAACAGAACTAACATTGTTCATTTTGACTGGTGACGGATCAAACAGGGAAGAAAAAGTATCTGTGTGAAGCTTTAATACTTTCACACACATAACTCCCTTGGCTTCAGACCCGGTACAGCTTCCTCCGCTCACCACCCAAGGACTGATCACCCCGAAATTTTCCAAAGGAAGGCTGGTGCCAAAGGATGAAAGGATGAGGCTCAAGAAAGCACATGGCAGGAGAACCTTCCCCATGGTTTCCTAAGGCCCCCTCAGGGTCTTTCTTAACCTCCAGTTAAGGAATACATCTCCTCCCACTTTGAGAAATCCTCCTCGGTAGTCTGGTTAGCCATTTTGAAATCAATTGTCACTTACGAAACTGATAATCAGTTTCCACCATTCCACAAACCTTCTTCCCTTTTAACTGTGATAAAGTGAGGTGACGATGAGGTATGGGTATTGGATAACTCTTCAAAGCTTTGATATGAAGAACTGCAGCAAGAGACTTCTCCATGGCCCCCTTGCACCTTCCTTAAGCAACTGGGAGCTGGAGCAGAGAGGGAACGATTGGGACAGAATAACAAAGAAAGTGGCTGAGGTTTATTTCCTAAAAAAACCCAATTATTAGAAGCTACTCATTTTTTTTGTCAGTATTTATCACACTTAGACAGAATTGGCAACCTGAAGTAAAGTGGTATCATGTATCTTGTTAAACCATTCTTGTCATATATATCTAGTCACAGCATTCACTGAGTCTCCACATGGGTTAAATTAACAAACAAGCAAACAGACGAACATTTTACAAAATAATAATAATGATAATAAATTTTGAGCTGAAAATAGACTGCGTTAAGGCAATTATATTTTGTTTATGGTATTAAAATTCATCGCCAGCTATTGAGCTTCTTTAGCCCAACACCCTTGTCTTTGCCACCCCATGAAAAAAAAGAAGAGTAAAGACAAACAGAGTGCTGTACCAACAGGAGACAGACAGTAAGATATTATGTGCACCTTGATGCATGAGGTAGCAAAACTTTAAGAGTATATACACCCAAAAGCTCCAGGGTGAATATTAAAAAAATTGGCTTTGTCCACAACAAAATCAGAAAAGAGATTCATCAGAGGGATTTTCAGAATGGTCACAATGGCAATGAAAAGATCTCATTTTCCAGATGTCTTTCTGGGATGACTTTGTGTTCAGTGTTTTTTGCTGTTAGCTGGTGTCTAATGTGAAGAACTCGTTATGAACTCTTCATTCAGCATCTAAGCTAAGAGAACACCTAGATGACTTGGTAATGAACAATATAGGGTGGTGGGGTTTTTTCCCCCCCCTTCTCTCTCGCTTGCTCTCTGTGACTCATTTTCAGGATTTCTTGTCTGACCTTGTTGGACGAATTTTACAACTTCACCGTGGAAGGTTACAAGACATCAGGGCTTTTAATTCCAAGTGCAGCATTTCCTCACCCCACCAAAGTTAGCTGGCAGTTCCAAGAAATAAATGACTTTTGCTGGGCTCTTAAATAATATGATTTGCATGCTTGAAATGAGATCACCAAAGTAATTGTAGAATATTGCTTGCCATTACAGTCATTAAAAACAGGCAGATGTAGGATCATTCTCATGGAAAACTTTCCTGCTGGGTTTTCATGGAGATAAGTGCACAAAATCCACTCCTGAAAAGATGTTGAATAGAATGAATTTGCCATTCACTGACTGTCTGATGATGATTTGCTTGTTAATTGGGAGTTTAGGCTTTAGAGAAACCTTAACAAATGTGATTGCTAAATTCTGGAGGTTGCCTCCCTCTTTGCAAGACATGTTTACAGCTATAAATTCTTCTTTCATTGTATGGCATTTCAGTAGAGATTTGTCAGTGGGGAAATACAGTGTTACTCATTTTTATAGGGGGAATTTCAAAGGTATTTTCAACTTCATTGCATGGCAAGAACATGTTAATTTAATTCATAAAGGTGGTTAACTCTATGCTTAATTTTAAGCACATGCTTAAATCTTAATGTCTTCTCAGTGATTTCAGCAAGTGATTAAACGTAACCAGTGTTTTCCCATCCAGCAGTGTCCTAAAAAGCTACGTCACAAGTAGCTAATTGTTTACATTGGCGGGGGGGCACTCAGACAAATAGAGATGCACCTAAATAACTCAAGCCAGCCACAAAGTGTTTAACCAAATGTCTGCTCAGTGTTTCATCTGGGAACCAGTTACTTGCCTGGCATAATCCCTGCCATGGTCATCACTATTAGAGCGGCGTGACGCAATCCCATCTGACTCTATGGCAGAAATACCGTGAGCCGGTGGTCACTGAAGCACACACTGGGTGCACACACGTGGTGGTAAAAACACCCAGACTCTGTGTTTGAGCATCTTCTTAAAAGGTAAAACACCAGGTCGGGTGAAAAAAAAAGGAAATGTTTGTTGCTGATGGGTAAAATTACAAACAGTGAATTGCATTGGAGGTTCATCCCTGATGCCCTGCAGGTCAGGATCTGAACCTGGGTGTTGCCTCCGAGGCAGCCTTGGTGCCTTCACCTCAGAGTACCTCTTCCAGGCACAGGGCAATGGGAAACAGAAGGATTAAGGGCTTGGAGCGATGAAACCACTGGTTAAAGCTTGGGAACTGGTATTTACTGAAGACCACCTCTGAAAAAGAGCACTTCCGAAGCAGAAGGAGGAGAAGGAGCCATGGGGTGGTTGTGAAATTGTTTTGCTCCTTCTTAAAACTGCTGCACCTCATGCTGCATGCCTTCCCAGTGCATCCATGTAGTGTGGCCGGATCCTGAACCCACACACCAGCATGTGAGTCCAGCAACAGGCTCGTGAGTGCCTGCCAGCTCCCTCCCACAGCCTCAGAAACCCTTTCAGCTCCAGAAAAGGGATATAAGGTTTGGGAAATATGCCCATAAGGAACCACATGTGCCAACACAGCAGAGATTGCTGAAAGCAGGAAAAGATCAGTCCGAAGTACAGGGTTAGCAGAGGCAAAACTGCTGGATTTCTTGGCAAATAGAGCTTTCCACCCTTCTCCCTTTGGGAAAGGGGAAACTAATTTCTGAGCTGCAGCACCATGTTTCCCAGGGCACAGTCTTCACTGCAGAGACCCTCCACCAGTGTCTGCAGGACAAGCCCAGTCCTGGATTTTCTCCGGGGCTTCCAGGCACAATGAATAGTTTTGCCTCACAGTCACTGCCTGCTCCCCCCCCTGTTTTAGAGATGGAGAAACTGAGTCCCAGGGAGCTGAAACAGCTCACCCAAGGTCAGTAGAAAAGACAGAAGCAGAACCCAGGAGTCCTGCTTGCCCCTTCCCTCTGCTGTAACCACTAAATCCCCCAATCAATAATGAATCCGTTACAGCAGACTCATATTATATCTAATGTCAGGGGGAGAAAAAAACTAAGAAGAAGAAGAAGAAGGGAAGAGAAGTTGTAATAAAAGCACATAGGATAGAGATATACATTTCTCTTTAGAGCAATAAATCTTTCCAAAAGGAAGTTGGTTAAAATTCTTTACGTTAAAAAAATGAGGTCCACGGGGACTCCAAATTTCAGTTCGATTTTTAGCTGAGGCATTTTTTTTCTTTATCAAACACTTGGTGCTGTAATGTGATAAGGGCCCCATGCAGACCATAAAACTAATTTATCATCTGTAAGGTGTACAAAGAAAATGGTAACTGCCTGCTTGTCTGCTTGACATATGAGGTCATTTTTGCCGCTAGCTTTCTAATACTGAGCAATTTTATCAGCTATTTATATACATTAATTGTAGGCACCCATATGTTCACTGTTGTATTTAATAATGCATTGCATTGAATATGCATTCCTTAAGTTTTAGCATGCCGTGTGCATCTTTTATTTAACTGTTTGGTTTGCCTATTAAAGCCCATTATTCAGCTCTGCTGTGTAACCCTCCCTCTCTCGAGTGGATTTATGTTTCTTTAAATCTTGCTCACCATGTTGAAAGGCAGTGGCGTGAACAAGGCCACCTCTCTCGTCCCGAGGGAATAGCAGCAAAACAAGCAAAATAAGGGCCATGGTCCACTTAATAATACTAAACAAAAAGGATTATTCAATGAGTCTCTTTCCTCAAGGGACAGCAACGCATTCATGCTCTATGGTGTGCACACAGACATGGCTCTCTATCAATATAGGAAGGGTATTAAACGAGGGACCTGATTCTGATGCGAGTCCAACCAAGACCAGAGCTCCTGCCGACGGAAGCGAGAGCAGGAGCTCGGCTGAGCATGTAAAACACCACAGATGAACATCTGCAGTACCCTCCTCTGAAAGATGGCTGTGCGACGAGAAAGCCTCTACCCTCCGCCACGAACTCCTGCTCGAGTCTAGAACCACGTCATATATTTATACGTATTAACTCTGAACTGTCTTACTCCCCAGTGCTTCACAGCTGATAACTACCCCTACAGCAAGTGGAAATGAAGGGAAATAAAAAAAAGAATTTGTAGGCAGCAGCTCCAGGACGGACTGTTCCTAGTCAAAGACCCCTTTCTCTGGTGCAACTGCTTGCTTTTCCCTTTCAAATTCCTATACGTTTCTGGCATTACTTTGTGTCTGATCTATAGCAGCAGCAGCAAATTATTACAGCCCTTTGCCAACTCAGTGGAGCTGGATGGAGCATCCGGAAGGGAAAGTCTGTCCATTCGCTCTCATCAAGCCTGGGAAAATGGGAGCTGCCCCCACATGTGTGAGAAAAAGGACATCATCCTGAGAAAGCCCTTTGTAAAATCAGTCGCCTTTCTGTAAGAAGCCCAAACCTGTCTCACAGATTCAAAAATTTCCGGCAGCTGGAGATACCCCTCTGAGTTATCCCAGTGGTGCTCTGAACATCACATCCTAAATTGGGTAGCATGTATCTCTGTTGCTGCCTTTTCAGGACACGATGAGAAGTCCTCAACCATGTATCCTATGCACTGTGCTGCCATCAGATAAAAAGGAGCTGTTGCTAGCCTCAGAGATGTGCTCTGATGCTCTCTGGACATCTACATTTTAATCTCCTGCTCATATTTCGAAGGATCAAAGGAAGGCTATATATTGGCAAACACTAGTTTTCATGCAGCCACGGAATTCTTATGGCATTCAAAAACATGTCAAGAAATATATTTGGGGGGGGAAAGTTTCCTCTTTATGATTTCTTCTTTGTTGCTCTCCTTCAAGTCCTCTTAAACCTGAAAATCCAAAGTTGCTCTTTAAAAACTTCACAAATTACATCTCAATAGAAAATGAATTTCCCAAAGGCTAAACTTCCAGGTTGTGTTTTTGAAAACAAGATTCTTGAGCAATTGTGGCTGTCTTTGTAAGAGGCTTTTATTGTCTTCCACCAGGTAATGGCAAGCCTAAGTGGAGTTTGTGGGCAACAGGTCTGAAACAACAGCGATGCTTTTTGACAGCTGAGTACGTCGGTGATCCTTTCCAGAGACCACGGTAAGAGCTTGTGAGTGCCTCAGAGCTCCACTAGCCTTCAGCCTCATATGTCAAATTCAAACAAACTTCTGGCTTAGGTCTGTGTGTGATTAAATGATGAAAAGGAACATTCTCCTCTAGGCATTCTGTTTAGAGTATTAAAGGGCTTTTCATCTAAATATTTTTTGTTTCATTTAGTGTCCATGAAAGGTGCTGACAGATAGCCTCTGCCTCCCTGAAGAATAGCTGCCCAGCAATGTCTGGAAAAGTTTCCAGCTTGTACTGGCCCATCCACGTGCCTCAGCATGACATACAGGTATCCCCTCTACAGATGAAAATATATTCTGGACACTATGCAAGCACAACATTCAACCTCAGGTAATTATACTGAGCCATTATATAGCATATTTCATATGGAGATCTCAAAGCATGTTACAAATAAGCATTGTGATTCACTTACAGAAGAAAGTGAGGGATGAGAAGGGAAATACTTTACTCAGTGCAACACAGCTGGCCAGCAGCATCTGCTCCGGAGCAGATGCAGAATTCTAACCCTTCCAGAATGTTAACCCTTCAGCAAATTTACACTGGTCCTAGCAAGGATTTAACTTAATTTTTCCTTCTCCTTCTTAACTTTTCTCTTTTATTAAAGGTAATCTTCACCCACATCCATGAAGTGAGGCATGTGAGTGGGGGCTTATTCTATGTTACCTACCACATAGCTCATAAGACCTCACCGACTCAGAGGTCTCCTCCTTGCTCACCCATGCCTGGAAAGGCACAAGCGAGCACGCAGTCCTCCTCACTCCTCTGCTCCCACATCCACAATCCGCAGGGCTGGAGTTAGGGAGTAAGGCAGTTCTGACTCTCCTGCATGGACGTAAAGCCTGAACTGAAATCTTTGCCACAACCTCGCTATGTCCCAGAAAGCAATCTACAAGATGAGCATAATAAATAACTGTTAAGAGGATTCTGCAGTGGTTTTAGGTAGTGAGTAATGAGAAGTCAGCATTGGGTGTTTATAAGTATGATGAATCTTTAACAAAGGCTAGGTTAAAAACTGTTAGGAGAAAGAGGAAAAAAAAAAGAAAAAAAGAACTGTTTGCCTCTCACAAGCTGCCAACACCAATAACAGCAACCAGTCTGAACAGAAATGTTCAGGAGATGGTGCATTTCAACACAAGTCCCTGAAAGAAAGAGGTACCCTTAGAGTTTACTCTTGCAGTTCAATTACAGGAGACCTAGCAATTTTCTGGTCCCAGAAAGACATCCTCTAAATGCAAAAGCAATCATTTTTATTCATTTTATTCTTTTTATCCTCCTTCTCCTGACTCCTGTCACATATAATTTTCTAGATAACATGTACATATAACCAACAGCAGCGATCTAATTATATCGACGCTTTGACCTCTGTCCCTGAATGATCAATTAAAGGGCCCGAAGGGACAGGGGACAAGATTAGAGTGAAGGGCAAGGTCTAAAAAGCCCCTCTCTCCACTCCGAGGCAGAGGGGCAGCTTCTTTATTGTTAAAGCTAGTTGTTGCTCCAGCCCTGTTACCTCTCCCCACCCTCAGCAGTAAGGTCTTCTGCAGAAGTATTGATCATGCCTTAAATCCTGCTTCATCTACAGAACTGAGCTGGTGAGCAAACTGTGATGAATTCACAATGTTTTAAATCAAACTTATAGGATCTGTCTGCACCCTTCAGTTTGATCCTGCCTCTGACTGCTGTGACACTATGGTCAGGGATATTGCTGGGGATTTAACGCTTTGGCCATACTAGACACCTTCTGTTACGAAAGGTGAGGATTTGATTGGTGTCAATCTTTCCCCAACCTGTCACGCAGAGTTTTCAGCCAGCATAATGTTTTAAGGACTGTCTTAATGAACTGGCTTGGCTCCTATTGTCACCTGTCACTTCCAGCTCACTGCCAGCTCGCTGCCACTCAGGTCCCCTTCTTTCATGGGTTTTCTTACCTTCTCCTTCCCCTGTTTCAATCCCAATATAAGCTACAGCTTTCCGCACTTTCCGATCCCCTCCTGAGCCATCTCATTTCTTAATTTTTTGACCCCATGTTGATAAATGAGGAGGTTACCCCAACATCTTGGAGCACCCTATGCCCTCCCCCAGGCAATTGCCCTATGCACAGGCTGCTCTTCTCTGTGAAGTTCTCCAGCATTTTGGTAGAAGCGTCCAGTTTAGGGCTTTTTTTATTTTTTTAGGCTAAAGCTAGCATGGAGAAGGAAGCACATCCAGGTAGCTTTCCATTTCCTTCCAATGCTGAACTATCATCTTGGATGATCAGTGGCTGAAGAGGTGATTTCTCCAGACGAAAGCTACCAAGTGAATGATCTCAACAAAATCTAAGCTAACGAGTCCGTCTCTGAAAACGGCTGTATTTTGTCAACAGCTGCACACCAAAAGCAACAAAAATATCGCTACAGGTGTGGGCTGCATCCATCTCAAAGGGGATATGAAATTAGTATAAATTAGGGAAGGTCTCCAGACCTTTCTTCTGTAGCTACAGCAAGTACTATATGCATGTAGGCATATATAAAGAAGCTATAGTAGCTACAGTAGCTACAGCTTATATCTGTATATAAAGAAGATACAAACCAGGAAGGACAATGAAATAGAAACTGGAAATATTAGAAGAAATCCAAAGCAGAGATGCTCTTAGGCAGACCCCAAATCCAACTTAAACATCAGCTTTTGTGCCACCTGCTCATCTTCTGATGAGCACTGCTGATTTTTCCCAGTACATGTTTAACTTTGGACTTGACCCTTCTGCCGGGCACATTGGTGGCCGTTGTTCAGTGAGGGTGAACTGTGATTCCTGTGGTACGTGGGGAGACATGGGTCATCTTTGGGGCTGTAGGAATAACCAACAGCAAGATTCAGCTGAGGGGTGACATTTGTCCTCTTCACTTCACACTTGACTTTTAAGAGTATTAGAAAAGATTCCCACTTGGTGCAAATCAAACCAGTGGATTTGTATGAGCGGAGGATCTGGGAATCCCAGCTATGACTTCCTTTACATGGATAGGAATCAAGGGCAACTCCACCACAGAGAGCTGGGTAAAATGACAAAAGAGGGCTAAGAACCAGCCCCCCCCACCTTCTGTCCTTCCCTGTGTCAAGGCAACGCGTGAAATATATTTCAGTATTACACCTGCTATGTCATCTGGCTAGCGGGTGCGGAAGCAGCATCGCTGATCAGCTTCTGGTGCATTTGTGTCTCAATGTTTCATTTTCAGCATTGCGGGGAAAAATGAAACGTATCAATGTGTGTAAACTCCCATTAATGGGATGTACTTCTCCAATTTACACTCAGGCCTTGGAAGTGTAAATATTTTCCTACTCCACCTTTAGAGTTTTCTATGATTTGCTCAACTGTGTAAATTGCTGGCTTCTCCATGCAAAAAGTTGCACAAGCTAGTTTTAAAGTCAGCTTTTTATGACAATGTGCTATTTAGAACAGGGATTTGGGAGGCAGGACTCCTGGAGCCCAAACTCGTCCTCATTCACAGCAATTTTACAGTCGCATAACACCATCCGTTCCAGGTAAATCAGTCTCTGTTTCCAAGGTAAGAAAAAACAAGTCCTGCTGATCCCAGGTGTGTGATGGTGGCTAACGCGTTTTACTTGTCTATGCCTCAGTTTCCTCAGCTGTAAAAAAAGGATTAGGAGGTCAAGTTCTCCTGGGTGTGACAAGGTGATTTCTATGAGCACTCCTCAGCACTTACAGAGAAAATACTTTCTAGGACAAAGAGCTTTTTAGGGACAGTAAGGTAATGAGCTGTTCTTGTGCCACATGGAATCTTTTTTTGCTGGTATACAGTGTTTGATTGGAGGAAAAAAAATGAAAGAAAAGAAGAAAACAAAAGAGGAGTTGTTAATCACCTTTTATCTCCCTTCTCCATGTTGGTTTTTCAGAGTCAGTAGCCATTGGCTTAACTTAGGGGGCTACAGACCAGCCTATGCATTTGAGGAGAGCAGTCATCACCCCCATCCCAGAGCAGGAATTGCTTTTGCGCCTGCCCTTTGGATAGGCAAACACCAGACACTGTCTGCTGCCCGTAGGGCAAAAGTCTGCTTCTACTGAAATCAGTAGCCAAGCTCCCTTTTGCTCCAGCAGTACCTAGAAACCACAGAAAGCAAAATAAAAGGGAGCGTTTCGATGTCACACGTGAGAGTCAGTAGAGAGGTTGACTGAGCTTTTTTGGGTCTCAAAAGCCATACAAACACACTGTTTCCAGACCTAATGTGGTCACTGCACACATCTTGGGGTGCATAGGACTCTGCCATACGTGGTGACGCACCTACTGAGAAACAGGGCAGGAATGTGGAATGACTCAATCCTCTGATGGGCTGCAGGAGGCCAAAACATCAGTTTGCCAAATTTTAGAAAAACCTACTGAGAGGAGCGCACACGTGTGCACGTATCTGTAGGCACACACAGACACGAAGACAGAGAAAGAGGCTTGTGCTCTCCCATTGCTCACGGAGGCGGCCGTAGCACGGTGTGTCTAGAGCGTGTGGCCAGGAGGGAAGGTGAAGAACAGATGTGTTTGTTCTTCTTAATGCAGCCCCATTAGGTGAGAACAGAACCCAATCCCCTCTCTCGTCTGGCTTAAACCACCTCGTCTGCCTTGAAGTACTCGGCAGAGGACATACTGCCGCAAAGGAGTAAGAGGCAGAAGAGCATTGCGCTCCTCTGAAAAATGAGAGGTGGGTGCTCAGCGTGGTGGCCAGGCTGGGAGACTGCAAGGAGACAGGGGACTGAAGGCGGAAAAAGTGGTAGATAAATAAGGTAATCCTGGTGGAATCCATTACAGGCTGATTAGGAGAGCTATTCGGGTTATCAATATCCAGATAAAGCACAGGCTGTGAGGGGGAACTCAACCATGAAGGTGGCCTGCTGCTGCCTCGTCTCCAGAGCTGGGAGCCTGTCCCTGGAAGCATCCCTACGTCCTCTCCATTCCACACCGGGATGAAGGTCTCCGTGCACGCAAGGTCCCTGGACCTTTGATGGAGAGGGGAAGGGACCAGTGGGGTTGGGGGGAGCACGGCACGCTAGCAATGGAGCAGTGTGGGGCAGGATAAGGACACAGTTTCCCCAATGTCCCACCATCTGGTGGGTGACTCTGAAGGAGCACAGCGTGAAAGACCACAGCCTGATGCGCTCTTGCAAAAGCCAAGAGTTGCGCTAATTAAAAGAATCCAGGTCTGACTTTAAAAGGAAAAAAAAAAATCAAAAAATCCTGCTCGGTCCCTTTGTCTGATTAGAAAACACTGACCTGTTTGGAGCGGTTGATTTAAGGACACAGGAGACAAAATTGAATCAGGATTACTTTATTTCACTAGCTTCAAAGAGCCGTGCAGCAGCCATCCCCCAGCACACCGCTGCCTAGCAGTGCCCGCTCACACCGCTCCTTTCCGCAAGCTTCGGGAAATCGGGATTTAACAGCAAAGCACGAAACGCGTGGAAAGCTCAGCACAGATGGGGGGGGTAGGGATGGCCTTGGAGGTCATCTGTGGACGTTTGCTCAGATGGGAGGCTGGGGGACCAGCTGGCCCTTCCAGCAGGCACTGCTGCCCTACAGCAGGCACAGGGTAGACCCTGATGGTGGGGACACCCCACCATTACCCACAAGTGTGGAGCTGGTGGGTCCAAGAAGCAGGTAAGACACCTCTGTAGTGGTTCACTTTAGCCACAGCTTGCAATGGACAACCCAGAGCTGGTCAGCGATGGTGTCCCCCCTCTGAGCTCGCTCGGGGAGGGCACCCACCTCTCCAGAGATGACTGAGACCCTGTTCAGCTGGCTGATCCTCTAAGGCTGTACCATCTGTACTCCTGCCTATGGGATTTGCTTTAGTTTGGCTCTTTTGGGGCCCTTGTGCCTGCTGGAAGTGGTTTCTATCAGCTCCCTTTCCCCGCTGTTTGCATTGCCTGCTCAGCTCTCCATGCCTGGCTGCTCGCATCCCTGCCTGGCTCGCTGCTCACTTCACTGTCCAGCTAAGAGAAGCAGAGACGGCTCTTTCCATCCACCTGATTCTTCCTCTTTTTTCCTCCCTCTCCAGCTCCCAGCCTTCAGCCTTATGCCCTGCACAGAGGAGTGGAGCAGTCTCAGACTCTGCCTCCCCAAACCAGCCCATCTCCAGCATCACCGGGAGCCTTCCTCCCCTCCACACACCCCGTCCCCTCGGCACGAGATGGATGCTCGGCTGATAAGCCCCTGTAAGCCCCGTCCTCCAGCAGCAGCTGCTAAGATGCTTCCCGCCTGTATCCCAGGCTGGGAGCCAAAACAGCCAGAGCAGCAGCGTTTTGGAGAGTCAAACGATATACAAAGAGCAGAGGCTGCGTGCAACAAAGACTGCGGCACAGGGAAGGAAAGTTCAATACGTCTTTATTTTGGGGCTCTACGGCTCAGCGTTCCCACCGGTCCTTCCTCCTCACTAAAGCCTTTGCCGTACCCTCTGTGCTCTCTGTTTACGTTCACCTGCTACCCAATTAACTCCCTGTTTAGCTGCGCACCTGCAGTGGCTTTATCCTCAGACCACTGCACTGGAGCCATTAACCCTCTAGATTGCATTCGGCTCTGAAAAATACCCATCCGAACGGCTGGAGCATTCATCTGTGAATAGGAAATATGCTACAGTAGTTCATGGCTGGTAAATATGTGACGGGGGAAAGAGAGATTATGCTTTATTATCAATTGACTTGTGTCGCCAATGGGCTTTCTGTCATAATTGACTAATGCCACCCAGAGTGATATGTACTTCTGCTGATAGCTGCATTACAAGTTAACACTCCAGCACAGTATATGTTTTCATTCAATCTCTATAGGAGAAACTCATATATGGCAGCTGGCAATGCCCTGAGGGGGGAAATCAGCCGTCTTGGGACTGAGTGGAAGGCACTCAACTACAAACGACAGGAGACGAGGGAAGAAGGGGAAAGTCAAGGCAAAATTAGTCAGAGGAGATTCGGCGTGTTGCAGCATCTCTGGCCTGACGCACCGAACTTTTTCGGGAGCAGGCAAAGAACTGGAGCCACCCTGAAGCTGCAGAAATGTTGCTGCTGGGGTTTGGCAGGTGGGGTTTTTTTGAAGGAGGAGGAGAAGGTAAGGCCAGTAAAACTGTAACAGTCTGTTAACTGGAAAAATGCTGCAGAGGGTGACGCATAGGACAGGAGATAAAGGGCCGGTGTTGGCAATGCAGCAGCAGGTCCGGAGAAAGAGGGAGAAATTTCAGCACGGCTGGGGGAGGTCTGCCAGGAGAGGAGGTCGGAGACAACACTGACTCAGAACAAAACCTCCTGATTGCAACCTGCTTGTCAGAGAAGGGAAAATTAACCTTCCTGATCTCTCATAACAGAGAAAAACAAAATACTCTGGACGTATTGTACTCTGGACGTATGTGTACCTCCTCCAAACACGAGCTTTTCCCTCAAGGGAGCCTCATGGTCTTGTTCTGTTGTCCCCCTCCCTGGGCTGCAGTACTAGAGACCTCACCGCCTCAGTTTGCTGCAATGCCCTTCATACAGCGGCGAGAAAAACGGGAAAAACGGGGCTATGCCCTGTTTCTGCCGCAAGCCTTTTGTACGTCATCGCTGGGCAAGGCGTTGACTTGTGCCTCAGTTTCCTTCTGCGCAAGGTGGAGATCGTTCGCAAGGCTGCTTAGATACTATTAAAAATCTGCAAAGCCTCGAGTGGAAACTTCTGCAGAAATTATTATTATTTAGGACTGGGAAGGCAGCCTGAGCAGAAGGGGAAAGTGAGTTTAAAATGCTTTCTACTGGCCCGTTGGAAGGCAGTAAGTTATCTCTGTCAGTCTCGATGCTTCTCTTCCCCATCATTCCCTGGCCAGAAGTGGGACAAAGCATGGGGACAGCATCTTTGTGCACGTCCCCTGCTGTGTGATCTCAACCTGTAGGACACTCGCCTCCACTGCTGTGGCACTGGCCTCCCTCAGCCTGATGCAGACGCCAGGCATCGCGCGGGGGGGGTCCTCGGCCTTCCTTCGCCCACCCCAGCCCTTCACACGGACACGAACCCTTCGTCCCCGGGGAGCTGAGCCCTTCGCCCATCCCTGCTGCAAACCTCTTCGGAAAAACTTCTCAGCGCCAGTCGCTCTCTCCCTCTGCCCACATCCACCCACAAACACGCACGGGCTCTTATCTCTCCCGTTGCACGCTCGGTCCAAAATAAACGCAGGCCAGCTCCGCGGCAGATGGAGGACCGATACAAAACCGCGCCGGTCAAACGATCCCCCCCCTCCTCCTCCTCCTCCGCCTTCCCCTTTCCTCTCCCATTCCTCCCCAATAAGTGAGCAACAAAGAGGGGGAGAGGGAGGGGAGAAATGGCCCATTTTCCAGCTTGTGAGATGATTAGCACTGAAAAAAAAGGATTTGCTGCACCAAAAATATGCCTGGAGGTTGTGCAAGCGCCAGCTGCCATCTAGCGGAAAGCTGGCCTGATTTGTCACCAGCAGACACTGCCTCATTTACCTCCGCAGCAGGAGGCGAGGGAAGTGTATTCTCCTAAATGTGTTAACTTAGCAGTGTTATACACTAGAAACAAATTAATATATAATTCTTCTGTGTCTTAAGGTCATTACTGCCGAGGCATAAATTAATAGAGCTATTCCAGTTAATTCATTTTGGCGTTTGCTTCTGCATGTCTGAGCACATATGTGATTGGGGCCTTCGTCTCGTTTCCGCTGGTGGAAATGATGAAGTCCTGAAAGAAGCTTTGCCATATTAATGTCATTTTTAACCTAAAAGTCAGGGAGACGCGGGCTCTGCTGCTTTTTCCCCTTCGCACTCCTGCGAGGCAGGCTGCAAGCGTGGAGTTACTTTCTGAACAAATCCAAGATGAAACCAAAGGACACAGTATTTTTCCTCACAGATGTGTGTGTCCTATGTATAAGCAGGGCATTAGAGCACTCTTCTGAGAATAGCAAAGAAGGCTGTAACGCACATTATCCGATCACAGATGCATTAAGCTGTCCTACAGAAATATAGATGTTTTCCTTTCAGATCAGAGAGAGAACAGACGTAATCAGTGGAGAATGAGACAGCAGCTTTAGCATCCTTTTCTACGTCTTTCATTTCCCTGCTTTCCTTCTCGGGGCACATCTTGCACCCCAGGCACCCTGCTCGGCTGTGGCTGCATCCTCGGCTCTCAGAAGGAGAAGAGGGAGCTCAGCTTTTTGGAGAGCTGGGCCATCACCCGGGGACCCCTCTTCTTCCTACCCCATGACCAGCAATATTTCAGACAAACATGTTTTGCTGGTTTTTTTTTCATGAAAATATGCTGGGGGAAGGGGGTTTTTATGGTTAAGGGTAGAATTTCTCACCAGACTCCTAGGAAGAGAAAATGGGTCTGGCACTGGCTCTACCCAGCATGTGGGTTAGCAGTAGCTCTATAGCCAGAGCACTCTCACATGAGTGGGACACACAGCATCAAGCCCCTGTATTTTTCAGACACAGAAGAAACTGGACCCCATCTTTCAGAAGCCACAAGACCAGAAAGCTCTTCTTTTTTCTTCCTTTTTTTTAAATTTAAAAAACCAAACAAACCGCAGGACAAAAAAAATCTTGTAGCTGCTCAAATTGAACTATTTCCCAGATTCTTGCACAAATTTTTGCAGAGGAAAAAAAACTTCTGTGTAGTAAAAATGTCATGGAAGTGTCTGTTTGAAAGATTCTTTCATTAACCAAAATGTTTCTATGGCCAAGAGAAGGGACAAAAATTGTGTAGAAAAGTTTCAGTTTGGAATTTTTCATGGCTTCTTGAATCAAAAGGGCTGTCAATAACGCATTTCTGTATTTTCTTTCCTGTACTTTGGTGAGGGGGGTATTGCAATATCAAAGGTCCTGTGCAAGACGTGTTTTGCATGCAACATGCTTGCTGCAACACCACCATGAACTTTACTGCTATTTCTACCGCCAGCTTCATATCGATTTGAATTATTTGGGCAGACATAAACCATATGGGCAGAAGGCAACAAAAGTAAAGGTGCAGCAGATACTGCTGCAAAGAACGAGGGTAGGGGATTGTACTTTTCTTCCTCCTGTCCACCTAATAACGGTGTAAACCAGACTAGGTGCTGTGGAGAGAGGCTGGGATCCCAAAGCGATGCCTGGGTCAGCCATCGTCGCCTCTTTTGCCGCTCTCCTCTGCTTTGCGGAGACCACCCGCTCCCCTCCCCTTTGCACAGACCCGAAGCACCCGAAAAGGCTTCGTCCACCCCAGCTCACCCCTCTCAATGAGGACACACAGCCGCCGCTGGTACAGAGCATCGCATCGTCATTCCAACCTGTGAGTTTATGCTGGTTTATATCCCTTGGGGATCTGCCCTGGGGCTTCTGGAGGTGTTCAGGGGTGAATCCCCAAACGCAGTTCTTTCAAGGTAATTTCCGAAAGAAGCCACAAGAAAACTGAATTCATAATACCCTTACGAGGAAGACCTGTGCTGTTTTCTGTAGCATTGCTGTTAAGTGCTGAATTTTGCACAGTGAAGCTAGAATGGGTCTACTGAAATCAAGGAAGAAAAGTGCTGTTTGCTACAATTACATGCCTATGTTTATGTATATGTGTGCCTGTGTGTGTGTATCTACATATATACAGGTGCATACACATATATGAGTGTGTCTGCATGTGTGCGCTTTATTTTTCTTTTGCTTGAGCTTGCGGGGGGACTTCTGTGGTTTGGTTTGGTTTGGTTTGGTTTTTTCTCTCATGCACTCAACGGTAGTAAATTCCTGGAGCAACCTGAGATCAAACTGCCGCTTGTCAAGGAAAAGCAGAAGACAAGTCAGACTCGCGGCACCGCTCGTGGATCTGGGTCCCAGTCCACCCAGAGAAGAAAACCGCTCCGGTCAGGGTTTGGCTCGGGACAGGCGAGGGCCAGCGCTGCTGGGCTCTGCAGATCCTGGGGAGTCAGCTCCAGCCACGTGATGAAAGCCACCAAAATCAAAGCTTAGAGTTTCATTCTTTGGCTGAGATCCCTTAATCTTGTGCTCTCTGTGGGACACCTACTATTTGGGATTAAGGCTAGAAACTGGAGGGTAGGAGAAGTGAAATGAATACGTTGAAACAAAGGACTCAGAGACAGAAAGAGAGAGAGGGAGAGAATAAAGGACAGTGTCATGCCAGTCACCCTGGCATGCTGTCATTTAAAGGGCCAAATGTCTTCATTTCCTCTTTCTCATGTGAGAAGAAGACAGGAACCCAATCCTGCATCGCTCCTTTCTTTAAAAAAAGAAATATTTTATCCCAGTGGAAGGATGTGTTTCTTCCTGTCAATAAGTGTCAGCAGCTAATCTGAACCTTTCAATAAAACAATGCCATTAAATAATTTAACCTGGGAAGAAACACTGATGGCTGTGAAATAATTTATGGATTTCAGATGTGTCAAACTTTAAAGCACTGAAAGGAAGAAATGTGAGAAATGGACCAGTGTGAGATTCCCCAGCAGAAAGAAAAGGAGATTGTGAGATTCCCCCACTAAAAAGAAAAAACAGTGAGGATGAATAGCCATCCTGAACATAGATCAAGTATGAACTAATACTATATATCACATGTTAATGCATCCTTTATAAAAGTAACATGTATAAAGACACAAGATGTACTTTCTGTAGAAACGTCTAAGACGGCTAAACAAAGCATTAAGAATGATAAAGCAAATAGGTGGAGTCTGTTACTTGCCTGATGCCTGCATACAATTGGTAGTCTTGTTACTAGACATTAAATAAACACGTCAAATGGAAAGCACAAAGAATTCACCAGAACAGTGAGTTTCAATAGCGAATTAAAGGTGACATTGCAAGAGAAAGTGACAGATGATAAAAAACCAGCTATCGAGTATATTGTTTAAAAAAAGAGAAATGGGGAGGAATCTACTTAAATAGAGCTGGGTATTGTATAGTCTGTTAACCTTATTAAGTAAACATGCTATTTAAAACCCCTTGGAAACATGGGAATTGAAGGAAAACACCAGGCTGAATGTATGTAAGCACATGGATCTGATAGTCTAGGGCATTTCTTTTTTCTTCTCTCTTTGGTTTTTTTTTTTTTCCTTTGCTATCTATTTTATTTTATTTTCATTTTCATTTGGCAACTTCTGCATTCAAAGCCCAGAGCTTGGAATTTCATACCTATTTAACACCTGGTTAAGCAACACTTAACCATTGGCACCAGCTGACTGCATCCCCATTAAGCAGAATTACTCTCATCATAGACATTGGAAATGGAAAAGACCTACCCGGTCATGTAGACCATTATACCACAACCAATGCAGGATTGTTCCATTTAGTAGGAAAAGAAGAAGGATGGGCTTGTCAGGGGATGATGACTCAGAAGAGCTTGGTTCTCTTCCCAGCTCGATGTTAGACTTCCCGAGCGACCTCCAGAAAGCCACTTAACCTTGCTGTGCCTCGGTTCCCCATCTCAGCATCGGCTTCCTTTCTTCCACCTCTCTTCCACTTACCATGTAAGTTCTTGAAGGCAACATTCATTTGTACTTAGGTGTCTTTGCAGTTGGTATTAGAAAGGCTCCCTGATTTCAGACGGGGATGCAAAATACAGCTGGAGAATCTGCAATAGCCTGTGCTCGCTTTAAGGCTTTACATCTGAGTAATAATACAGGTTTTATTCCTTTCCTGAACAAAGGGAGTAACAAGAAAGCAGGGAGACGGAGACAGATCGAAGATGACCTTTAATTTAAATTATGATCTATTTCTTTCTTAAAACTGATTTAACAACAGAAATTATGAGCTTTAAATCCTAACTTATTTCTCTACACAAGAGCCCTTTTCTCTTAAGGTCTCCCTGCTTTTATGCTGAAGCTGCCTTTTTTGGGTCAGCACAAGGTACAATCTACGATCGGAAAATGCATCTGTCACAGAGGAATATAAACTGTCAGCTAAAGAAATCTCCACAGAAGTCAGACAGTCAGAAGACTTACTACAGTCCCTGAGTTTATGTTAAATAATTCATATGCTAACACTTTCCGCTGGTAGCCATCACAGGGAAATCCCAAGCTGAATTTAACAAACAAAACAAAACTTTCCGCTCGTCCCTTCTTCCTCCAAATGGCCCGTAGCCAGACCCGCTCACTTGCCATTGCTGGCAAAGCCGGGTGGACTGGGAATGGTCTGCGACCGGTGTCACTTTCTGCCAACGCCATGGAGGAGCCCGTGCTGGTGCGCAACCGTGATGCCCCCACATCACCCTGTCCCTGGGCGATGCAAAGTTAATGGCAATATTTGGCCAACAGAACTATTCGCTCCGCTGAAATCACCTGCTGTTTCGCATGGATGTGCAGAGCCACATCGCTTCTGCCCCGGCCTCTGTGGTAGGTGGCTGCGGGGTCATTGGTTGGGTTGTCGTTAGCTGGGATCCAGTAGTGTCTACATCTGAAGGTTGCCTTTAAATCACTGTTGTGGGCTGTGCTACCAGGTGATATCACATCAGAGAGGCTCCCGGGTCCTTTTTCTTGATGTGTGAGTGAGCTTAGACTTCTGAGAAAACCAGCAAAGGCAGGGCTGGCTTTGTCTTTTGCAAGGAGGAGATTTTTATATTTGTTTTATATAGGGCATACAGTTGCTTTAGGAACCGATACTCTTTTTGGGTTTTTTCCTACATGATAGGATTGTTCTGCACGCTGCCTGACCATTGTATGTCTAGACTAGTCTGTAGGTGGAAAGAAAGGAGTTATTTTAAGAATAAACCTCCCTCCTTTGGTGATTTTTCCTCTTCTGTACAGCTAATCAACCAAGTCTGATCCATCGGTTACTGTCTGATAGAGGGGAAGAGGCTAATGGTAGAGGAAGAGGCAACTTTTAAAAATGTTAATTAAATTTAAAAGGATATTGTTGTTAACACTGCAAGGGCATAAAGGATTAGTACTCTACATCTTGGAAATGTTAAAATACAGATGAAAATTTATGGGAATATGTATGTGTATATAAATAATGATAAATCTAATAGCTGCTCATTAACTTCTGTGGCTTTATATCAAGCTCAGAAAGAGATCATAAACTAATATGGGATCTTCTAGTAAAGGATAAGATTAACTTACCAAATTCTTTGCCTGCTAACTTAATGTGTCAGGCTGAGGAAACTAGAAACAAAACAGTGCCCTTCACGACGCAGTGTCCTTTATTGACATTTTTCTTTACTTTTAGTCTTCTTTTGACTAAGCTAGAGCCTTACAGCCTTTTTCCCCATCTGGCATAAAATGATATCAGACCCACTGCATGCAATGATATATGCTTCTGCCTTCAGTCAAGAGAAAGTACATCACTATTTTATTGGATGCAGGTCTCAAGAGCTCATGAACTCAACAAACACCCCTATAAATTACTGGAAAGCCACACCAAAGTGTAACAACAATAAACTAGAAATGGCCTAAGTGGCTTTGCTTCAGCCAGACCTTCAAATACCACTCTGTAGGAGATTCCCATGCTGCTTCCTTACTCGTTGCAGCTATTACCACCCTCTATACATCCAGACGTATTAGGTCACGTGCAACAAACCGCTCGTGGCTTCCCTGTCAAGAAACAGCTTAAAAATAGTTACTTAAAAAATAATAGCTGCTACTGCCAAACAAACTTTCTGTAATGTAACTTTTCTTTAATCGCAGGTATTTCTAGTATGCTGAGGAAATATGCTAAATGATTTGCTTCGCAAACTGACATCCCATACAGGAGTTAGGTGGGGTGGTGGTGGAGACGAGGTTCAGAGCCCACGAGGTAAAGTTTACCTTGCTAATGACTTCACTCCAAAGGTGAAAGTGCAGTTCATCACTAATTTCCACCCCCTTCTGGATTTCTTTGCCAAGATTAGCAGAGTAGAGGTTAATTTAATGCTGATCCTGCTGTTCAAAGCTTTTCTGATGCAAGCACATGTCCAATAGCCAGTAGAAATTCAACTGAGTGCATTAACTCATGTCACATCTTCTACCAAGCAGCCATTATCTGGTGTTGATTTCCAGTCACTCCAGACTGGAAGCAGATTTAAACCAACGATCTGAACTGGAAAACTATTCATCGAAGAGTATGCTAGTGAACAGACTGCCAAAACTTCACTTTTGGGGGTTTCCAGTGTGCTCGCTCCACCCACTAAACTGAAAGTAAAAGCCTTCTCCACCTCCTCCCTGACATGGTTTTGAACAGCAAGAAAGTTATCACTGAATTATCTGGAAACCATCCCTTTTAAATGGCTTCTTGCACCTGGCTTCTTCTGAAAGCTCTGATACCTGTTGCTTAGAAATACTCGGTTTCTGAAGTTAATGGTGTCTGATGTTTGTATCTGCAGAGTCTCTGGGAAGGAATTTATAGCTTGTTTGGTGCGGACTTCTACATCTTCCCATATTAGACTATTCCACAGTCTTTCCGCTGAGAAGTTATTTTGATGTTTATCCTCTTTCTCTTAATTTCAACCCATTATCTTAGTTATTTCCCCCTTGGGTAATTTTGTTCCTCCCTGGGTGTTTGCGCTGTTCAGACATTTGCAACAGGCTCTCTCTCCCCCCTCAGATGTTGCTCAGCCCTGCTGTGCATATTGACGGTTGTTCTTGTAAAACTTTCCTTGTAAATCAACCCCTCCAGCTCTCTAATCATTTTTGTTGCACTTCTCTGAACTCCCTCCAGTTTGTCTTCATCTCGCTGGTAATAACTTTGCCTATGTGTCATTTGGCATTTTCTCCTTATCACATTCCAGCAGAGCATCAAACCTTTTGCCCTGTTGCTGCGTGCTGTTGTCAGGTAGACTGGACTTGAGTGATTGACGTAATCCCTTAATTTGCCGGAGGGGCAGTTTTAGATTTTTGTAAACCGGTAAATTGGTGATTTGAGCCAAATATGATGCTGAGGAGGGGGGTTATTCACTCATCTTGTCTAAACAAAACTGGAGCTGATTTTGTGGATTTAAATCCAGGGAGCTCCTGGGTATTTTTCCCTGCCGTTTCTGATGTTGGAATAAAAACATCAGTGCTAATTTGATGGCTTTCCAAGGAGAAATCGAAATTCAGAGGAACAAATCCTCCTTGTTGCCGGGCCTGGGCAGCTTCATTTTTGTCAGTGGTGGCAGAATGAGGGAGAGCCAGAGTTTCAGGAGAGAAGAAACGATCCCGGCGCTATCCCAGCTCTCCACTCTTGCCCCCAGCCATTCCCCCGAGGCACAGCCCAAGAGGGAATAGTCGTTCCTGGAAGACATTCCCTTGCCATTCTCTTCCTTAGACTAACAGGTCTCCGTTGGCTTCCACCTCCCGCTCTCATCCGAGTTTTACGTTCTGCCATGTTTATACTCTGACTTTTTTTTTTTTTTTTTTAAGGCTGCCTTGTTTTATTCATAGAAAACAATCCCACTCCTGAGCCGATCTTGTCCCAGGGGTCAGGGAGCCGGAGGGGTTTACCGCCTACCCCGCGAACCTCCTGTTGTATCATCGAGCATGTTTTAATGCGCAGCAGAGTTGATTCAGTTTCACTGTCATTTCCGAGCAACGTGCCTGTCTGAAGATGTCCTATAGCTTGAATATCCCTTCCATGTTGAGAGCTTGCAGGCTCCCTACTAAGGTTTTAAAAAGACTGAATTCTCCGAGCGAAAGGTCCCTGTGACAAAAGATTGCCTACCTTTCCCATGATTACATTCCCAAAGGTGAATGCCAATGTGTCAACAGAAGGAAATATTTCTCCTGCTTTCTTCAATAATTTATTGGCGTTCACAGCTTTCCCCTTCATGATGACTGCTCCTGCAGCTCTAAGAATATCAGCTCCGCTGAGAGATTGAAATTTACTTGTCACAGCTCTCCCAGGCAGTTATGAACGGCATGGTGCAGGCAGGCTCCTGATTAACAAAATTAGAGAGAGGACAGGGAGCAAGAATGCAGCCACCCCACCCTGGAAAACTTTAAAGGCCAACCTAAATTCAGACGTGCCATTTTGCAGATAGACAATTTTATCGGAAAAAAAAATGGGCTGAACCCATTCTTAGATCCAACTGCCTCCCAGCGCTGAGGTGTAGGAGGAACGGACTCATCATCTCCATGAAACCCTGTGTGGGATGAATTGCTTACTTCAGTGAGAGCAGCATCTGCCTCAACCCATTCATCTCCTGGCTTTTGAAAGAAGAAATGCCCCAATAGGGCTGAGTTTGTCAGAGTTAGTGACTCCCAATGGGTCACACTCAATTTTGTGACCCAGATCCCAAATTAGCAATCATGGAGGAAAGAGCGAGCCATTTATTGAAATGCATAATTCATTACTAGAAGATGCTTGGATGCAATCTTGAAAATGGTCTTATAAGTGCCTGCTTAGAGTAAATAACCAGGATTAACTCAAATTACCTTTTTCCTTTTTTCAACATCCAGTTACAACATAGACCTTGAGCTCAGAAGCCTCATACTTATTCCAGCATTGTACCTGGGCTAACATGTCCTGCCTTTCATGATAACAGCCCATTGCCATTAGCTAATTAGCTCACAGCTGGCCAGAAAGAAGCCAGAACAGAAGAGCCCAGGTCAGCCTATGCTCATCTGCATTGACCAGCCCAAAGCTGCAATCCAGCTGCTGCAGCACTAATGAAAAAGTCGTAGCCAGCACTCACTGCAAATGAATGTTCTTGTGGCACATCAGAAATGAAATCAATGAGCTTTAAGTTAACATCACAGCAGGTCAATTGTATTTATCAGTTTGGCTTCTGTATTTTTGTTTATATGTGTTTTCCCAAGAAAAAGATGGGCTTTTAGTTAAAAAAGCACTTGCAGAATTTTTTCTTGTGCTGAAAGAGTGTGTTCTGAGAGTAATATTAGGGGAGGAAGGAGGTGGTTTGCTTGTTCTGTGTTGTACTTTTGTTTTCTTCTGTCTTGTTGTATGAAGGCAAGGAGAAAATAGTTTCTTAAAGAGGTCTGCATTTAGTTTACACAGATGAAACCTGGAATTGATTTAAACATAATTATATGGCTATATATCAGGTTCTTCAAAAAGTCAATCACAAATAGTTTTGGAAAATCTTTTTTTCATGAAACACAAACTAAAATAACTTTTGTAGAAGATACTCTCTCCTAAAAGGAAAGATTTCCCTGTTACCGTAAGCTGGCCATCCTTAACACCCCTCTGTCTCCTCCGTGCTTCCCACACTCCTCACCGCCCACTTCCATCCCAGGCTCCACCTGTCAAAGTGCCGAATATTTTAAATTAGCATTACATGAAAACCAGCTGTCCTCTTCCATTAAACACATTGCAAGTCTGCAACAGTTCTTTTTCTGCTTTGAATTGCAGCTAGCTCCTCTCCCTCCCTGAAAAAAAATATTTTAAAAAATAAGGCAAAACAAAAGTTAATTTTTGGTCAATAAAAACATTTCATGACAATAAATAGAAATGTTTCAGTTTGTTTTAAAAACATTCACACATTTTAAAATGTTGCTATAGAATAACAGTGAGTGTCTTCGTGAAAAGTTACTTTGAAGGAATAAAACATGCCTCCTGTTCTGAAAATTTGAGACTAGATTGCCTGCACGGTATTGAAAAGATGTATTTCATTTTTAAGTGCTTCATCAACATGTCGTTATACTGACCTCAAGTTTTCTATCAAAAAACAGCATTTTGGTCTAACCAGTTCTACATATCACATCTAAGACTAAAATACCTTCCTTAAAGAGTTTTCTTACTCAGGATACCACGGGGGATGAGAGACATGCGACGCGTAGCTCATCCTTAACGGTACGATGAATGCTGGAGAGGCACAGATTGTCCTTGCTTGTTGTAGACAACTGCCTCAACAACTTTGCCGTGGTCAGTCACCTGGTGGTATAGGGCATGTCAGAAGTAATGAAACCTTGAGGACCAGCCAGCTTCCCATTTTCTGTATGGTGGAGTGGCCACAGATTGGAGCTGTGATAGCCCCTTCTGCAGAGCCACAAGGGGAGAGACCCAAACCCAAGACCCAGGTTGTCCCTCTGGAAGAGCTGAACTGCTCTGGAGGAGTGTGCACGCTCCAGAGGACCCGACCATAACTTGCTGGGAGGAAAAGCAGTCTTTCTGACAGGGAACAGATTTTTCAGGGACATTTCTTGCCTGGGAAACCACTTCCCAACCCAGACAGAGACCAGCAGCTCTTTCTCATCACTTCTTAGTCTCAGGTTGTAAACCCTTATGCTTCAGGGCTTGAGCTAGCCTCTAATTAATGAAGTTGAGGAATAAACTTCCCTGTAGGCCATTTATTCCATATCTGCCTTCTGCAGGGTTTCTTGTGCTTGCCTCTGAAGCAGCTACCAGGGGCCACTGCAGGGTAAACACCAGGCAGTGGCTCGGTCCCTTATCTGGTCAAATATGAAGCTCTGGATCCCACAGTCCCTACCCGAGTCTCCCTTTGTGGAAGCCCCAATAATTTGCGTTACAACGTCCACTTCACACCTGCTACAGAGATAACAAATTATTACCTGCTTTTCTTTTCTTCTGTTTTGGTTTGTTTGTCTGGCTTTTTCTTTCTTTCTTTCTTTCTTTCCTTTTTTTTTCTTTTTCACAAGAAAAGCCAGGCACATTAAATTGGACACGGACAAGTAAACCAGTTTGTAATGATATGTCGGACTTCCTGTAGCAAGAGTAGGTAATTTGGCTCCATTCTGAATTTAGATTTTTAATTTTCCTCTGTCACAGAAAGGATTTTTCAGCAGAGAATTTGGATGCACAATAGCTGCAGGCGTTTAATCTGCAGAGTTGCTCCTGAGGATACACACTGTAGCATCTACTGTCTTTGGTTTGCATCCAGAGAGAGAAGGCGGAGGTGAATTTGGAAGGGATCCAAAGAAAGAAAGAAAAGAAAGTGGTGTTGCTAATTTCACACATTTCTGTAGCTGGAGTGTGTGTCTTGCAGGCAGCAGGCTGCCATTAATGTCCCCATGGCCTAGGGAGGTCCCTTGGCATTTAACCTCAGCTATCCCGCTTATTCCATAAACACAGGACTTCAATTTCCAAAATGTCCGGTTATAAATGAATTCTTCGAAGAGGTACAGGGTAAGGAAATGTTTCAATAAATATGTAACATCCACTTTCTTCATCTGTTTTATTATTTAGATACAGAGAAGTGTCTTATAGCATTTGAGCCCCCTATTTCCCTGGGTTTAAAATGAGAACGAACCTTTCATCTCTTGTGTTCCCTAGTTAGAAACCTGCAAGTGAAGAGCTACTCCCTAAAAGCTAAGCAAATGTTTCCACGAACAGACTCAAGACAAGACAGAAATTGGCCGAGCCTCACTTCCAGGCTGTTCCATGCATTGTGCAAGGCAAATTGAGGGGACACAAGCTCTCAGAGCCACCTCTGAAAATCTAGGACTCCCTTAAGCTTTACAGTGATTGTGCAGAGTCTTCCTAGAAGTCTCGTGGTATATGGAGAGCAGACTGGCAAAGGGGGTGTTACTCTCAACCCATTTTTGCAGATGAGAGACTGAAATCCAACCAGATCTAGTGAAGACAGCATCATCCAACCCATGGCTCCCAGCTGGCCTTTACGCTAGATATTATTCCTGTTGCAGCAGAGTCAGCAGAAGAGGTTGCACGCCTACAGCCTGGCATTGCAATACAAACCATCCTTGTGAAAGATTAAGCTGAGATGCTGGGATGTGAGCTAGAGAGGCTGACGTGAGGGTACACGTCCCCTCGTGGCTCTGGGCAGCACCAAGAGGCGATCTGTAGCTGAGAAAGGGGTGGAAGGGCTTAAATCACAGGGCAGCATTTGTCAAGAGCACCTCTGTCAAAGCTGTAAGCAGCAAGCAGATTAAGCAGCTTGCCCAAGGCCGCGGAGGAAAGCTGTGTCAGCACTGAACCAAAAGCAGATCCCAGCCCAGAGCTTCATCCACAAGGTTCCACCTAGGGAGGCAAATCTGAGCTGCGCAGTGCCAAACTTGAGCACGGCTTTACCGTTCCCTTTTTTACAAACCACACAGAAAAACCGAGGCAAAGGAGGTGAAGTGATTTATGCAGGGTCTTACAGAGAAGAGCACCCTGATTCCAGAGCTCCTGCTCCAAAATATTTGCCTGTGCCCCTTTAAGCCTTGTAATGAGCCTGTCTTTACTTCTGCCTTTTGTTACTGCTTACAAAAAAAGAGAGCGCGCTCACTTTTCTCTTGAAACTTATTTCTCTTCAACAGCGGTGGCCCCAAAATTACTGCTAATTTCCTGCAAGGGATTTGTTCTTTGAAACATACTGTACGGCACTTTTCATTTTCCTCTCTTTTCTTCTTCTTTTTTTTTTTTTTCTTGTATCTGAGACTGGCACTGAGTCTGTTGAGAACATGTAAGTGTAGTTGCTTTTGAATGCTGCAAGGTAAATGCTGAAAATGACAGCTTAAATGGAATCATTAAAGCAGATGTAAGTATTATCTGAATGCTTCTGAAGTCTCCTATGCACAGCAATAGCGTCTTTATTTTCTCTCCTGATGCATGCACCTTTTAAAAGAGAGCTGACAACCTATTATTTCTTACTTTCTCCCCATTTTGAAGCCTGAACTTAAGGACTATGTTCGTATCTTAAAGCTATAACCCGTTTGCCAGGAAATGTCTGAAAATCCGACCAAAATAGAGGCATGGTGCAACAGTGACTATGATATATAACTACTCATTTTAGGTTACTAAGCAAAAGGAAATGCATAGCAAAATGTTAACCACTGGCTTAAAGGTAATAAAGCGGCATGCTCCTTATTCTGATTAGACAAAGCGCACAGATTTGGAGGCTGCCATGGACTGCCCCAGTTTTAAACTTTGATTCCCAATTAAGGTGGGATCCCTCTCCCTTTGCTACCCACTATGAAATAGGGCAACTAGTCACAGCTGCTTTAGCTCTTCCTGTAAGCAAGGTAGAGAGAGTAATTTCCATAAGATGGTTCATATCGCTTCCCTGAGGATGGGATGAGTCACCAGAAGGTCCTTCTGTCCTCTAAGGAAGGGAGAAGGAACCTACAGAGGAAGCTCATATGACCATCCTAAACTAGATGCCGATCCTTCAAACGGTTAAGGCTAGGTGACATGAATCACACACGCTGATTTTTTTGCTTGCTACAAGCCCAGGAGCTGGCACCATTGCCAGCTGAGCTAATCTACTCTGAGCATTGAACTAACCGTTGGCACTGCAGCTCTGCTAAAGAACGACTGTCCAGGGTGTACTGCAGCCCTCAGTTGCTCTGCGCTGGAGCAGGACCAAGTCACAAGCTCAGAAAGCTCAGGCGAGATGATAGATGGGCTACTTTGGCTTCAGAAATTCTGCCATCTCTTCTTCCTTTGAGTCTGAGCTCACGCCTGTACATTGGCCGGACGGGAGCTCGTCTGATGAGCTCTTAGCCCATCTCTTTGCTCACACTTGTGAGGCCCAACAGCAAGCTGAAGGCATGGGCTAACTCCTTTTCCAGGTGGTCCAGGTCACCCCAGGGAGACATATGGTCTCTTGTCTGCATCTGGATGAAGTAAATGCCATTTTATGGTGTTTAATCTAAACAGTCCAACTGAACACCGGTCTGGAAAGCCTATCACAGTGCTAGTATGGCATCAAACCTCAGCCTGAAGTGGCTACATTAGCCCTGTACCACATGCACTAGTCTTAATTCAGGGTACGTGTGGTACAGATCTGTGGAATGAAGCGTGTCTGATTGTGCAGGTATCTGGTTAATGCCATTCAGTATTAAAGCCTAGGACAACAGACAGAAATAACAAATTAAACACCCAGATTTACAAACTGAAAGGAACAGGAGATAACAACATCAATAGCAGTGACCCAAGCTCTCAGATCACTGAATGATGGGCCATGGAGGAGGGTCAGCCAGAACTTTGTAACTGGTGAGAAGAGGAAAAGAAGATTGCCATGGGTCTCATGGGACAGAGCAAACTTCCTCTGGGATGTTTGAGGGGACTTGTGGGACTGTGTAATACTTGCCATGCAATGTTTGAAGGTGCCCCCACAGCTCTCTGGGTCACTTGTGGATTGGCCCTGACTTTAGCTTTGGGATAACAAATCCTTTTTCCCATTTACTTCTGAAAGCCCCGAGCAAGTTCTTTGTTGTGACCAGACACGGATATTTTATGGTTGCTGCTCTTTCTTGGGACTTACTAGACCCATGCTCATCTCCCTGGCTTTCCAGAAAGCCCTTGCATAGCTCTGTTACTGCACGAATCAGGTAAGATATGTCTTTAGGTGTTTTGCCAATGGGTGCCAGGCCATGAAACTATACTGCTAACTCAGTTAATTTTTTGACATTCAGACAGCCTGAAACCTGAAATTACAGCAACGTACAAGTTTCATTTATGTCATGCTTGGGAAGGATTTTGTTTGCTGGCTTGCTTGCTTGTTGTTTTTCAACAAAACAAAAAAGGGAGGCTGCAAAAGAGAACTGAAATTCTGCCAGTTATGGATGATGTGGGGACCCATGCAGGCCTATGTTTGACATTTTTGATATGCTCTATAAGCACTGGATCTGCACCTAAGGAACTGGTCAGATGGAGAGGCGACATCTATATTTACTGAAGCCTGCAGGTCCTAGGAGCAGAACTGGCTTGGTCCTGGCCCTGCACATTTATATTGTCCTTGTAGAGTCAGATATAAGTATATATAGATATCTGATTCATAACCTATCCTGCGCCTCACTGGAGGCGTTGGTTTAGTACCTGGGTGGCCTTGATTTTATTATTAGTGCTTCCACTGGCCTGCTGCTCAGCAGTAGGTAAATGAGGTCATCGCTTTGTGACTCCATTCCCTTTTGCAAAATGTAGATAAAAACTCTTTTAATCCTGCTGATGAAAGGTGGTATGATGAATAGCATTCTTACCAGTCTTGCCTTCCTTCTAGTAGGGGTCTTTGTGAATCCATTCTATTAACAGCTCTAAGGACCATAGAAATCCCTATATAAATTAAACACAAAACCTTGGTAGTGCCATGAAACTGCAATTAGAAAATGAAAAAGCTATAGTTTTCAGAGTAACAATAGACTTGCCCACATTGCATATCGTGCATAGATTTAAGTATGCATTTAATAGTCTGACTGGTAATAAAAATATTATATAGATACAATATGTTTGAATTATTATTGCTATGCTGGAAGAACGGCACTGTTTCTGTACCCTGGCTCTTGTGTGTTTAAATTTGTAACTTCACTGTTACACTCTCAGACTTGTTTGCATTCAATTTCTTTGAGCTTTCTAAATTAGATATGTACGTGATGCTCTGTGTTAAATCTAAATCAATTGATTCTTAATAGTCATGTGGTGTTAATATTAAGCCAATTAGGCTCAAATTAACAGACACATTTATTTAAGCAAGGCCCTGATCTTGTAAAGGACTTAAACATGTATTTTGAACTTTGGTTTAACAAAGTTCCTAAGTACATCAGCAATATAAACCCTGCAAGACATAGTTCAGCTGCCTAAGTTAATTACTGAAGCAAACTTGAAGCGGCACCACAGAGAAGCTATATGAAAAAATGCTATCTTAGGGAAAAAAAAAAAAAAAAGAAAAGGAAAAGGAAGAAATAAAGCTTTCAGAAACTCCTTTGTTAGCTCCAGGTTCAGACCACCAGACGTACATATCTATGGGATAGGTGTCTACCCTAGGGTTTCTTCTCAGAGATCTAGCAGGTAGAGGCACACCAAGAGTGATTCAGCTCATCATGAAGTAGACGTTTACCAGGTGATCAGATGAACGTCTCTGGTTTTCACTGCTTACATCTCCACTGACTCCAGTGAGAGCTCAGACGCGAAGCTCACACGCACGCTGCTACCTGCAGACACAGCTGTCCATAAACTCACTGGGTATCCAAACTGGGAGCTGAGCCATGCCTGTCACTAGAGAAGGATACAGTGGAAATTCCTTCCGAGGAACCTAAGATATTTCCACACATGCAAATCCTAAGTATTCAGTTGGAAGCAGTATAGGTGAAGAGGTTCTGCCTATTCCTAAGTCCACATGTGTTTATGTGTGCTATTAAATTTGTGCTCAGTGGCTTTCATTTTAGCATGACTAACGTTTCTAGATTAGTATTCATATGTCCTTCTTCTATCACTTTTCCAAAATACTGTCTCCCTCTTTGGCTAGATGCTGCCAAAACTTTCAGCATCGAGATATACTCTGTTTACTCTTTTCTTTAAATTTTTGCAGCCAGACTTAGACATACAATCAAGTTACGTTAGCTTAACAAACTGCTACCCATCTGCCAGTGTGGCTGTTCACACGCTAAAAGCTGCCTATCCACATGCATGCTCTTAGCCTTCTCCAGTCATGAGATTATGTGAGATGGCTTAACACTGCTTAACATTGCTTTAAGAAGGGTTACTAGGGTGTAGTACATCTTTAATTCCCTCAAATACAATCATTTTTCTAAACCTAGACGATGGTCATGGCAGTATTCTATGGCGTGCCTCTGTGAGCGCACAGGCAGCGGTACCCAAAGACACAAAGCTGAGAGGTGAAGAAAAACGAAGTGGAGGGGCAGATTTGCCCAGGGTCTGCAGAGGCAGAGTTTGTCTCTGCAGTCTATTTGCACAGCAATCCGCAGCTGCAGATAGGTACAGGCAGGGCAGCAAGATCTCCCGCTGCCTGGGGTTTTTGTCTTCTCTGGCTGTGGAAGTCTTCAGGGAAGTACTAAGGCCATATACTGGCCCAACTGTTTGTGGTCAAGAATTTGTGCCCTCGGAAACAAGCAGTGCATAGCCCTGTTTTATAATCAATAGAACGAATGGGGTAATTCATCCAAATTCATTCCCAAAGTAATTCTGCTGCAGCCTGCGGAGAACTACTATGGATGCATTTAGCCCATAATCTTCCTCCATCAAGATATGACTATACCCTCCAGTGGGCAATAAAGTGCTTTGGGGCATCTAATTGAAAGTGTGACAGTTTTACACTGTTGGGAAGCAGCAGTTGTGGGTGGCATGTGCTCTGCTGGCATCTGAGGGTAAATACAGCAGGATATGTGGCAGTCTACAACTGGGAGCTACATTATGCATGTGCTGGGAACAGCAAGCCAGTGCCACAATGCAATTATAGCTTTAAACCGTGCCCAGTGTGTCTGTTCGGCAGCAGTAGACAGACAGCTCCAAATCATTATTTTTTTTCTGCTTACTTAGCTTCTGGTGATTAGGTTCCTGTTTTGCAATTGTGGTGACTAAACCAATTAAGGTGCAATTTAAAGAAGGAACTCATAAATACTGTACAAAGGTAGTATTGACATATCTAAACTTTAAAAAAAAAAAAAAGGCGGGGGGGGGGAGAGGAGGCTAGGTTTCCAAACTGAGCAATCCATCTTAGAAGACTGCTACGTGCAGTAACTTCTGCAGTATGAATAAATATGCATAATCAAAAAGGGAGCACAGCTCGCTTCTCTCTATTGCTCATTTGATATACCTCTTCATGTCATATCCACTTTCACATAAACAACACAATAATAAAACATCTGCATTGCTAAATAACACTACTGTGTTCTAATTCCTCTGGAATGACATGAATAAGAACATCCTACTCCTGTTTATTAGAATTTATTGATGACATGAGTGTGTAAAGCAGCAGAAGGCATAATTAATCCTGGTACAGCCCCAAGTTACACGTCCAAACTTGACAAGGTTCACTCTTGACTTGCATTACTTTCCCTTGTTGCATGATAACATCAGGGACTTTGACAAGGTACAGATGTCCTGCTAAAGGAGTGGCAGGGAGGCAGTTTGCTCCTTGGTTCCAGCTTTTGCAGATGCAAAGGGTGGGTTATGGCTCAGCGAGGAACGATGGGGAAATTGGTAAAAAAAAGAAAACAAGCAGCCCCTTGCTCGAGACAGCAAACAGCACGCTAATGAAGCTTACAGATGATGTTCAACTGGGAGGAGTAGTGAGCCCCGTCAGGGTAGAGCAATAATATCGGCAGGTTTAGAGAAATTAGAAATAAGAGAAGAAAATAACAAAATTAGATCAATCTTAGGGAAGACAATTTGAAACACAAAGGCAGCTGGAAGGAAAAGCTGAAAGCAAGCCGTAATGTTGAAATAAGTCTAAAGGGGATAATGGATGAGGAAATAAACATTGTTTGCAATGTGAGGTGGCTATGAAAACAGTGGCATATATAGAAATCTAGCCCCAGGTTTGGTTCACCTTATCCATCCCTCTCCCAACCCACAGGACTTAGGAATCTCTTACAGCTCCAAGCTACACAGTTTGGGATTTGAGGTGCAAAAGCACTAGTGTACTTAAGTACATCTTTAGGTGCTGAAGCCTGTGATTGTGGATCCTCAGGACTTCTTTCTGGACCTTCAAGGCACTGGGATGTCACCAGACCTCTAAGGATACAGCTCTCAGCCCCCCGATCAAACGTGCTCCTCTTCAAGGGCCCACACCCTCCCTAATTTTATACACCAGACCTTCCACTGTGCCCATGGGGACCAAGCTGTGAGGCATACACCCGATGGATGGGAGCATGAACAAAACACAAGTCCATATGTATTCCCCAGAGTGATAGCTACAATACTTGCTAGGGAAGAGAAGGACAAAATTCAATGATTTCTTCTTTACCTGATAGGTTTGAACTCACAACTCTGAGAAAAGTACCTTAGCTACTAGAGATGAATGCTCTGGAAGGGAAACTTTACAATTCTCTTCCATTGCTTTTTGTATAAAATAAATCAGATTTTGAACACCTCCATATCAGAAAGCACCCAAGCCACAGCCAACTCGGGCAGCTTCCTTTCACTCTTCCTCCACCGTATCCTGCAAAACATTCCTTCTCCCTTCCTGGCTTGGAAAGACCAACGCAAGGCTACTCCTACAGCCCAATAACTAGAGCATTTTCCTCCTTGGAGAACCTGGAAACTGCTTCCAAGGGGAATGAATACCTTAACTCCTAAGCTATTGAGCAATCAAGGTGCCTCCTTGTTGCTGCATTTTACGGGAGATGACTGGGCTGCATTGGTTGTCTAGACCCAGAGGAAGGTCCTTGGCTCAGAAACCCAGGCAGGGTGCTGTTTTCAAGGATGATATGTGTTTAGGTCCCATCTCTTGCTTCAGTGCTCCCTTGTCACTGCTTTTCCTTTGCTTTGCACATGAAATTGAGGCACCAGAGCAAGAGCGCTGTGGACTTCACTCAGCAGCTTTCTCAGATGCTGCAAAGCTGAATGTTGTGGTACTGAACAATTTTATGGTGCAAGTTGTAAAAGCTTATGTTACTAGTTCTGAGAGCTCCTGGCTCCAGCCTTTGCGAAGACCAAGACGGCAATTGCTGCACAAAGATAATATATCAGGAAGAAGTATATATCTATATCTTCTGTATGTATACATACAAGTCGGGGGGACAGCTACAACTGAGACTGTAGGTTCACTCTTGGGCATGGGTTTTCAAAAAGATTTTTGAAAACTAGAGGGAATTTAGAGAAAACAGAGAGCTGGAGGAGTTGAATTATGAGTGAAAATAAACCAGAGCTTAAAGTATGCATCTTCTCTAAATTATGTTTAAAGAACAAGGAAAAAATCCCTTGTATATACCCCTATGTCCCCAGGAGATCTGTCCAAACACCTATTTTTTTCTTTCTTTTTTTTTTTTTTAATCTGTGTACCTTCTTTTCCCCTCCTTCTGCAAAGAAGTGCAGAGAACAACTCTGAGCACCTTGAATCATAAATGTATTGATTTCAAAGCCTTGTGTGCTGATTAATATCTGCTTGCCCACGAGCCACTTTATTCATATGGGATTCGTATGGGAGATTTCATAAATTTAATAAGGGTGCTTCTCAGATTCTTCTTGTCTCTTATGAAACATTATTTTAACAATTTTGTTTCCAGGGAACTCATCTGCTAAAGCTGCAGCACCTATCTTTTCTCCCCTTGACAAAATGTTAGCAAGATTTTGAAGCACACAATTAAAAATGTGAGAATATACTCCTTATCAGGTCATTGATACACTCTTTGTGTTTGGAAATGTTGTTTAATGTTTCCTGGTGTCTGTCTGCTTCTGAAATGGTGATACTAAGGTTTGCATACTCAGAAATTCAGAATAATAGTTTCTATTTTGGTGAAATATTTTAAGATCTTTGCCTGGAAGCACCAGCAGATACTGAGCAGTGTTGCTGTTTGGCAAAGAAACTCACCTGCCAAGTAATATCAAATTCAGAAAAAAGGCCAAGATCGCAACAGGTGCACATGTTCGCTTCAGGATAAATACGTGATGGTCACAGGAGCATCATGCAGCAGATAGTGCATTTTCTTATTGTGTGCATTCAAACTAAAGCCAAATTTGCATTTTGTTTCCCTGTGAGATCTTGCTTTCAGCTTTTCTCATGATCAGTGGACTGATTAAGGATATGCCTAGAAATAGTTTATCAGTTTATAAAGAAATATGGACCAACATCTTTATATTTTCACGTGCCACAAAATGCCAAAGCCAGGGCCATGAAAATGGTCAGGGGGCTGGAGCACCTCCCCTGTGAGGACAGGCTGAGAGAGTTGGGGTTGTTCAGTCTGGAGAAAAGAAGGCTCCAGGGAGACCTTATACAGCCTTCCAGTACCTAAAGGAGCCTACAGGAAAAATGGGGAGGGACTCTTTATTCAGGGAGTGTAGTGGTAGGACAAGGGGTAATGGTTTTAAACTAAAAAAGGGTAGATTTAGATCAGATGTAAGGAAAAAATTCTTCACTGTGAGGGTGATGAGGCACTGGAAGAGGTTGCCCAGAGAAGCTGTGGATGCCCCATCCCTGGCAGTGTTCAAGGCCAGGCTGGATGGGGCTTGGAGCAACCTGGTCTAGTGGAAGGTGTCGCTGCCCATGGCAGGGGGTTGGAACTAGATGATCTTTAAGGTCCTTTCCAACCCAAACTAATCTATGATTTTATGAAATACACCTTGTTCCTCCATTGGTGTTTGCTTCAATACAGGTAGAATTGGTCCATTTTTAGGCTAGAAAAGCCTAGAGAAGAGAAAACTGGTTGAAAACATAGTAGCATGTGTCTTTGCTTGGGAAGTCTCACACAGGAGTAGCACAACAGGACAGAGTGGGAGTATTTAAACCTTTAGACCCAAAGTTTCAGTGCAGCTTCTAGTATTGTCATCAGCAAACTCATTTTATTGCAAATTCACTGGTGAAACCCTTCACTCTCTTGTGTGCTCTACCATTGCAATATCTGGGTTTTGTCAGAGTCTATAAAGTCTTTGGGGATTCTCCCAGTTAATAGATGCAAGATGCTTTCACACATCCTAGAGCATATGGAATCTACCAGAAAGTTTTCTAGAGTCCACACTGCCTGGGCTGTCCTTAAAGTTCATGAGGATTTTGGTATTTGGGGGGTTGGAAAATATTTACATTTAACTTTTTAACCCCTCCTACAGACACTTTCTGAAAGTGAGGGGGAAACAGTGGACTTCTTAAATTTTTTTTACAGATGTGGTTCCTTAAGCTCTTCTTTATTCCTCTCTGTTTTACTTTCAACATCAATTTATAAATGTGCTTTAGTTCCAGCATGAGACCTTCATATTCCTGTTCAGGATCTGGAAAGGTCCACATTTGATCTTCCTTGTTGTTTTGCAGGAAAGGGATATCATGTTGCAGAAAATCAACCAAGCAACCAACTGTATTATATACTGAGAGCAGGCAAACATCCAGTGGCACAGGCAGTAACCTACTCCTGCTTGAATAGTATTTGTGGACGTATATAATGTTAGGTCCAGTTTTCCAACATGAACTTTTAATGGCTCATGTTTGAGCATGAAAGTCAGTCACAGAGAGCCTTTTCTAGCTTCTGGCAAAAAAAAGAACAGGTGGAATCTGTATCCTGGTCTTGTTGCCATGCAGTATTGCTAGGTGGCAAGGAGAAACGCTCCCTCCTACCCATAACCAGAGTTGCTTCTGTTTCTGTTTTTGAGGGTTTTGTCATGTTGTACAAATAGCTGATGGCAGGTATGAGTTCAGTGCCTAGTCCTTGTATAGACTTCTGCAAGCAAAGTGAGGCCTGACCCAGGAAAAGGATGGACAAATTACCAGGCAGCTTCTGCAGAATTTAAGTATCTGTCTCCGACACTGATGCAAAAGCATCCTTCTAACAGCTCAGTTGTAGGAGAACTTGCAAGCACCTCTATTTTCCCCAGTGAAGTACCAAGCAACCTTGGAAGAAGACACTTGAGACTCACCATCCAAGAGCTACAACTGGTAAGCAACAACCTCATACATTGCTCTTTCGAACCTGCAGTCTTTGCATTGTACCTATGCAGCAGTTCAGCCTCAAAAGCAAAGCCCACCTTTGGGATGCAAAAGATATGGACATAGATGATGGGGACTATGGGGATTATGTTGGTGCAGTGACCAGCCTTTCAGAAGTGTTTTGCTCAAGTCACAGAAGATGTAGAATTTCAGTCTCCCCCATGGCTCCACAGTTGTCTAATGGCTTCTTCAGATTTTTCCCTGCTTATCAGGTCATTTGCTGTAAAATCACTTCATTGTAAGGAGAGCTGAGATTTACCCAGTTAAGATCCTTAATTCCCTTTCTGGATTTGACCAGATAAAGATCTCTTGGCACCTGTCACTACAACAGGAATTTTATTACTTCCTTGGTCCTATTCTTTGTTTGACTCATTTAAAATATGAGCTTTCATGGGAAGGGACTGGTTTTTATTTTGTGTTTGAAACTTCATCTTCCCTTGAGTCTCTGGCTCTGGTCTTTGGTGATACTAAAGAATGATGAGAAATAGAAAGGCAAGTGTCTTTTTAAGACAAAATTTCCTGCTCCTCCCCATTCTGAAATCCATAGATCTCACTTTGCATAGCATTTTCATAAACAGAGAAAACTCTCTATAGCAATGAAATAAAATTAAGATGCAGTAGTGCCCCGCAGAACACCCATCATACTTTCAAAATAGACCATTCACTTACTGTAAAGGTTATTTCAAGCCAAGAATCCATTTATTTGAATGTATTTCCATTTTAATCAATATCCTTTAGAAATGGCCTCTTTCTTAGTCATGTAAGGTGAATTGATATAATTTTAAGGCCATGTATTTCTTTTCTAAATGTTCTTATATGGCAAGGACATATGTGAGATTGGATTTTCACCTCTGGTAGATATGAGTCAACAGCACTTTCTTTATGTTAGTGCAACAAGAAGATGAGTGCCAGAGGCAAGAGTTTCAGGAGAGAAGATGTTTCTACAGCACCTGAACACTGTGGTGACAATCCCTCGTTTGTAATCCCAAGAGATCTCTTAGCAGCTCTGCGAAACGTTACTTTCCTTCTGAAAGCCTGAGCCACATTCCACCAAAACCAACTGAAAGACTTCCATTAACTTCAACAGATTTTCAGTCATGGTCTTATCCAAAATGAGTGCTTTCTTTTAATGTGTGAATAGGATGTAATTACCTTTCATTACATCAAATGTAGCAGAAGATGGGCAAGTAGGTTTTTTTGCTTGGGCTTGTACATTTTTGTAACATTTGCAAAATGCTGACTTATGCACACTGTTACTCTTGAAACACAATTACTCATATATAAATCTGCATTTGTGTTTAAATGTCACTGGTAACAAGAACGCTTCTGGTAACAAATTTGTTTATCAAATATACATCAGAAAATGGCACATTAAATAACAAAACGTTTAATAAAAGGTATGCTCAGCATTTTTACAGCCAGCCTGGGCCTCGTCCAACAAACCCTGATGTTAAAAGAAACGCTATCATTAATGTCTAAGGATCTGGATTAAACCCATAATGGGAAATTCTCGGATTTTTGCTTTCTTTACACTTTTGAAGTGCTGTTTTTCACTCTGGGACCAGACTGTATGCCTCTACGTACTGAGCTCACAGACGGAAGTCAAGGGAAGGACTCCTGTGGGTTTCAGGGGAGTCTGAAGAGTCTTCCCTTCAAAAAGTGATAGCACTACTGATTTTTTTTTTCTTTTTTTTTTTTATCTGAGAGACATCTGAAACTCACTATCATGTTTAGATTTCAGGGGGATTATTAGTTTGATGACAAGGAATGCTCAAGGATGACAAGGGTGATCAAAGTTATGAAACAACTCTTATGTAACGAACAGCAAAGACTGGGACTCAGCCTGAGGAAAAAAAAATGTGGGAAGATACGCTACTGGTCTTAAAATCAGGGATGATGACATGGCAAAGGTAAGTAGAGAAAGACTTCATTTTTCTTTCTAAGACTAGAATTGAGAAGTAACGAGTGAGGCTACCAGATGCCAGGCACAAAGTAAATAATAGCAGGGGAGGCTAAACCAGCCTTGGAGTTGCTTATGTCTCTTCCCTGACTGCAAAGGGAACCAAAGGTCTGAGTGCAGTTACCTGAATAAAGGAGGCTAATGACATCTGAGATGCACTAAAGTATCTGAGACATCCATACGGAACCATCCACACAAGACCTATAGAAAAGCCGTACCTCTCTGGAGTGGCACTGGAGGGTGGAGGAAGATCCTGGAGCATTTCCAAAGGTGCTGGAAGTGGGCCCAAAGCACTATACTTTGAAATTAGTCACCTTGTACTGTAGTTTCTCAAGATTCTGGGTCTGGTGGAAAAATCTGGGTGTGAATTCCTGTTTTGCACTCTTTGTCATTTCTGGGTGGCACATCACTGCCCTTCAGGTGCATTGGGGTATCCATGAAGCCACTCTCTAATACGGGTGACAAAACCAGGAAAAAACAGGTGGGTGCAGAGAATTTGGCAGCATGCAAAATCAGCACGACAGAGAGGTGATTTTTACCTCTGTTTACAGCATTGGTGAGATTGATATCAGAACACATTTGAAAAGATACTGAAAAATTGTCAAGGATGCAGTGAAGAGCCAGAAAAAAATATTAGAGAGTTTAGAGAAATGCCTTGCAGTGAGAGATTTAAGCAGCTCATTCTGTCTAGCATATCAAAGATGTATTTTAGTATAACCTGAAAGTCAAAACTGAATGATTCAAAATGGTAAAGTCAAAAAGCAACGGATTTGTTAGGAGGCCTAACCCTCCGTCCTGATGTGACAATGCATCTTAACACAATTACAATGATTTATTTGTAGACTGGGACAAAGTTACACAGCCCTTTCCTAAATTTGAAGAATTGTTTATAAATATGTTTATATATGTGATGCTTAAGGAATAATAAACATGTAATTCTTGGTTTAGAAGAATTGCTATTATTTTATTAAATGTTCTATTGAATGAGTGGTCGGGGTAATTACAGAAATTCACAGGCAATTTCTGTTTCCTCACAGAGAGATGAAAAGAAGAAAACTCATTTTTGTTACGGAATGTTATTAAATGATTTTTCCTAGGAACTCATAGACAGAAAATGTATAGAATTTGGTTTCCAAGGCCACAGGAACCGACTGAGCTTTCTTTTCTCTCCTGTATCCCCGCTCATGAAATTCTCACGGAAAACAATTGAAAAATTTCTTGAAAAGTTTTATCAATGTTATTAAAAGGGCTTCAAGACATTCAGATGCTTTCCTGTAACAGTAAGGAAAACGCAGATAATTACTCTTCTCCATTACCCTCTGAGCCTTGTTTATCCCCAGCATCCCTGCAGTAGTATGGTGTCTCTCTGGCTCCTCATCATCATATGCTCATTAGTCATTAACCAACTGCATCTCCACAGGTGGGGACCGGCAGCAAAAGCAATGCCCTGGTATGAATGGCTCCCACGAAATGTGACTCCAGCTCTCCTCGCTGTACAACTCTGATGACAGAGGGAGCATCAAGTCAATCCGCCACCACGTATCGTATCGCGTTCACATCGCAGCTTTTTAATTTCTTGTAGACAGATAGAAATGAAAATTAAGTCTACTGGCACTCTTCAAGTGGCCAGAAGCAAGGCAAGTCAGGTGCACAAGCTGTATAGCCATGCTAGCACACAGTCTTTCCCAAGCCATGAGCTCGTACCAGATGATAGAGCCCAGTGCCACATGAACCACCATCTGCCCCGCTTAGTGGATGCGTGAAATGAGCTCGTGCCTGCTTGCGCTTGGCTACATAAATATATTTGCTTATTTGGAAATGTGTTGTATTCAAAGGTACGGTTCAAATAACAGACACATGATGTAATTGCTATATAAATAGGAAGGTGGTTTACACACAAATATAGCAGTGCTATTAGAGGTGATCATTAGTTACTAATATAAGAAGTTATTTGAACATTAGCATATTGTTATTCATAGCAGAATTCATTATGCATTTTGTATGTAAGTTGTAGCTTCCTTAATAAACTTAGAATAAAGACTCTCTGTTCTGTAGATCGCTAAAGAAGGACAATAACATTAGTGATTATTAAGGTCTGAAATTTTCTAACAATTATCTATATTTAGAAAGACTATTTGGAAAAAAAAAGAAGACACGGGAGTATTTTGACCTATTTCAAATAGAATTTCCACTCATATTAAAAACTGATGAAATGAAATAGACAGAAAATAAAATGGAAAGAATAGAAGAAAGCATTAAAACTCTAAAGATATGCTGAATGTGTCCTCCCAAAGAGCAAAAGCAATTAATTCCCTATTACATGTGCCTTAAAGGATTATATATTCATAAACTGACAACTCGGAAAGGACTATCCCATCAAGATGCCAAACCAATCAACTATGACAGAAGCTCATATTTAAATCCCCCTTATCCAAAAAGAGGTATGTCACTCCACCAGTGAAACTGTACAAGGGGAGACTATAAACCTTTCTGACTACGTTCAGACTACAGCCAACAATAAACTCTACTTCCACTTTTCCAATGTCTTTCAGCTCAATACTTTCTCATCTCACACCTTTTCTCTGATTTTTTTAACATTTTTAAAAAAAGAGCAAAAAAGTTGAAGAAGGCTTGACAAAGCACCAAGAAAGAGCTATTTTCTTGAGTGATGTCGCTTCTAGGCCAAGATCAAGGCCAGTTTTTCCCTGCAGCCACAGCTCTGTGTGATTCATGTCTTCGTGCCTAAACTAGGGTTAAACTCACTGGCTTGGGTGCTTCCAGGGATACAGCCGTGGCAGCACTAAATTAAACATGGATCACTAAAGCCGTGTGAGATGCTGAAACGAGCCCAGGTCAAACTGTTCACTCTCCAGGTGTGAGTAAGCTTCTTTAAAGGTAACTTGGAGATACATATGTATACATGACATGTGCAACCATAGTCGTATCCCAAGCCACCGACTTCATGGATATCAGGAAACTTACCAAACACTGTTGGCAAAGTTTATTTGAGTTTTTTGGGTTTTTGGGTTTTTTTGTACTTTCCTGTGTGATGCAATAAATGGAATATTGTAATTTAATTTATTTTCAGTGTTTCCAATTAGATTCCAAATGATTTCAAGTACGGCAGCTAAAAGAAAACAAGCTCGTTTGGGTTAATGCTGACAAATAATGGAATTTAATTGTGATTTAAGATTCCCAATGTTCATTGATCACTCCATTCAAAACAGTCCTTGAATAACCTCTTTTAAATTACGGAGTTTAAATACTCCCTTTAGTTTTCTAGGACTGCACTCAGGTCGCTTACCTCCATTAATTTCTGATTGTTTAGGTTTTTCTTTACCTACTCTTTTATAAGACTCTTGGTCATCTATAAATTATCTTGGTTACACATAATACATTGAAACTTCCCTGATTTGGGGATCAACATACACTCATGGCAGCCTAGATAAGAACATCTGCAGGCGTTTACGCAGTGTCAAGCTTCCTAAAACAGTTTGGCAGAGAGGCTGGCCAAAGAGGCCAGAAAAACTTGTTTGTGCAGGAAAGTGAACTCAGACTAAGGTGAAACATGAGGTTGAAGGTCAGTGGCTACCTCTGAGTAGCTCCCTGTCTTCTGAAATAAATGGGTCTGTTTGGTTTTATTTCCTTTCAAAGTGAGGTTCGTTAAGTGAAAAAAACAAACGCGTACGTGGAGAGAAACCCTTGCAACATGAAAATTCTGTTAGTTGCTTGTTCTCTGTTGTACTCGGCTTTTCATTACTTTTCTTCAATTAAAAATGAAATTCTCTTTGTAAATTCCAGTAATTCTTCTGCATTCATTCCTTGTAGCTTTCTCAAGACATATCAAAGGACCCCATTTACGTAATATAGGGACAATCATGTCTAAATTGGCTTTGGAGGAACTGGCTCAGGCCCTACCACCTTTTGTTACTTTAAACTCTCTGCTTTACAAATCCTGAAAACAAGATTACTTGGCGCTCCACAGCTCTCTCCTACCGCATTGCAAAAATGAAATGTTTCAATATTCTTGAAATGAAACATTCTGACATTATCAAAATGCAAGGAGAAGATTGAAATTATTCATTTGGACTTACTCCCATAAAAATGTCACTGAAATCAGCACATTTTCACAACATGTTTTTATTTGGGCAAAGCAGCTCTTTTTTTTCCCCTCCCTTGGAAAATGATTTCATTAAAAACAAATGACCAGTTCTAATTACAACTCACTGAGCCTTTGCTCCAAAAGTCAAAGCCATTAATACAGCACTTAGTCTGTATGTACTGGGAGACAGGTTCTCCCTTACAGGTTGCTATGAAAAACAAGTTTCTCCCCTGCAGAAGAGCTGATATTTGATGTCCCTGGGACTGCAAGCTAAATTCATCTCTTGCCTTTAAGTGGTGTTCCCAATTAAAAAAAAAAAAAAAATCAAAAATTTAATAAACAAGTCAAAGGCAAAAGGCGAAGGGCACATCCCAACCCTTTGAAGAAAATTATCATTGACTTCTGAGTTTAGTTCTGGAAATGGAAAGCAGGAGCTATAAAGCCATGTCTGCACGGCTCTGGAGTCTGAGCAGAGATCTGAGACAGGACCAATTGAGCCATCTTCCCAACCAGAGTCAATACAGCCGTGCGAGAGCGGTCCTCTGTCCAAACCAATTAGGCTGCTGAAAAGCTGGATTTTGTGACTTCGCCCATGCTATTAAATTAGATGTGCCTTAGTCCCCAGCGTGACACCGAGGCCAGCTGGATGCAACGGCTCACGTCGGTATTGAACCCTTCCGCGGATGGGTGGCTGCATCCTGACTGCCCCTTGGGAGGGACCCCTGCCCCACGCTAACCCCCAAAAAGTGTTTGTGGGAGTGCCTGTCTGCCCAAGACAAAGATGCACCATCAGTTTATCAGTGTAGACAGCAAAGCTGCAGTGCCCAACGCTGTTTAATTTAGTAATATAAATATGGCCAATCAATCTGCCCACGTAACTGACTGAAGTGCTCGTATCTCTTCATCTCTCCAGCCCCGCCGGCGTCGTGGGACGTGTGGCCTCGTCACGGTGCCCGTGGCCCAGGAAAGACCTGGCCGGTGCCAGTCTGAGCCCTGGCCTCGTTACAAGGCTTCAGCATCAGACCTTGTTCAGAGCAGGGTCAGCTCTGCCGTCCCGCTGCACCCTCAGGGGCAGATGCCGACGCGTGTCCCTCACCCCGCCTGGGCTGGCAGGGGTTTTATATTGCTTTTCATTTAATTTTTCACCACAGTCACAGGTCCATTATTTCGGTTTTGACCCTTCAGAGAACTTCCTTTCCCTGTCAAGCTTTGGCCGCGTCCTTGGTTGACAGAGACTATATAGATGGACCCAAGTCTGGAAAAGGACACTCAAGCTAAACAGTACCCATTTTACCCTCCCTCCCCAGCACCATATCTTGCTGTCAGCACAAATCCTGCCTCTACGCAACCAACTAAAACCTCCCCACTTTGGGGCCATCTCTTTGAGTCAGGGACGGGGAGGAGAGCCATGGGGAGGAGGTTAGGCTTTAACTGGTCTCAGGTTGACTCATGTCTTCTCTCTCCTTCCCCACATCCTTCCCAACGTGGCAGGTGCAGCAGGAGGCGAGCAGACACCAGTCACCTTCACAAGCTCCAGGGACACGCACTTGTAAATCAGTAATATTGTCTCACGGAGCAAAGCTTTGAATAAGGCCCTAATTGTAGCGTTTCTGTGGAAGAATAACTAAGTGAGTAGCTGGGATGGCAAATAAGGAGGGGGTGATGAACATCAGGAAGTGTCTCTGGAGAGGTGGGGAGAAGAGCAGGGCTGGGTGGGTGAAAGGGAAAGAGCTGGGAAGGCAGTTGATAAAAGGAACATTTGTATGACATTAAGGAAAATGCTGTGAGAAATTAAAACCCGCGAAAGATGAAAGATGAGTAAAGAGCTCCAGACACTCCGCAATGCTCCACTTCGGTGTCTGGAGTCTTTGACAGAAGATGTGATTCATCAGCCCCCGCACACACCCTTTTTTTTTAAAAAATATGCATGCTCATTTCAACAAATGTGAATTTTCCAGGCAAAGCAAGAGCGCAGCACGCCCACTCAGCCCCCAACAGCCTGGCGTGGGTACGTGCCGCCATGCCAGGGCGCCTGCCAAGCACAGCAGCTCCGCCGCACCGCCTTCGTCCTCCTCCCAAGGAAAATAATTTTTTTTATATAAAAAAATATATATATATCAAAAATCTATATATCTCCTGCTGGGACATAAGCTCTGAGGAGACAAAAGTTTGACGGACAGAGCAGCGGGCATGGGCATCCGTAAGGCCTTTAAGTAGCTATTCAGAGGGTACCGAGAGCCTGCCATTTGCTGCAAAGTTGTGCTCTGTCGTCCACAGTTCGGTTTTACAAAGAAAATGTTTCAAAGTTTATAACCGTGCGGGGAAAAAAAAGCCACACAAAAACCTGATATGAAAGATGAGTGGGATCAGATGTAGTAACACCCGCTCCTATCTTCGTACATCAGTGGTCTCATACATCAACTTCAGTAAGTGAGAACTGGACATGTCCATGATGACGGACAGCTCCAAAACCTAATAACATCAGAAATATAACCTATATTAAACTTCTTCTGTTTAATGATGCAGTAATATTTGACCAATATTGATATGATCCCTGAACCCCAATCCTCAGCTCCCTGCCCCACCACTCAAAGTGCCATGATCCCTCAGAAAAAGCCAACTTCTCCATCTTTGCCCCTTATAATCCAAACACATGACCAGTAATTATCAAATAAAATAAAGTGAACAAACAAACCTTCTTATACTTAAATAAATATAGTTAAATACTCAGCCCGCTTTTCCACTGCCTTATTCATGCTTGTATAAATAATTTAATAAAAACCTCTATCAAAAATAACTGAAGGTGCTCCGGACTTTCTATCTTCTTGAATCTCGTGCAGCAAAATTTAGGGATCTTTGACTCAGAATTGATGTCTGACTTGCCACCGGGTACCATCACCTCTGTTGGTGAGAACAGCCTGAATTATGGCTCTGGCTATGAACTGGACTAGATGACCTCATAGGTCTTTTCCAGCCGTGCTTTCTGAAAGTCTATTAAAGGCCTCTGTCAAAACCCCACCTCTGTGCACGCTGCCAAGAGGGAGGACGCATTTCAGTTTGCAGTCAAGGCACAAAACCGGGACATGTAAAATTAAATTTCTATCCTTCCTCCTATCCCAACTCATATGGGTATGGATACAGATCAGCCAGAGGAAAAGTAATATTCTTCAAAATGCTCACATTAACTTGGTAACTTAGATCCATTCGCCAAAGTAAATGAAATACTGGGGAAACTCAAAGAGGTTTTTTTCTATTGCCAACCTGATTCACACCAAGGCACTGATAGCTGGGTTATTATTTGGGACACAAAGACTTTCTTTCAATAAGAAAAAGAGATAAATTAGAAAAGATAATTAGTTCAAGCATCTGTATCGTAAACTCAATATATTCAGTGTGTCCGAATTGTGCTGAGTGTGGGTGGCAGTTTGAAAGCTATGGACACAAGCCAGTCCACACTAATTGCCTGTGTCACACCCTGCATGGGGCACAAAGTCAATACTGCCTTTTCATAAATCTTAGAGGACTAAATTCCCTAAATTCTTACGGCTGGTCCAATATAGGCAACTATGTATTTGCTGCAACAAATCGGCTTCATGTTCTTGGGCCTGAACTTTTCTCTCATACCTTTACGCATAAATTTGGAGACAGGTCACCTACAGCTTTCTCTGCCAGGATTATTGAGCAGGGTAACTGTGATGTCCAGCTCCCAGCGTGAGCCATTCTGTGGACAAAGCTAACCCCAGATAGACACCAAAGCTGGACACCACTTACTGCAGAAGTTGAGGGCAACACTGTGGCTCTCTGGTTTGAATGATGGGATGATGTAGGTCCTGAAGTCCAGCGTCTTGGGACACCCAAGTATCTCAGGATGGGACAGGTGGGTGGGTAAAAAATAGAAAGCTGGGAAAAAAGGATAATCTTTTCTCCCTTCTCCTTGAGTGTCAAATACAGATAGGCTTAAGTAGAGTTCAACTGCCTCTGGATCATAGCAGAGGGTAGGTGGAAGCTGGCATGTCCACCTTGCCTAGCCGGGGTGTGTGAGGAGTGCTCTCTTTTAGACATTTTGGGTACTATTCAGCTCGATTTATACAGCTGCATACCACTCACAGACACACTGTAGACATCTAAATTCAGGTGCAGACACAGACACCTAAATTCTCACTCAGGCTGAATCCCATCCTTGGGGACCTCCGAGGGAAGCTGGCAGTGGAGGAAGGAAGAAGTTCTGGATCTCGCCTTCATGGCACTTAAATTTTCCACAAATTGCAGTTCATATACTTTTTAGAACCAGACCTTACATTACTTTCAAAAATTGGGCAGGCGTTCCTTCATGCCTTATATACACCTGATGATTTACGTCTGGAGACTTACCGCTCAGCAGCAGCCAATATGCACCCATATTTCTGAGGACTGTCACAGTCAATGCTATACAAGAGTTAAATATTGCCGTGTGTTATTTTCAGTTGCCTTGAGAAATACACAGGAAAAAATACCAAAATATAGGACAATGTGCTGCAAAAATAAACACTTAAAAAAGAACTAAATGAAACTGAAAAACAACCCCATGCATATGATTACCATTTCAAACAGGGAAAGCCTGACCCATTGGATACTCCTGAGAATGCTCCCCCATGGAAAGGTATTCATATATATCAGCATTTGTAAGACCCAGAACAACATTGGGGTCATTTTGTTTAAAATATACTGTGAACTCAGCAGGATACATCTGCTTTATATTAGTCTTGTGGAAATACTATACAGGGCTTTAGGGGACTTTTTGTTTTTTTGTTTTTACTTGGTGGGTAATTGAGATAGAACTGAACTTGTGTAAAAAAGAAAGCAACCCATAGTAGAAATATCTTACTACCCTAAGATACCAAAAAGGAAACAGAAGTCTGAAAATTAAATATGTACTTTTGAGGAACTATTTATTAAGGTATCTAATGATATTTCAATATTCCCTTTATCATTATATTCCAGTACTGGGGTTTTGTTTCCATTCTGGCAATATGAAAAATTATATTTTAATACTTAATACTACTGTAGCTGAGGTTTCAGATCAGCTGATCGCTTTTTGGGATTGAGTCAACTCTGTTCACCTTGTACTGTCATTAAAGCACATGCAAAGCCAGCAACTGGTTTAAACTGATCTGATTTGGTAGCATCTTTGCTGCAATTTGTCATTCTCCTTGCACAGATGCAAATGACAAAGGAAGGGAGAATCAGGCCCTCTGTGCTGACAAAGGGCTCTTATCTTCGCAATGTTTTGCTAGCTGATCATACTGTTTCCTTGTCCTTTCATTTAAGGGTCATCAAGATAAAAATGTTTATTTGAATTCCTTTTTCCCTTTCTTGCTCTCAGGTCCTGTTATACACAACGCTCCTACTAAGGATGTACTGCGGTCCCCTAGCTATGTCTCTGCATATCTTCATGGTCTGCTCTGCTTTTATGGTTTCAGTTAATTATTTAAAGATATCATTAGGTCTTAATCTAGAAAACACAGTGAGGACGAGGGAGGTCTTAAACACCCTTCTCTCTTAATTTCCCTTTGTGATCTTTCAAACCAATGCAATTTGGGGGGATGTTCCCCTCCTATATACCCTGTCCTCAAGTCCCCAGTCCCAGCTCTGCTTTGAGACAGAGCCAAGCAGAAAAGATTCATCTGAGCAGGGTCTTACAGCCTCAGTATCAGTATCTCATACAAAGCGAGATCAGGAGCTGCTACAGTCATCTGTTTGTTTGCTTTCTTTCTCAACTTAAATAAAACAAGAGGGGGGAAATGTTCTAAAGAGATAGTTCCTGCTTATGTGAGAAATTCACGGGGAATAAAAATAAAAATCTATTTACCCTCAACCACTTGCAATGAATTATGAATACAGAGGTGTCACCAATTTGCATAGAGCACGTACATGCAGCTCATTCTTGCTTAATCCTTTTGCTCGAGCTTTTTATTATTTCTTATTATTATAAATTCAAGTACAGAAGGCAATTTCAGCACCCGAAATATTTGGAGAGGAGACTGATTATATTATTATGGAGAAAACTGTTTTTTATCAATTGATTTGGCAAATTCAGGCTCAGACACTCTCCGGTTCCACGATCTCCAATCTTGATTACCGTGACATCCTGCTCACCTTACTTTGATTCATATTTCCATGGTTATCAGCCATTCAAAGCACAAACAGCAAAGCAAAAAAGGAATGTCCATTAGTTTACTGGCGACATTTTGGTTTCTGGTCCTGCCTCTTCTATTCCTTGTCTACCACACCTTTTCCATGGGTTCGGTTTCAGGTTCTTTAAACTGCTTCAGTTTATACCCAGGGCAACATAGATGCTGAGGAAAAGCTGGGTTTGGTGGTATGAAAGGCAAAGTGTCGTTCTTCTTCTGTGGGTAGAGATTTTTTCATGAGTTTCTCAAGCTAAGGAGGTAGGAAAAAGGTGTTACTGAGGTCGAAGAGCTTGTTTGTAGAGCAATGGGGAGGTTGCACCTTTGCACGGTTTGAGAGGTCGTTGCACAGAGTAGGGCGCGAGCGATCTCTCTGATGACCCCAGGTTCACTGGATTCATGACCTGAACCTTTGCTGCGTATTGATGCCTTCGACCGCAGTGATGGCATCCGCCCTATAACACGAGGATACAGAAGAGAGCAAGGAAAATTTAAAAAAAAAGGGTTCAAGAACAAATGAGGAAAAAAATGGGAGCAGAAGAAATGCAGAAGAGGAGAGGTCTGAGAGGAAGAGGGGCTTTATCTGGGGAACAGCAAAAGGCAGAGACGGTGGGAGTTGTCACGTGGCTGGAACCATGAACTTGAACGAGGCCAAGAGGAGGGATGAGGGTGTGAAAAGAGGGCACCTTGCAAAAACCTGCAAGATGTCAATCTATAAGCAGGGGAATTAGGCGCAGGGAGCCATGAAAAGGTATCCACTGGTCTACAATGAGAGTCGTCCACGTTAGTAAAGTGGAAGCAGAGGAGGAGGAAGTAGACGAAGACAGCAAGAGAGAGCACAAAATTTGAGAGCAGAAAAATCACTTTTTCCTTTTGCTCAGGACAGGAGGTCACTAATGGCCTTGGCCAAGCGGCTTTCAGCAAAGGGGAAGAGATGAGGGCCAGCAGAGAGGCGATCAGAGTGGAAAGCAGGAGGAGCAGAATTTAAGGCAAGATGAGGCATGCTCCGGCATTTCGGAGACTGGGGAGGGAAGGGAGGTGGGATGGGGAGTTTTAGAGGCAGCTGGAAGGTGCAGGGCATTAGGGGACTTCTCTGTCACCAAGTGACGCTGGCACAGAGCCACCCCGAGGCATCGCTAGCTCGGAAGAACCTTCTTTTCCTTTTTTTCTTTCCCATCCCCAAGCCTCCCCCACCCTAAAGAAAAACCCAAACAAACAAAAGAGGGAGAAATTATGATCGGCAAAGCAGGAGAATGGTTAATGGCATCAAGCAGACCAAAGTGCTGTCACGGCCCAGAGCTCCGTCCCCCAATAAGTGTGTGGCCCAGATGACAAAAGGGTTAGGGCATTCCCTGCCTACCCAGACAGGCTCCCAAGAGACAAAAACATTTTGTCGTCATTTACAGTACGGCAGGTGAGAGGGATGGGAGAGGGGGAGAGGGGAAGGAGGCGGAAGATAACTGAGAAGTAAATTGATTTACATTTAAATGTTATGTTTTTATTACTTTTTTTTTTTTTTGCACTCAGTGTGAAATCTCATCTTTTAAACTAGACAAACCAGAGTAAACTATTTTTTATAGTGAGGAAAAAAAATGATTGACACTCTAAGGTAATACTTTTTAAATTCCTCCAATTAAACAAAGCGAATTTAATTTTAAGTTTAATTAAAAGGAAATTTAATTAGAAAGAAGATTAAATTTTAATTAAATTTCTCCAAAATCCTTATCCTTGCCTTTACTGCTAATATTTCTCTCGGAACCAAATCCCTTTTTAATATTCTTAAATTCCATTCTAGTAAACTTCCCCTTTATATTAAAATTATATCTGCCTGGATGTACTCGCTACCAGGAAAAAAATCATTACCTCTTTTAAAATACTTGAAGAGTACACCTGAGACACAGAGTAACTCAAGAGCGACCAGTGGAACATTTGGATATGCTCTGAGTGCGACATTGCTAAATTAACCCGCCTGCTGCTGAACGCTCCGCAGGCAGGCAGGAAAGCATCTTTGTGTTGCAAGATATTCCTTTCCTGCATGCAGCTATCTGCTGCTCAGCACGTCCGTGATGTCCGTATGGGCTCTGCTCCTCAGCGGTCCCTATCCTCTGCTTGTGCATCCTTTTTTCTTTTCTTCTGCAGAGGTTGGGTTTTTGTTGTTTTTTTTTATTTTTTCATCTGCTCTGGGCTGTTGGACAGGTTTGCATTGGTCGCAGCTCCCAGTATGGACTGGGCCAAATCTGTCTTTTGCTTACTCTGTCATCAACTCCAATCTCCACAGCAGACAAAAGTGTCTGAGAACTAAAAGGCTGTTGCTAGAAGGTACCATACAGGGATTGCAAGGCTCTGCTTAGTGGGTCCTTCAGTAGGAGACAGCTAGAGCACCAGTGCACCCACTCTGCCTCCTGCTCGTGCTCCTGAATCTCCTAGAATACACCTCCCGCGCCCAAAGCAACGCCATGCAGCGACAGGGATATAACACCGACCCAGCAGGCGTAGGATGGGCGGCAGCCATAGCAGGGCAACACTTGTGCTAACAAGCCACACTCTCGCCCTTTTAATTTTGTTCTTTTTCCAGCAAGGGCAATCACATCTCATACCAATAACCAGGTGAAAGGAGAGTTTGCAGTGCTAGGAAGTGGACAAGCAGGATGGCACTTAGTGGGACTTTCCAGGGTTCAGAGCACCCCTGACACCTCATCTCCTGACACCTCATCTCCTGACACCTTATCAAGTGAAGTACGCTGTCCCAGCCTCTGCCCACCACCATGACCCCACAGCTCCGCAGGGTCTGACGGGTCCAGCACGGGATCACAGGGTGGCAAAGATGCTGTGAAACTGTTGCGGCCTGCGCTTTGTGGTGGGGCCTTGCACAACGGGCGGGAGGAAGAGGATGCCAGCCAGCACTGGCCTTTGAGCTGTGGTCAGGGTCTTTGTCCCCAAGACCTTCCATACTCGTAACGAGCGAGTATATGACCCATCGTCCCAGACTGAGAGCCACCCATGTTTATTTTAAAACGTTGTCATGGTGACCACTAGTCTTGCCAATGGATACTGGCTTGTTAACCGTCATTATTTATGTAGTTACTCTTATATGTAAAATCTCATCTGCCAAACTCACACATTGCTATACCTGACAGCCATCTATCTGCTCTGGCATCCCTTCTTTAAAAGTAGCCAGGACCCGACACTTCAGAAACTCCATGACAGGCCGTTTGCAAAAACCTGCCCATAGATGATGCTTTGTCTACAAACCTGTCAACTAGAAAAGTCACACACCCACTTTGAAAAAAAACCTACAAATGTTTGTGCCTGTGAAATTCAATTTTTCATGTTTTTTGCAGACAACAAGCTCCATGGGGTGCCAAGTGGTGCTGCAGAGTATTCACTCAACTTTTGAAGGACTAGTCACAGAAAACGTTTTTCAGGATTCATAGGGCTCCATTTACTTTGCGAGGGAATCCAAATAAGACACAACTTCCCTGCTGAAATTAAAGCAGAGTTCCCAGCAGATGCCATGTGTGCAAGGTCAGTCCCAACAGCCTCACCACCTAACAGACCTATCATAGTCCTGCATACCATACTCTGTATCTTGAGAAATCCTCTAAAGACTACCTGCCTACTTTGGCCACTTGTCTCCTACTTGTTGACATTTCTGAGGTCACTCAGGTTGCTCCTGAACAGCAGTCTTGGGTTTTTTGTGGATTTTTTTTTTTTTTTTTTAATAATCTCTCTATGTTCCCTCACCCTAAAGTCATCTATTTTGTCGCTGGGGGCACCTCGTTCACCTTCTGCTCTTCATGCTCTCCGTGCCTCTCTCCCACCCCCTGCAAAAGTCAGCAGGAGCTGACCTTTCTCTTCACCAGCTGTCAGACCTGGCTGAGGTTCCTGAACAATGGAATTATTGCCTTGTGAGGCGTTTCTTTTTTTCCCCCCATCTCTCTTAAAAATAAACATGGACCAAGTGACAAAAAATTCATACACTAGGAGTCTGTGCTGCAGTCAGTGATTGGAAAACACACAGAGCAAGGATTGATTAAAACATTGGACCAATGGTATTATGCATCTTATTTCTTTCACAGATGTAGTCCTAAAAGTATTCCAGGAAAGGCCGGAGAACATGGTGATGATCTTTTATTTATAGCGATTAAATTGTTAACATGATGGAGATTTATGTTCTTGTTATTGTATACCACTGCTCATTTCCAAAATCTCTCTTTTGGGTAGAAGGTATTTTTATTACTAGCTTCACTTATACTAGGATCAGCACAGATGAGGTCTAACAGGCAACACTAAGATTTAAATAGGAATGGAAATAAGGGAAAGGAAAAAACTTTATCCCCTTTTTTAAAAAAAATAAGAAACTGAGGCACAGGGAAATCAGCTGTACCAACCCCCTGGAAGTGCTGTCTCCAGCTAATTTGAAGAATTCCACAAAGTTCACCTGGAAATTCTGTTGCAAAACAAAGACTTTAATACTGATTTCCAGAGTCCTAAACTGCTACTTCAAGAAAAAATAATCCCATTACTTTATATAGAAAATAAAATTAAGAGATAACACAACACAGAATGTTTGGATTCCTGATGGAAATGCTTGGATGAATATACCATGCAGATGATGAAATATGATACCATCTAGATATCCTGGAGAAAATCATTACGCTGTGTAGGTATATCTTTTAACTGATTTGAATTCATTTTTCGTATGAGGGCTCAGGCTATTCAGATGACTCCCTGTGAGAGAAAAATTGCCCTGGCGGGGCAATTACAAACCATCCAACATTGCCAATATTACGTGCTGTTTCAAGGTGCAGGAGACATGTGCTGTACATACCTAGACATCTCCAGCGCCAAGGAGTCTGACACTGTCATGTCTATTCAAAAACACAGCAGAGGAAGATAGCGGTTTCTTACCCTCCTCACTGTATTAGAAGATGCTCCTTCCGAGGACATGGTCTGGGCCACATTCTTAACCAGTGGGTGTTGTGACACTGAACTGGAAACTCTTCAGCACATTGTTGATGTGTTACGGTAAGCTACGTGTCTTGTGATGTCATACTATTTGAGAATGTAATACTTTAAAAAAAAATCACAACAATTCATATGCAACTGAAAATAAAAGCCCAGGAGCATAGCACTGTATCCATTTCTGTGGATTTGGACTTTTCCAGGTGATATACCCCACCTGTAGATCTGAATTTGTCTGCAGAAGAGAGGGGATACAGGCTCTGCTGGACTGCATGAAGCCAACGGTCGATCTGATTCAGTATGCCGTCTGGCAGGAACCAAGGAGGCATCAGAAGAAGGTTCAAGAAGTTTCTCTCATAAGGGAACTTTCTTCCTTTCCCACAGCAGCTTGAGGTCTTCTCAAGCCTGGAAGTATAAGGATTTATCTCCTTTCTCTTGCTCATGTTGAAAGCAAACTGTTCTTTACCATTAAGTATATTCTGCAGACTATCTGGAGAGTAAGGAGCTTTCATCACGTAGACACAAAAATAGAGAGAGTTTTATGGGGTGTGTTTCATTCCTGTTGGGTGCCCACCAGCCATGACTACTGCCCTTTGGGCCACACAATCAACCTCCTCACTCATGAAGATGAATGTCGTATCAGCCCTGCAGTAAGCCATCATCTATTCTTGAGAAACAAAGAGAGTATATAGCATGACCTTCCTTGAAATATTGGATCTATTTACACGGGTTTGCGTGGACCACATTACTTATGAGTCACCAAGGGGAAACTGAGCTCCTTGTAGATAAAGCGATCACTGCAAACCACTGTAAATAAATCTGAAATCTCTATGAAGGTCGCACTGTGTCTGATTTATACTTCAGCACCCTATGAAATAATGTTGACCAGGTAAGTGGTTTTCAATTATTATTTTTTTTTTTATTCACATAAGGGAAAAAAACCTTTTTTGTAGTATAAGGGACTGCTCTGTTTTAAAGTGCATCTGGTTAGAGAGATGAAACATGCCCAGGAAGTACGTTATTATTGTCTGGCATAAGGCTAAATGTTCCTGGACCTGATTCTGCCACCCTAACCAACCAGGATGACTTGCATGGACATACATGGCAGAATCAAACCCAGCAGCAGAACAGATGATCCCTAGAAAGCTTGAAGCTCCATTTTACTGATTAATCTGTACCTTTGTTTTCATTAATAGCCCCAGTATAGGTCAAGCCCAAGTGAAAACTTTGTATCACTAAAGTAGGAGTTACCATGAGCTAAGGCTTTTGGTCTTGGAAGATAAGTAATGCTCCAGTGACCAAATTACAGGAGTGGAAGTCAGGAATCTTGTTTCTGTCATTAATCCGCTTTGTAACCAATTTCACTTCCCCTGCCAGCTTCCGTCTGCCCTGTCTGGTAAAGCAAGTGAGCCCCTGGTATTGGAGGAGACTACTTGATGCAATTATGAGTAATAACCATTAGGACTCCATTTTAGGTTCAGAGGAGTCTTCTGGTTGAATGTGTATCCAGTTACTTCAGTTTGCAAAATCAGACCAGAAATCTATGAGCAGATTCTCTAAGAATATTGACAGGTTTTCTACTCGCTGTCCAAAATGTCATTGAAAGGTAAAAATGGTATCTAGTAAGTGAACTTGATCACCTCATATGTCCTTCCGAGCCCCGAAACTGATGGTTTAGTGTTCTAAATGGGGTGACATAAAACCAATTTTGGAGTGCCTAAGCTGAGCGCAGGAAAAATAATCTTTTGAGAATTACAGCTAGAAAGCTTGAGCTTGCCTGAACTGTTACTCTTTCTCACAGAAGTAAGTTTTACTTAACACAGTAGCAAGTCAAGATTCAGGAAGACTGAGAGGGTCTTCAGAGACACTAAGCAGCCTGGGTGATGATAGCAGATGAAATTCAGACCTGGCAAAGAGAATGATGCTCTCTGGCAGAAGAGAAGAGTGTGAGTTACTTCATGATTCTTCCACAATCTCATCTGTCAAATTACCTGTAAACAAGGCCAGCCCTGGGCGAGTGGCAATTAAGTAAGGCAGCAGATCACTGGAGCTCCAGCAAAATGGCCAAAGTCATATTATTTTATTCCTGAAACTTTGTAAACCAGGTCTAGCTGCTGCAGCAGCAGGAGTAGTATGGGTCAGCAGTTATCACTCGAAGGAGCTAGTCTTTCTTGGCAGAACTAATTGTCAAAGTCTTCTGTCACAGCTGCCATAAATGTCCTCCACCGTCACCAAAGTCAGCAGATGCTCAGCTACTCTTGCTGTCCCTGTCCCTGCACATCTGTGCTGGGCTGGTCCTGGTTCCCATCTGGGCTGCCTGAAGTGGCGAAGCTCTCATCGGTTCCCACCACAACACTCGGGAAAAAGATGTGCCTACCTGCACGGTTGTACTTACAACATATCAGTATGCATAAATAAATAAAGAGAAAAAAGCAGGATTGTTTTAATATTTAAGGCAATTTTGTACCCTCCCTTGAAATATTAAATTCGGTTCTGCTCACATTATCTTTATAAAGGTAAAAGCAAAGTGATGGGATAGGTTAGTTAATGTTGGCTTTCCATTGCCCTGCTGTTCCCATTGCTGCTGACATTTACCTGGTGCAGGGAATTCACAGTGGGTGTAAATAATTTGATTAGATGTGTTTTGTACCTCCTTTTCACTATGTAGGGCAATACTGAATCAGCCTGGCTGATTTGTATGGCTAAAAGTATACTCCTGATGCTTGTTAATCTTGGGCTTGGTGGCCAGCAATCCTTCTGTTATAAAGCATCTCGTTCATAAAAAAAGCTTAACAGCTTTGTGAAAACTACGTATTTTTTGTCAAAAGGGGATTGTGGGAACTTCTGTCCTTCCCGGTTCCATTTCTGATTTTCCTTCTGTTTTCAAAGAAAAAGCAGCCCAGAGTATTTTTGCACAGACGCTGCAGGAAAACATGCCTTCTTTAAAATTTCCTGGAAAATATGCCCTGCATCCAGACTTCAGCCCAGTTTTTAAACCTTTTCATAAAATGGGCTGAGTTAGAAGCTGGTCTGAAGCACAGCCTCCCAGGGAGTCTAGCTAGAATAAGTTTTTTTAAACCAGATTGAGGTTTTAAAATCAGATTGGTTAATTTAAACCAGACTGGGACCAGCTTTTTGTCAGGCTCAGCAGTTCTGCCACACCTCAGGACCTTTTATCAAATCTATGCCTCAGCAAATTTAAATGCTAGTTTAACTGCAGTTGTTAGTTAAATGACAGTTAATTACATTCTTGTAGCTCAGATTAATCGCTGTAGCATATGAGTACCTTACACATTGGACAGGATGTATCTGAAATGTCTCTGGAAAAGCTGAGTCAGAGCAGCAGGTTTTCTCTTCAATGTGAAAACAAAGGGCAAATCTGAGCACCCGACAGCTCTCCGGTACCATCCTCAGCCATGGGAGGTGGATCAACTGGGCTGGTCCTCACCTTCCCAGGGGAAGGATCAAGAACTGCCTCATGACACGTAGGAGTGGAGCCCCAAAAGTTGCTAAAGTAGCATTATCACATTAAACAGGTGGGGGTTTTTACTACTATTATTAACGCTATTATGATTGTGCCAGTTATTCCCACAAGTACCAGAGAGGAAGAAAACTCAGATTGTCCTAGTCCCCATGTAAACTGCAATACACATTCTAGAAAACCGCAACTTCAGAAAGTTTGCAGTTGAATTGCATCAAGTGATTGCTATTTAATTTAAAATTAGTGCGATGGCTTTAGAGTAATTGCACTGGAAAACCATCTATGCAAAATATTAATTCATATTTTTATTTATTTCATTTGGCAGTTTGTTTTGCCGCCTTCTCTTCGCCCAGACTTATCAGTAGCCTGGCGACCCTCAAAGACCATCTGAAAAGTGGTACAGTTTTGGCAAGGGCTAAATCCTAGCAGAAGACTCTCTGAAACTCACTGTAAAGCTCTCCGTTCTGTTGCTCTACAGACCCCGCTTCACCATCTGCCTTGCGAATTGCATTTTTGTCGCAGTGTTTCACAAGTTTTAAAATATGGTTATTACGATCCATAAACCGGCTTTCACAGAGATTATTAATTAAGCCCAAAATATTGTACCGACGTGCTTTGTGAAATATGGCTCAAGCGTCACAGCACTGCTGCCATTATAACCCATCTGCATAATATTAGATTGGAGCAGTAAGTTTTTTGTTTGTTGCGGGGGGGGGAGGTTTGTTTTGTTTTCCCTTGTAGCAGTCCAAGAAGTAAAACCTGGAGCCTTAAAGTCAGGTGGATGAGATAAATTGAAACGGATCTTATTGCTCCCAAACACTCTCCTGGAAACAATGGCATCTTGACATTTTATCAGTCACTCATGCGGTCATTCTCAGCGGTATCAGCCAGAGCTTGAAGGATAGAGCCGTAAAGAAAGGATTGTCAGCCATAAACATTCCTCAAAACCATGAAAGCCACAAATGAAAGCTTAAGTAATGGAGGACAGAATACCCTTGATATTTCAACAATTACCTGCAACAACAGGCTTTGTTCAGAGCCCAGGCCATTTTTTCAAAAGCCTTTAGTTGTCATGGCCAGAATAGAATAGGAAAAAAAAAAAAAAAAGAAAAAGGAAAAAAAAATAAAAAGAAAAAGAGAAGGATTAAAATCTCTGATGTGAAAAGATAAACTTGAGTGGCTGCATATATGAGGAAGTTGATGGAAATTTTTCTTTTTTTTAAAATCAAGATTTATTGCCAGATATTAGAAATATTAGGCTTGTAGTGAGATACTTTTTTTTCCCCCTTTTTTCTCCAAGACATCATTAGAAAGACATTCATGCTGCTGAGCTGTTACCTCTGTGGCCATTTCTGATGTCAAATTATGGAGGAAAAAAATGACACTTGCAAGCACATGGCAATTGAAGGAGCTTCAGTAACGGACAGAAGTGAGCAAGTGGAAAAGCAAAAGTGAATTCAACTTCATTACACTTTAGAAAAATATCATAATTTTGTGGAGGACAAAAAAAAGAAGAAAAGCTAGTTTTAAATAGTCTTTGTTGTGCCATTATTTTAGCAATTTAGAACTCACAGAAACTAAGTAAAATGTAGTGCTTGGTATCCAAGTCAACCCAAACTCTGGAGGCAACAAACATGAAAGGTTAAATGCTCTAGAAATTGCATTTGTAGAGTTTCTCAACTTAGGAGATTAATAGTTACTCAAAGCAATGGATAAATATTAGCAAAGGACCATTAGCAGAGAAAAACACATCAGTGAATCAGAGCTCCCCAGCTTATCAGATCAATTTTAAACAGGTTTATCTTGGACTTTTCTAGCACCTTAATGAGGAACAAATTGGTTTTTTACCCCTTTTTGTTTCCTGAGCCTTTGTTGATTTTTTGATGTTACCTACATACAACCATTAATATAAATGGGTCAGTGGCATAAGAGTGTTAATTCCTTCTCCCCTGCAGGTTCCTGAATACAGTCATTTTATAAAAGTTCCCTTTTATTACTCTGCTCATGGTCACCTAAAGTTTAAGAACAAATGAGTTACTGTTGTTTAGTGATTCCTATTAAGGGAGAAGAGACCAAGTAATGAACGGAAACAAGACCAGAAACAGGAAGGCAGCTTTTTTTTCCTTTTATATATATATATGTAGACAACAATATGAACAGCTAAGTCAGAGCTTGTACACTGTCGTGAGTGAGCCTGTGGCCAGAGAGAAAAGAATCACACCCTGTGTTTGCAAGCAAATATTGAACCCGAGCAATTGAACAGGAAAGCTCCACTTTACCTTTTAAACCTCCAGGAGATAAATTTAAAAAACAAACAAACAAAAAAAAGAAGAGAGAGAAGGGAGAGTGATATTTGAAATACTGTCCATGTTAAAGCAACAAAACACACTCGTACTTTATTAATGGTAGAGAAGAGAGCAAAGCAAGGGCACTCTTTCTTAACTAAACTCATTTGCTCACGTGTAGAAATCTGAGTCCATTTGAAATGCCCCAGGCCATGCCCCAGGCCTCCCACTGCCGTCTCGGAAAACGACAGGTCCCCATAAATCCTGGACCATTTCTGACACTCTGATGCAGATCTCTTAAACACCCAAGATTGTCTCAAATGATTTAAAGCACCCAGAGGAAAGAAACTGGAGTGAACTTGGAAAGCTAAACCTTCCAAGACACGCAGACACCTGCCTCTGGGCCAGGCATCTCCTTGACTATTGACTTTTGTGGGCTTCAAATGACATTTGGCACCTAAACGCTTCTACGGAGCTGACCGTGGGATCCTTTTCCCTGGGGTACCTCTGTCTGGAGTTCATAACATTGCTCTGTAAGCTGAGGGCTGGGTTTTGCTCCTGACCAGCTGACTAAACCTTCATGATCCATTACCCACCTTTGCTTTCATCTGGCATTGTATGAGTTTGGTTTATTTAAATTGCTGCCTGCAAGGCTGAATTGCTCGATGCCACCGTTAACGGACTTTCAGTCTTCTTTGGACCCTACCATATGCTGAAGTAACAAAATAGTTTTCATGGTCTTTGGCTGTTGAGATGCAGGTGGCCATTTTGGAAGGGTGCTGGAAGTTGTTTATGCCCTGCGGTGTCTCTGAGATGGAAAGTAGTTACTCTGTGGACCGGTAAAGTCTCGTGGAGGAACATGCCCCACCTCCATCAGCACTTGTACGTCTCTTAGACGAGGTACATCATGCAATCCCCTTCTACCCATGGGCCTCACAGACTAGGGACACCTGGTCATTCTCCTCCCTTGATCCACCAGTCACATAAACCTGGTTAGGTTCCTGCAAAAGTCTTACTTTGGATGAAGCAGAACTTTTAACCAAAAAATTCCTAGCAGGCTTTGACATCAGTAGTTGGTTTGACACATGATTTGGATGTACAAGGTCTAACAGGATCATGTAGGAAGCTCTTTTTATACCAATTGCAGCTGACAAGCTGATGTAGCTGCCCTTATACTTTTTTCTTATAATCGGAATTGTCTGAGTTCTGCAAATAATAATGCTAGCAAGTTTAGAAAGCTTCTTTTGGATTCATACATTCATCCCATTTTCATGACAAAACAAGTGCTTTTTGTGTGAATACTTCACGCTTTTATAGAAGGAAGAACAGAGTTACCATGAGGTTAAATGTTGCAGTGTAGGTCTGAGCAAGCTGAAATACAGAATAACATTTCTACTTCCTCCAGTGAAATATGCATTTTATCTTCTATGAAGACTTGTTCCTTGCTAGTCACTGTCAGCAGGAGCCATCAACATAATAGTGTTTTGCTGACCTGTGAAAGAGCTTCTGGTAACCACTACTCAAGAGCTCCATTAAGACAGAATCATTTAAGCTGATTCCATAACAATGTGAAACTTTTGTAAAATGAGGTTAGGAGGTTGATGCATTTTCTATAACCAAATGCAACCATTTTGGGCCTGAACTTGTGAGATGCTGAATAGTCTCAACTTCCATTAACATTATAGACATGCTCAGCATTTTATGAGATCAATATCAATGAAATCTAGAATCTTAAGATAATGTTTTAGTTACAGTAATAACAATGAAAGTGCACAGGAATTTGAAGACATTTCCAAAATAGAAGAAACAAAACCCATGGCATGTTTACTTGGTACTGATGACAGTTTCTAGTTAAATCCTTGCCTTGCCTTGCCTTGCCTGCCTTCCTCCTCTTTAGTCTGGAATACTTCTTAGAGAACCTAGTAAAATTAATCTGATTCATGACTTAATACATTTTTGACACTGTTTCTCAACAATCACCAAATATATTATGTGCTAATAATTACTCAGGCAGCTCTAGTTTTTATTAAGTACAACATAAAACAGCCAGCCCATTAAACATGAGTGTAAGGGCCAGTATCCAATGTAGATGAATCAGATCAGAAATCTACCCTGGAAAGAATCCAGTGCCATTCCCTGTTTTCTCAGGAAAGCTTATAATTTAGTCCCACATATAAATGTACTGAACGCTGTTTAAAGCCTTGTTGAGTCTAGTTGACACCAACAGGAGACAAGTTCCAGAGACATATTCCACTAATAGATACAATCCTTATCACTTTTTCCAGGCTAATTATATTCATTTCTAGTTTATCCCTATCAAAAAAGATCTTGGTGATACCAGTAATGCCTATGACATCTGAACCCATAGAGTTTTAGACTTCTGGAAGACGTTCAAGATCGTCCATTCCTACTGACTGCAGCAGGCCTGGACAGACTCCACCAGCCAGATCAGAGCTAGGATGCCTTCAAAATTAAATTCCATCAGTGTAAGCATAAACATCACTGCTAAGAAGCAGGTTAAATAATACTTTGTGGGAAGTTAAGACAATTTCCCAAACAAATTCTTTCCTCTTGAAACTCCTAGGACTTGAACACACAAATCCCTCCTCTTTCTCAGGCTATTTATCATTTTTAGAGGCTATAAATTATACACACCAAGCACCAATTTTATACACCAACAACCATAACAATGCAGTTGCTAAACAGAACACTCTGAAGGGTACGTTCCCCTTTCGAAAAGGAAAAGAAAGAATAATAATGCAATGCCTAGGTCTGCAGTAACATTTTCCATTCAAAAATCTGAAACTGGTTATAAAGGGGCCATTAACCTCATTAAACACCTGTGAGACAGGAATCTAGCCATTATCTTGATTGCTTTCCGTGAAGGGGGGGAGGAGGGAGAGTATCTTAAGTTTGTATACCTTAAGGGGAAGTTTTGCAAATGTTTTCCACTCTTGCTACGACTGGTTCAACTCCAACAGTTTTAAGCAAATTCGGGAGCAATGTATTGATCGTTCTGAGCCAAGATAGATTACATTACATATAACATGCTGACAGCAACACTGGATAGATCAGGCTCCTAACACCAACCGACTGACTGTTGTTAGTACTGCCATTAAGTTAATTCATCGGGTGGAGAGGTTGTCCCACAGAAATCAAAAGTGTGTATCATAACCAGCTTCTCTCAAGCCAGGGATTCACTGATGGAGTTTGGGGTCTTCCACTGCCTAGAAAGGAGTACGTTTGTCTCTTGGGAGAGCTTGTGACCAGCAGAAGGTGGTAAGTCACCCTCAACTCCCTGCCAAGTGGGACAACCTGAGTGAAGTGGGGCAACTCGCAAACCCAGGGCCGGCAGGATGAAACCTCGGAGACACACTCTGCATCTCGGTTTTCCTTCTGGCTAGCTCTTGGTGATCACCACCTGGCCGACTTCTGGATCACAGCTCAGAGCTAACTATCTCCTTCTAGTCACTGAGCAGCTACTCCGATCTGTGACACACGTCAGGCCAGATTTAGGCTTTCAGGCTTGGTGTCTAGCTGGAAACGCCTATAGCTGAGCTTAGCAGCCTGAGCTTCCATTGTATTCAGCAGTGATTGAGTCAGTAGCATATGGAGCACTACTGAACCCCCCCTAAAGTGGACACTGGCATTTGCCTAGCAGTAGCTCACCACCAATGCTATCAACTAGTTCAAAGAACACCTCTTAAGACTCCATTGACTGTACTGTAGTGACTGCAGCAGACATATAGACCCACAGCACTTATGGAAATATTTACATCCAAATACAAAGCTGAATTCCACCCTGGATTGCACTGCTGCTGGCAGGCATCTATTTTTTTCAGATACTGAGATGCCCAAGTTAGCTGTCTCAGTCTTTCCCTGTGTGCTTACAGTCTGCATGACATTTTGTCTCCTGTTTTTGCTTTATTAACAGTATTTTTTACAAAGCTTCCTGGACACATAGGCCTAGAGAGGCTCAGCTGCTTACTTGGGGTCACCAGTACAGAAACAGAATCCAAATCTCCCGCACCCTCTGCCCCCAAATCACTAGGCATCGCTTCCACATGTGGAAGACATGTTGTCCATCAGAGTTAGCTTATTTTCCAGAGAAAGTCTCCTCTGAAATGTCTCTCTGGCTGTCTCCAGAGGCTGGTCATCTCCATTTGAAAATCACTCAGCTCAACTCTGACACTGCCACTGGCTCAGGGAGGTCATGCCATATTGCAGCATGCTTATCTTTCAACTTCGCTGCTTTGTCTCTTTTTAATACTATACGTGGATGGTTACAAAACCTTAGGAGATTATAAATATGATATATTCCCCTAGAAATACATAAACTAATAAGCCATTTCCTACATACCTGGAGTTTAAGTAATATTTAGGTTCAGACAGTAGTCAGGAGGAAATTTCCAATTTTTGTTTTGCTTCATAACAATTATGAAGGTCAGTCTTTGTTCACCCTCATTACCAAGTAAATTTCCTGATAAATGTCAAAATTGCAGCACGTGCAAAATGTCTGTTGCTTTACTTGTTTCATCAGTTTTCAGCTCGAGAGATATATCCTATGCGGTGAGGATATTAAGGGAGTTTGGTGTTGAGGGATGTGATAGACTGGTTCCCCAAACTCCAGCATAGACACTGTGATAAGAGCTGTACATGCCATGGGTCAGAGCATCCCTGAAGCTCTAAACAGGCAAGTGAGACGAAAGATGAGAAACGAAATGTCCACAGAGGCACCTGGCCAAAGTTATAGGATAGGTCAAGGGGAGAATGAAAAATGGATCACAAATCTCTCAGGTTGTACTAAGTGTTCTTGCCACAAGGTGAAATATGAAAAGGACTTGTTCATCTAGCCTTTCTATTTCAGTACCTATCACTAGATGAGATTCTCCTACACTTTGTCCAGACCAATTACACAGTATTGAAGTTCCTGAGGTTTCTTCTGGACTTTCAGAATTCAGAATGAGGTGCAAAACAAAATGAACCAGAAGGAAAATCCATTTGCTTTATCCTTACTGCAGAGATGTTCACAGGAAACATATGTGTCATCTGCTGATTTTCCTCAGGGAAGGCTACATCGTAGTTTTGCACTGTGCTCTTAAACAAAAATGAACCTGCAGCCTACACTCTGCTTTTCTCCCTCCCACCCCCCAAATGTGTGCAAAACCCTGAAAAGTGTAGTCTTTGCTCTTTGTAAATATGCTTACCTGGGATATGAATTCAAGTCTGAGCTGTGCTTTGCTTGATCTGGAACTCACTTTGCCAAGAGGATGCAAACAAGAACATACAGGTGCTGACAGTTCTCCAATGCCATTTCCACAAATCCTCCTCCAGGGACAGATAAATAATGAAACAACTCAATGGGAAATAACACTAAAGCATCTCAGCCCACAGAACCACAGGATATGCACCAGACACACATGGGTGAATGCAGAAACGCTGAGAACGTTTAGTAACACAGATAGGACTTTGGGAATCCTCATGCTTGTCTAGGCTAACTGAAGCGTAAATCTGGAGTAAATGGAGCAACAGTGATGCAAACTGTCATAACAGATTGAGAACCAGACTCAGAGCTCCTACCATCTACCTATATGATAGGAATAATCTTCATCATCTCTGTATCAAGGCATAATTCTTAATATTTCTCTTTCAGATGCCTACTCTGCTTGTTTTAGTGGTGCTGAAATGCAAAATATTCATCTTACATTTTCCACAGCTGACTCCCATTCTGCTAATTCAGTTATGCAAGACTTGATCCAAATAATACCTCTTTCCTGATTTTTTTTTACTACTTTGCTGGTATTTATAGGCAGCCTTTATGTCTGAGGCTGTCAGTGAACTGAGTTTGATCAGGCAAATTTTTACTCCCAAGACTGTGCTGCTGAATTAGCATGGTAGGGTGTGCTCTCCGCTAAGTGCATTAAGTAAAACAGCATAACAGCATGCAGCATTTTAGACTTGTAGCCTACAATTTCCTCTCCTGCCCAGAACTTATCAGGGAGATCTATTAACATCCTGCAAGCACAGGATTTTTCCATTCAGTTACCATTGCCTTTCCTATTCATTACTAGCATGCTATTAACTATTTCAACCACTGCTCAGCATTGAGCTGATATTTTCAGAGAACTATCTAAAATTATGTGAAGATTGTCTTCCTGACTGTTAAGTAGTTCCTTAAAGATTTTTATAAGTACTATAAGAATATAATTTTTTTTTCCTTATTTAGCAGGTATCTTGGACCCCTCTAATTATAGGGGGACCATATAACGCTACAGACCCAGATATGATCTCTGGGACTTCTCAGACACATTAGGGTCTCTAAGACTGACGATTTAATCCTTTTTATTGACAGGATTGACTTCAGTTTTCTCTAAGCAAAAGACAACTGCAGGACCTACAGTCATGTGCCGCAGTCACTAAGCTGCACGTCATCCTTCTCTCCCCATTCGAGAGTTGTCTGTTGACTCCACTCTTCTCAGCCAGGGAGATGGCTCTGATTTTAGACAATGTCGTCAGTGGCCTTATTTTCTATCATTGGCTTTAGATATAACACATCTCTTTCAGTTATCCAGTAGCATTTTTTTTGCTGCCAGAATGGCTATGGAGCAAACTGTAGGTTTCTTTCTAATATGATACCTGTTGTTCTTTGGGAGGTTTTCTGATTTTTATGTAAGACTACAGTGTCCCTCTCAGATCTACCTTTAACAACAAGAGGCAGGAGAGGGTCTTAAACTTCTTAAAACCAGCTTAAAAGGGAAATACTTTTCATATAGCAGCTCTTCGGTTTTCATATGGCTCTTGCTCATTGTGCTTTGATCCTATTGACGCTGAATGCTCTCTTGCTATACCTCAGTGTGATATAATGGAAGGAACACCATGTGGTAGTCTGCAGAAAAGTCGATTAAACTAGCAGACATAAAACTGCAAACAGCTTTTACGCGTCACTAATGGACTGGGACCGCTTGGCTTTTATGATAGCTCAGAAAACCTTACACACCTGAGGTGCTGTAAAAATGAGTAACAGTTAAAAACAGGAAGAAATGTAAAGGATGAGGTGCAAAGCTAGATGGTTTTTGGCATTAGCTGTTCAACAATGTCAGACCATGGTCTGTTTACAGGTACAAACAAAATGAGCTCTCCTTCTCATGGAAGAACTCCCTTTATCCCAAACGTACCCCGGAAACTTGGTGATCAAAAATTTTACTGTTAATGGAGTCCCTTTCCATCTGTTAAAAAGAGGGAATGGCTTTGGTCAAGAGGGACATTTAAATTGTAGGTTCAATGTTTGGCTAACTAAGGATGTGATTTGGCACTTTCCTCCGAGTTAGCAGAAATACCGGTCATTAAATATTTCCCCACATTGTGTTTAGCTTTGGCTAGTGCTGTCTGCCTTTTGCTTTCGGACTCTCAAGGCTTTTTGCCTCATCACCATGTTGCCACTTGTAAGTTCTGCATGGTGCTATTTCTCCTTTTAGAGCCCAGGACTCAGAAGGACAAAAAAGTTCTGCAAAATCCTTTTCTCCTATCCTCAACTGGCAGACACGTGGACTAATTCTCCAAGATGAGCGTAACAAAGCAGTATCAGAGAAATGACAAATTTCTATAAATGATGCTGAATACTGCAAATGATATGCCTGAAAAATCACTTGATCATTAAACAGTAGAAGATGCCTTCTGTGAAATAAATAAACCGTGAAAGGAGAAGGCAAATCTGCAATTTAAGATTAATATGGTCTGAACAGTTCAGGAAGATGTTGACCAAATGCAAAGCTACTCTGTGCGTCATACACCTTTGAAAGATCCTGTCCCCAAAGCAAAGCTGAAGTCAGGGCTGACACCTGACTCATATCAACAGGGAAGACAGAGAAATCTCCAATGCTGGCTCAACTAGGCAGAAGACAGCAGAGTTTTTTATGGCGAAATCTTTTGACCATCATAAATTCTCATGCTCTGTACCTGGATACCATGGTGAATGGCGATAGATTAGATCCATTTGTCATTTCTCCCCAAGTCACTGCGTTAAAAGAATGTGACACTTAGCAAACTAGTTGCGAAAAAAAAAACCCTTTGTGATGTCTTGTTAATACTCCTGCCCATAGTTGGAGGAAAAAAGCTAACTTGCAGATAGTATAGCTCAATTAAATAGAAAACACACAACCTAAAGAAAACCCAACCCTAAATGCATAGCTTTAACCTAAAATGAATCAGGTTTGATCTTACCGGGCTGGGCACCAAAATATATATTCTATTATTTTTTATCTTGCTGTGGTAATTAATGTAAGAAATGTTTCATGCCAAGTTAGTTTTGCCTGTAGTGTCCTCAGATTAAAGGAAAATGGAAATAGCATCTCTGTCAGAGTGGTTGCACAGTGTTCTCATCCCCTGAAGGAAACCCAGGCTCTGCTGACTAAGAAGACTTCAGCTTTTGATCATGAGTTATTGGATATCGACCCGTCATTCAGTCAGGGTTGCAGACTGACTGTCCTGAACTGAAAGGGTTGGAATCAGATCACATCCAGGGGGAACAGCTCTCCCAGCAAAACTTCCTTCCCATGTAAATCAAGCCTACAAACAGCAACTCACGTTTGTCAGACATTCATCAAATGTGACATGCTTCATGGAGCCAGGCCACAAAAACACAGGAACCTGTCATAATAACCTCACGCAAGACAGTAGACAATCCTGATGCTGTATGACATGCCGGGTAGCAGATATCGTGCTTTCCGAACAGGTGAATGTAAAACTCGATCTCGTAGAAAGAGAAATTGTCACTCATAAATTGAAAAAAAAGACGACTATCTGATCCAATTAAAATGTACATTGATTACTGTCAGGTTGTGGAAATGCTGACACACAGGGATTGATCCTGCTTGGAGATGTTGCATAAAGCAGCAAGCCCCAAAACTGAAAGATATCGGTCTTTCCAAACCCACAAGGAATAGCTGCTAAACCCAGGCAAAAAAGTTCTCCAAAGTTAGAGATCTCAGTCTATCACTTAAAAGCACTACTGGTTTGGGCAATGATTATCACTATTATTGTTATTTTTCAGTACAGCATGCTACAATTTAGACACTTTGGTACACCGTCAGCCCAATTCACTGGTCCTCCGGCAGTAAAGAGCAGTCTGCAAGACTTGGGGCTATATAAGGACCAACTTAATAAAAACACAGAAGATGAGATAAGACAAACAAGAGTAGTCAGTGTCTACCCAAGCCCAGCTTGCTTCAGCAGTACAGCAGGACTGCATCAACAGGTAACACAAGGGGAAGGTTTTGAGATGTAGCTGAAATCAACTGCGAAAGAAAAGTAAAATAAGGTAGAACTTTTCAAAAAAAGATGCTTTTAATAAAACTGCCTCTTTTTCAAAACTAGGGAATGGCTTTGGAGGAAACTATTTTGCCCCATCATGATTTGTTTCTCCTCAAAATGTTCCCTTTTTTAAGTAGACTTTTCCTCCCTCCACCATTTTTAATACCCTTCTTTCTATCTTTCATCCTCCCACTGTCCCATTTTTCCCTAGGGGAAAGGAGAAATAAAATTAGGAAAATGAAATTACAGCTGAACACTTTAAATAAAAATTCCATGACAAAAATCTCAAATAAACAAAAAATAATCTGATTTGGAAAGCCAGAAATTTAAATGAAAATAAAGTATTTTCTTCTTTTAGTAGATTTACTGGAAAACTCCTATATCCAGTAACAAGTTCATTTATTTTCTTGCTGTAAAAGAAGGATGGATGGGTTTGGTTGTTTGTTGGCTGTTTTTTAAAGCTTGTTTTCCTATATGCCCGCATGCCAACTTGATTATGTGTTGGGAGAAAAAGCCAAATAAGGATCTAAGTATAGATAAGTCCATAGTACACGTATTGCTGAAGTGAAAATACAATAGGTGAAGGCTCCCAGTGAGTGGTCCAGGTGCCCAGTTGAATCTGGTAGTGTCACATATGTGGACGATTCAGTGCCAAAGACAGTATAAAATGATACCTACATTTAGGTACCTGAATAGCCCCACTGGGTACTACTCAGACTGTAATTCCTTAGGTAAAATTACATGGATTTTCCTTGTATTGGTTCATTCACCTTCAAAAAAAAAGAAAACTAGTATCTCTTGTGCATCACCTGGAAAATTCTATTTAACCCATTGACAAAATTATAGACAGAAAGTATTAAAATACATTGACCTATCTATCTAACGTATTGATACATTTTAGATCAGTAGATGAAGTGATGCTATATACCAGGAAAATATTTCAATTGACTGGCCAGAAGGAGAGTAAAACTCAGCCTTCCCCCGGAAGAAATCACGACCGCTCAACTTTATTTTATGTCCTTTAGCAAAATAGATAATTGCTATAGTAGGTAATAGTTTATAGTTAATTTTTCAGGTAAAACAAAAGATGACAGTAGTTTGCTGATAGAAATTTTTGCCCTTTTGATGGTCAAGTTCTAAATTACTGTGACAGATATTTCACTGACAGCCTGTGACAGTACTACATCATCAGGGATGGGTAACTGTGCCCATCCAGTTTATGCACACCTAGCCGTCTGTGAGCTAGAACTTATCAACCTCCCAAAACTGCAAGTCACCTTGGAAAAAACTCCACATAGAACTTCACAGAGGCACATCCTTCTTCTTAACACAAGACATACGAGATCTTCTATACCGTGACAAAAAAAATGAGAAGAAAAAAACCTGCATTATTGACAATTTGCAGCTGGAATGAGGTGCCTTGTGATTAATGCCCTGTGAGGAGGATGCTGTAAACAAAACATTATTTTGTATTGTAAATAAATGGGTCTGCTAAGTACCGTGTAAATCCCCCCAGGTACCAATGGTCCGTAGCTCTGACAAAAATGCATTTGGAGAGCACTTAGTGTCAAGAAATCCCATCTCTTGGTGCCAAAGGGTTAAGAGTCTCTCCAAATCAGAGGATAAACTCATTAAAATGGGCCATTACTGGAGGAAGAAGAAGCCCCAAGACTCCTTCCCCATTTCTTTGCCAGGTTAGCAGGAGGAACCAAAAAGCATAATACAGGTTTGAGTGCACATAAAACAATAGTAAGCTCCATAAGGAGTGAGGATTCCAAAGTAAATAGAATACTGAAAGTCTGCAGAGGAAAAAGTTAACTTAATATAAAATACTTGACCCTCAGGTAAGGCATTAAGATGCTGTTTTGGCAGCCAGAACTGATAGCAGACTTGCTGAAAGGGTATTGGCTTCAGAAAGAAGACAAATACAATCCTAATCCCTTTTTCCTGCCACACACTGGAGATGAGTGAAACCCAAGGGGGAAATTCTTATTACAGCAAATAGGTGCAAGTCCAGAGGAAAAATTAAGTCAACTTGACAATTTACAAATTTCCTTTCAAGCATGAAAGGTGGATGAAAACAGAAGGTTATTTTTAAATCCAAACCACAGTATTTTGTATCTGTTAATATCACTGCCAAAGAATAAGGGACACAGGAAAAGAGTTCGTAATGAACCCAAGCTTCATCTCACTGGAACGAAGCCAGGACAAAATAACTTTTGTCAGACAAGCAATATTAGAAAATCTAATACAAGGAAGAGACATTTTTCCTTCTTCGCATCAGGGGCAGTGAGACCTGGCAGTTTATCCACAGCTTTCCGGGTGAAGATGCGAACCAAGGTAAAATCTGCTTATCCCTGACTTTGCTGGGGTAAGGAATATACAGCACAATGTTCCTCAGAAAAAAAAAAAAAAAAAAGACATTCCTTTGCTGTTTGCTTCATGTTCCTCCTGATTTATTCCCCTGCAGACAAAAGAGGATTAGGCATAATCAAAGTTTGCCATCAGCATACCTGTACTATTCCACAAATGAAAGACCTTGAGCTTTGTGGAAAACACCCATACTCTTAGGTGGGCATCTGCTTAACTCTTATGGACCTTTAACATGCGTTTTGAAATTCTCAGGCATACCAGGACCTAGCAGTATTAAATCTTGCTTTTGTAGATGGAAAAATTGCAATCCATGCTATGTTACAGTGAATCGATCGTACTGATCAAATTATATCCTACCCACTACATAGAGCCAGACACTCTCTGATCCTGAATCTTGGGCTCAGGTGCTCCCACCTCCCTTCTGACATCCAGCAAGCTGCACTTCCACTGCTCATTTTGGGGGTGGAAAATAGCCCCCTCTCCAAATGCATTGTGGTTTGGGTTTACATCAACATAAGCATGATAGTGCCAGTGAAGATTATACCTGGGGCCAAAATAGCTAGTTTGGGGATGAAATGCAAACTGCTGAAATCACATCTTTCCTTAATGTTCTAAAAAGTGATTGATTGACTTTTTTTCCCCCATTCTAGACCCAGACGTCTCTTCCTGTTGAGTGAGGAAATTAAAGCAGACCACTCCGTTCAAGGAGCTGCACGAGGTCTAGGCACATCCACCTGGCATTAAAGCATGCTCTACAATGAGAAAAGATCTGACGCTGAGGAGCAGAGAAATGCTGGAGGAAAGAAACTGCATCTCAGGGACTGGAGGAAGGAGTTTTGCCATTCCTTTGTTGCTTCTTGCAGAGGTCACCCAGGTGGAGAAACACGTCCATTCCTAGGAGCAGTTTGTGAACTTAAGGCTGAAGCTGTGGCGAGTTTTGCAGAGATAATTGCCTGGAGGAGAGAACATCAATTAAAATTCTGAAATGGAAAACATCACGGAGGCTCATAAACAGACGTTTAAATGTCTCTGTCAGCAGATATGCTGGATTATCGTTTGCTACCTCAGATAGCAAAAGGATGACCAGCCAATAAATACAACAAAAATATCATGCCCAACCACAACAAAATGCTACTGGAAATTTCCACACTAAGAGAGGAGTCCATCTGATGGTATTTTTTAATGATTTTTCACAATATGACTTATAGTTGACTTGTAGCTGAGTACTATATATATGTACCTGTATATGTATATATGGGGTCTTGTGTTATATAGAGAAAGTTAATTACACAATTGCTACCATGAATTGCACTGTAATGCTATTAATATACAGAAAGTGTTTGCAGGATTGGGACCTAAACTGCTACCTCATGCAAATTTTCCCCAAATCCCCAATTATTCTTTTTGAAATACTGCTCTTCTTTGACAGCACCTAATTAGAGAATTGCTTGGTGGAGAGATCTATATGACTGTCTATATGAGTATATAAATATTCATATAAATAAACATATAAATATCTACAGATGAATATATAAATATCCTTACATAGAGAGAGATTTGAACAAGCATTAAAATACATCTTGGTTCCAGCAATGTCAACAAAATTATAACTAGGATGCAGAACAAAATTTCAGTTGTTTTGGTTTTCAAGATTTGTGGGACCAGATTCGTTCTCTCCAATTTCATATATTTAGTTAATAGCTGTAAGTTAGGCATTGGTCACCTTTGAATTTCTCTATAGTTGAGAAAGAGAAAGAGAGGAAGATATTCTTTGAGAAGGAGACTCTGATCTTTTTTGGGTGGAATCACCCTCTGGAGGTGCCTATTTTATCCCCTGCCTAAGCAGCCAATATAGGATTACTTCTTATTTAGCATGCTGGCTAAAAAGCTAGAAGTCGAATTTGGTCCCTAGTTCCAAATTCCTCGATCAGCCAAACAAAACAATGCCTCTCCTTATCTGGTGCCGATCAGCAGAAAGGTGTTTGAAGTCAGCGAATTTAGCCTGATTTGCACAGCGGTTGACCTTATCTTGGGACAGGCATCGGAGACTGTTGCCATCAATTCTAAAGGCGTCAGCCTAACATGACTAGCCTCAGACGTTAATATTATAAGTTTTTGACACCTGAAGTCACATGAGAAGCTCCTGTCCCTCCTCTTTTTATTATACGCGTGTTTCCGCTCATCTGGGTGAATCTCAGATTTCCTTGCAAAATCATCTCTTAAAATTCAAGCACAGCTAGGATGAAACACAGCAGGTTTTTATCAATTGCTAACAACACTGTACCTACCATTCAGGACAGAAAATGATTTAAATCTGAGCTAGACACCTAGGCTCCATCACAGATAATAGAAAGAGGTAAACATCTTCAGAGGGCAATTAATCCGCAGGCTTACTCTTGCTTTTGGCAAAGTGAAAGTCATTTTGGGGTGGATATGAAATGTAGGACTATCTTGCAACAGTGATAAATATAAGGAGAGGTGCTACAAGACAAGAAGAGTGAAGATAACAGTACAGCTGCTAAACACCTGACCTAGGAGTGTACAGGCTGGAATACATCTCATCCAACCTCATCCACTTAAAAGATCATCATCAGGTCTAAGTTAATCATCTAGGCTCCTTTCTAGTTGATGGAGAGAGACAGCATGACCAGAGGGTCTATTTACCTGGTATCCACTATCGGCACGCTGAAACACCCATGCCATGTGCCAGCATTTGCCATCAATTTCAGCAAAACCCTCGATAACTAATTACTAGATGCCTTACTTTTAGTCAGCTTCAGTGGGGGGAGATAAATTCCTTACCAGATATTTCCTGTGGAGGCATATTTGCTTAATTCGACTGTTGAGTTGGGAACTGACCACAGTCCTTCAAAAATTCTTCCACATTATAGGTTCAGGGAATGTAATGCCTGGAAAAAGAGTGTTAGCTCACCTAGCCTAGCCACTTGGCGATCATCAGCTATTTACTGCCACACAATTGTAACTCTACAGTCACTTGGTTTTGCTTAAACATAATCTGTGTTTGGCTACATTTACTTTTCAGTCTTGAACTGAAGACATCAAAAGCAAGAGAATTCCCCTCATCTCTGTAGTTTGTTTTGAGAGTTAATTCCCTTCTCCATTATAAAAGTGCACCTTTTCCCCCTTTTGAATTTGCCTGGCTTCCAGCCACTGACTCTTGTTAAGACTTTATCTTCAAGATTCAAGATCCTTTTACAACCCAGCATATTTCCCTTAGGACGCAACTTGCACACGGTCACAAAGGAAATACATACGAGTGCAAGGAACCAAACCTCACATTCTGAAATCTCAGGATAATGCCCAGAATATCAGCTCATCCGTGCTGTTGACAGCACTTTGGAGAATGGGGATGGATAATGGTTACTAATGCAGCACGCGGAATGGGTTTTACAGGTAAGACTGTGGGAAAGGGCAGTGTTGCCTCTGCCTCTTCCAGTCACGCACAGACCAGTACGTGGCAGCTGGGGCACAACAGAAGAGACCTGGTTATACAGGACACAAATTGCTCAGGAACTCAGCAACGTATGGTTCTAGCCTCTCACGAAGTAAACGGTTTCCCGCAAATCTGCTTCAACCTGTTGCTAACGAAACAGCAAATGTCTGCCTTGATTATCCTCCGACTTTCATGGACCAGATGATGCTATCTGCAACATCGCAAGCACCAGGTGCCCATGAACCTGGCATCCCTCCTCCTCCAGCTTCCAATCCTGGCACCCTGAGGTTATTGTGGCAAAAACCCATGAAAGGGCATGCAACTTTTATGGAAAGTGGCAGATTTCAAATATGAGAAAGCACCTTCCCCCTCCCTGGAACTTCACCTTGCTGTTGTGAACTGAAGCTCTGCTCTCTGTCTGCTGCAGCCCCACATAAAAAGAAAATTGTTTCTCATAAATTACTTCGGAAATGCACATTGCATGTTAATTGTAAAATAAACAGTTTAAATTCATTTCATTGAGCACAACATCAGAAAGAAAATGAGCCAACTGCAGTAGATTATTTTTGTTGGATAGGTTTCAATCATCTTTACTGATGCCCTTCATTCTTCTCCTGATTACCATCACTAAAAACCCCCATAGCAAATTTCATCTGAGTATCTAAAAATAGAGATATTTATAACTTGGCTGTTTTTGTCTCACATCTCTCCTCCCCCTTTCCTCCTTGCATTTCTGATCAGACTTTTTTCAGACCCTGGTGAAATATGTAAAGCACCCATGCAAGGACTATGTATGGAGGGGAATCTGGGGGCTTTACCACCTTCTTTTCTATCTGCACCATAGGTGGCTGAAGGAGTAGCCTCAGTCCGTTCCCAGTGGCTGTGCCAGGGGTTGTCGTCCCATGAGACTTGCTTTCTCAGCTGCCTACCGTCATACAGATTCAGCCAGGTTAGCAGAGTTCCTAATTAGACTGGTTAAGCTAACCTTGTTCATTTTCACTAAAAAGAGAGTGCAGCAGACAACACAAATAGTCCATCCGGCAGGTCAGCAAGAGCAGAAGTGAACAGATGGGGTAGGACAGGGAGCAGCAACTTCTTCAGCTAGTTGCACTACAGCCACGGCGATGTGTGGTCAAGACCTTAGTGCAAGTCCTCGTTTGGAATAAAAGTGGCACAGCTCCATTGACTTTACACTGATGAGGAGCCAGCTGATAAGGTGGATGCAAAAATAGCAAGTTTCACAAGTCGCAGAGACAGGTGAATGTCACCCTTATGAGTTTCTCTTTGATCTTTTGGTTGACATCCCCAAAATTAAGCAATTCGTATTGAAGTCAGGAGTCTACATGTTGAGCCAACACGATCGCTTGGTAGGTTGTAAGTCATACCTTAAGTCACAAGATAACTTGAAACTTAGCCCAGGCTTGTTTAAAATTCAGCCCAGGTTCATAAAGCTAAAAACCTCAGTGAACCCCGTGAACTTGGCTCAATTTTAGGGTTTGAAAGTCCAGGTCTAAACACATTTAAGATACTTTTTTTTCAAAAGCAGCCTGGGCAACAACTGAAAGCCTTGGGAAAAGTTCCTCTGCATAAGAAAATAGCTAATGCATCAAGTTATGGTTTCTTAATGGCATTCAATTAACACATCACCGTTGTTAGTTGATTAAAAATTAACTGTGAATACACATTTAACATTTAGTACTTACAAATGTTCCTTGATTTATTAAAATTGTCAGGAGTTAAGGAGTCTTGGGATAAGCAAGGAATATTTTCTTTGCCTATTTTGGTAACTCTGTAATGAAGCAAGCAGCTTTTAATAGAGAATGCAGACTTGCTGAAAACTTTTCTGTAAAGCACATTATAAATCATTCTTCACATATTAAATACTCACTTTGCTCAATTCATGCTGTTTGCAAAAGCATGTATCCGCTAGCAGCAGTTGCACTAGAAGAAACCCCCTTTTTCAGCAGTGCAAAAGAAGGGAGTTTTGCGCAGAAGATTCCTTCAGGAGTACAGCTGAGTTTCCACTCCTATTTGTGTTTGCTAATGGGGAACCTTCTCCACGCTGACTTTTTGGATTGCAATGTGCCAACAAATGCCACCACGGGCCTTTTGCTGCACGGCATCCCGGTGCCGCTGCTACATCAAGAGGGCAAAAGATGACACCCCCAGCCTGTGGTCGGGAGGACGCGGGAGGAAAGCCGTGCTCAGGAGAAACACAGCCACATGCTGGACCGTGGGGGGCATCCTCTGCACGGAGGGTTTTCAAGAGACTGGCAATCCCACCCAACCCTGGTGTTACTGGCAGACCTCTCGATGCAGCCAGCCTATATTCCCTACCATCCGACTCCAGCGTTGTTCCTCCTCTTACGTGCGATCTTCCTAAATTTGAACACGTCAGTACCGACGCTGTATACAGGGCTGACTCTGACTGCACGTGCAGTTACTGCAATCGCATGTTCAAATAGACATTTAAGCCTCTGAAGAAATATTTGTACTCTCGGATGTGGCTAATGTGTTTATTGAACCAGGTCCAGGCAATGACAGGCATGAGGACACTGTGGAAATAGAAACAGTCCAACCAAGAAGTAGCAATAGCAGCGCAAAGCGCTCAACATTTCAGCTAAAGAAGTCAGGGGAAAGAGGGCTTTCCTCCTACCTGAGCACTGACATTTCAGGTCTGCCTGCTTTAGCCCACGATTGTGCCTCCCTGAATAAGTGTGTGACATATGGATGCAGATCACGAAAACAAGACCCCTACAATGTGAGCATTTGGTCACCCTGCTCATGAGATGCTGACAAAAATCTTTTAAACACAGAAGTTGGTTTCCAGCACTATAATTTTCTGCCTTTGCCCTCCCACATTGCTCTACCCTCAGTATAACACAAATATAAATGAGAAAAAAAAAAAAGGAAAAAAAAAAAAAGGAAAAAAAAAAGCTTGGGAGCACTTTTTATCACGTCCCCCTCTGACTTGCTCCCGGAGAATGCAGCAGTGTTTTTCCCTAGTTCTGCACCTAATGAAACTCTTGTCATGATGCAGGGATTAATCTGATTATTTATTATTTGCATTAGGATGATACCATCTGCCCTTCCCTCCCCTCTCTTCTCTTCTTCCCTGCATGATTAGAGATCTATTGTGTTGAGCAAGACGGGTACCGTGTTAAGAAAAGGTTGTTATCCCTTTTTCAAGGAAGGGAAGTGAGGTGGGGAGAATTTCGTGATTTAGAAGGAGTTTGCTGAAGCACAGTCAAGAGCATCCTACCCATTTCTGTGGGCTCTGGATCAGGCTCTAAGCATAAGCCTGCTCTCCATAAGACATCACTATGAGGCAGAGATTTAAATTGGCTCCAAAATAGCTGAGTGTCTGCACTGCAGCATCGCCACCTGAAGAGATGCTAGTTCTGGCTGTGGGAGCAGACTGGCCATCCCAGCTTGGTGCTGGTAAACTGAGGTCCGGCAGCCTCCTCACTCAGAGCTGGCTCAATGTACAGCGCTCCAGGGTGTATCGACCAAATATGACCACGAATGCCCAGAACAACCTTTCTCAATTCACCCAGGAAGCAGAAAAATGAGAAAATAATGCTTCTATTCATAAACTCTACTTTACCGCTGTCCAGTCTTAAAGTACATCTGCTATACTGATAAAACAGGGTTCAGGATGAATCTAAAAGTAAGACATAGCTTTCACTTTTGTCTCTTCTCAAGTCTTCTGCCATATTTAGTATGTCCTTCATCATGTCTAAAAATCCAGTTTATCCAGTGAATAGCCATTCCTTAGGAAAAGGAAAAGCATTGCTTTATGATACCAACAGTGGAACTCCTAAATGGTCTGGCAGAAATGCTTTTTAGTGCTTATTTTTAAAATGAAGAATTTTTTATCCAGAAGTTCTCAGAGACATTCTTAAAGACATCTAGATACTTAAAGATACTAACAAGTGGTAACTGAACTTAAAAAAAGATGCTTATCTTCTGCTGAAGTTAATGGGAATGAAATACCTAAAAACTTGAAAATCTTTCTTCGCATCTGCTGATCTTTAATCTAAGCACCCTTGAAAAATCTGAGTCTTGTGTGCACTTCAGAATGAGATCCCATTGTGCGTGTCTGACACTCTTAAACTGTCGAAGTATTTTGCTAGCATTACTTACAGCCAATGATGCCCCAAGACAAAGCTAGCACTAAAAACCCCTATTACCAAGTGGGGAGGCTGACTTTCACATGGTTAAAAGTACATGAGCTGATGAGCAGACTCCCAGAGCCTCTCCAGATACACCCTACTCTATTTACTAGACTAGTCTCGTCTCACCATCTTCCCACATGAACCACATCTTTGTTGTTACCGGCATTTACTCCTTAAGTCTGAGCCTGACATTCTTCAAGAAAATGAAGGGAAAGGGCTTACTCACCCCAATGCTCTTCATGTAAAGAGTATGACAGAGCTTATGTGCCTCAGAGACAGAGAAGGATCTACCCAGGCAACAAAAAAATCTCACAGAAAGCAGGTATTTGTCAGGTTGTGAGATAAAAAGCTTATTTCCACACACACGGAGGAGCACAGAGCATAGCAAGGGGGAGGCGGGGGGGGACCTAAATAACTTTAGGTGAGAAATGTGTCCCTGCAGTGGTCCTTCCAGGGCTGTCCTGGGAGAGCATCACCCCACCACGGCGAGTCACGGGAGCTGCTCTCTGGAGCACCTCAGGGACAGAGAGGGGTCACTGCCCGGGGACACCTTATGGGGTGCACGGGAAGAGTGGTTTGGGATTGAATGGGACTTATTATGTGGTTGTTTGGGGAGGGGAAAAAAAAAAAAGGTGGGAAAGGGAAGGATCAAAGCAGTTTGGGAGAGCCAAACATGGGAAAACTGAAGGAAACGGCGATAAAACAGCCAGCTGTGTGTAAATAGGACTGGCCAGTGCTGTTTGAATCCACTCGTGTGTGTGTGTGAGGGAGATGGTGCGTGCAAAGTGTCTGTACCCCTGTACCTCCCCTGGAGCGGGGCTGCAGCCCCAGGACCTCCTACGTCCAGGTGCCAGCAGCATGGGGGAGACAGGGATCCGCAGGCAGCTACTGGGCAGACTGAGTGTCTGAGCCCAGCTACCGGGCGATCCGTATTTTATACATACGTGTATATTTTGCACTGACAGACTTTCACCCTGATCAGCCAGGGAAGGGACATGATGAGGCTGTCGGTGCTGATTGTGTTTGTGCGAGTGCTCTGTGTGTCTGTGATCTGTATGGCTCTGAATACATCTATACGTCATATACATCTATATGTATGCTGTATATGTGTGTTCATGTGTGTGTGTGCCTACTGGGAATACATGCTCAGTCTCTCTACTGGTCAGACCTGGGACGTGGATCTGCAGCAGCCTCGGCTCCGTTGAGCTGCCGAATTCAGTCTTTCCCTAACAATATTCTCAAGGCACTAAAAAATGCACGAGTGCCATGCGCTAACCTGCAACAAATTCAGTGATGTCAGTATTCGGAGTCTGACTCTGGAGGTTTGGAGAGGCTACTATATCGTAATGCTCTGTTTGATAAGCTTCACCGGCCAGATCCGAGGAAGGGAACAAGAAAAAGAGGGACCTTTGGACAGGCAGATGGACAGGGGAGCCTTTCTGTTCATGAAATGACCCCAAGCACAATTGCAGGGAACAGTTTATGGTGCAAAAGGAAAGATAATAAGAATCTAATGTGGAGGAAATTTTCAGATAACAACTGTCTTCTCTCTCTCTCCACAGGCTGATATTGCTCGGTGCTTTCATTTTCTGATACTCTTTACATCCAAGCTGACTGTGATCTCTCTTGATGAAGGCACTGAGACAAATAGCAGTTGGGTGCCTAAATATCTCTGAATATCTCTGTGGACGTAGCTCTGAAGACTCTGAGCACTCAAAATTCAAAATGGGGTTAGATTCCTCCAGCTGCAGAACAATAACTTTTACAGCCCTTTTCTGCAGACAGTCTCAAAGTCTAGAGTTTGAGACTATAATGAGAAGTTTAGAGCAATTGAAGTCTCTTATTTCATTTTCATCTGAATGAGGGCAGCCCGGAACATGGTATATCTCACTTTTTGGTCAAATAGCTAGACCCGTTTTATCTATGAAAGGGGCCTTGACTGAAGTAAGGCGTTGTGCTGAACTTGAAGACATCAGGATGGTTCAAGTTGTACCGATCAGATTCAGAGGCTTAACTTTGCCTAATTCCTGGATCTCACTGGGATTTAGACAGGAGTTAACCAACCCACTGTTCAAATTTAGGGGTGTCCAGGGTACGTTTTCAGGGTAAAAGCATAGACACCCAGAGAGTTTATGATTCCCGTGAATTAAACAGTTGAAAGGGGGTATGGTTTGGATGATAATTTGAGACTACATTTGGCACCAAAGTCCCTCTATGGGAGCGCTCCTGAGATGCATTTGTGAGCAACAGAGAGCAATGAGCTTTGTAGGCAGCGTTTGCAATTAGAAAAGGTTTCATCTCACCTAGTTTTTCCTATTCCATTGGGTAGCACTGAACTTGGAGTTACTTGGAGTCACCTGGGCTCCTTCCAGTGACAGAGGTGAGCAGAACGGACTCCTTCTTCTGTAAGCTATGCAGCATGAATTATCTTCTTCATAGTTTTGTTTCTCTCTTTCCCCTATAAGAAGGAACCCAGATGTTCAGCTTAGAATAAGAAAAGGGAAGGCAGAAAAGATGAATCTTGCTCAACACAACACTCTTTCTTCCCAAAGCCCTGTCTTAACCAGCACGGAGTTTAAAGCAGAGAAAACTTTGGGAACTGACCACTCATTTCCAAATCTTATTGTATAATTGGAAGATGTTCACTAGCGCAATACAGCTTGTTAATTATCAAGCATTAAACATACGAGGCCAGATTTTGACATCTTGACAATGACGGCAATCTTGTATACAAATAGTCCTGCTGCAATAAATTGGACCATTTGTGCAATGGGATCTACCCAAGGCTACAAGTGACTCAGTGTGAATCCAAATCTGACACCTAATATTTATAACAGGGGACTAGATGACTCAGGGCTTTGTAACAAAACACAGAGTTTTTCAGCCTCCGGCTACCTGCTTTAATCTCACCGCTGTCAACCGTGACAAAAAGTCAGCACCACATGACAGCTGTTCAGAGACATCCTAATGAGCGGGTGATGTTGGAGGTCCTGGTGGACATCACCCGGGAAAGCAGCTCTACGCCTGGATCTCCGCGCTGGCAGCTGCAGCAGAGGACCGGTGGCCTCCAGGTCAGGGTCGGAGCATGTCGGGTGGCGTAAAGAAACCGGCACGGCCGCAACTCCTGCAGCATCTGCTGGAGGAGAAAGGCACGTCTCGGCTCTGCGGGCGCAGCAAGGAGAGAGCTCCCCATCAGCATGCACGACCGAAAATAATCCCCCCCCGACAACTTTGGCTCACCAGTGAGGCCTAAACCATGTATTCTTCGGGGAGTGCAGCAAACCCGGAGACCATAATTAAAATATGTTAATCTACACTGGGCACTTACCCATGGATAAACACTTCCATTTGGCACAATTTCCCGCAATCTTCTGAGGTTTGAGACTGATCTCAGAACCCCACTCCTTTCCCTTTTGACATTTTTGGTCTTACTTTTGAGCCAAAAAGAAAATTAAAAAAAAAGGAAGGAAAAAAGAGAAAGAAAAAAAAAAATTGACACTTGTTTTCTTCATAAGCTTTGTAATTCCAGTTTGTTTTTACTGGGGGTGGGGGAATGCTGTAGCTAAGCTATGTGTTCATTACAGCCAGGGGGAAAAAATGAGGTTGGCTCCCAGTTTTGCTTATGTTGTTAAAAGAGCCTCTGAAGCTGCAGTTCTGGAACAGGTCTCCTCTTTCTTTGAAAGCATGCTGTTTGATAGACTGTCATTTGTCCCCTCCTTTCAGAAGAGCCAGCTGGCAGCTAAGTGCTAAAGCCAGTGACTTGCATGTGTTTTTCTGACATTTAACAAATGGGAACAGCTTGCAAATCTGCATTAACTCACTCTGTCTCACAAATAATCATCGGCTACGCGGTGTAGACATTCGGAACATTAGCGCAAACACAAAAGGGAGCGGGAGTCTGTGGGAAAAACAAGTTGGCAAATAAAAGATGTTTTACTAAGGGACAGATATAGCTTTTTGGTTCAGATGGAGGGTTCGGATACAGATCCTGAAGATGGGGGGTGGGTGGAGGTATGAGAAGCGCGTGGCGAAGGGAACTAATCCTCTCCCTCGAACCGCAGGGAAAGCTATCAGTTTTGCACCTGAAATGAGAGCTTCTTTCACCTACCATTCACAAGTGTTTATCAGCGGAGCATTTTCATTTTGCAGCCACCACCTGAGATAGTCTGAGGAAAACAGAGAAAGTGCACCCAATGCCAAGTTGTTTCCTCATCAGTGCTTCTGCGTGGGAGCTTATGGATGTCCCTGAGTTTTTCATTTTGTAAATTAACGTAAGAGGCTGTTACTAGGATAATGAATACTATGGGATGGTTCAGGTAATAAAGGAGCACGGATAAGCCCAACACATGATCAGTTCTGAGGCTAAAATCCAGCAAGTAAAACATTTACCTTCTAGGCTTAGGTAAGAGATTTGGACTTTTCACTTGAAAAAGAAATGGATACTTAATTCCTTTAGCCTTTCTGAAAACTATAGCCACAGCTTTTAGGGAGTGAAAGAAAAATCCAGCTGTTGTTTCATCTTAACCACGCTTTCTTCCCCCTTCTGGGGACTGAGAAGGGCAGACTTTCCCCTGCTCTACGAAAACCCCCTTCCTTTGCAGGTTCACACTCTTGTAGGTCATGAAGCTCACGTAAAATGATGGGAAAGCCTCACGTACAGGCCATAACTGTTTGGGGTAACCATCTTATCTTCCTTTGTAATAGCACCCAGGCCAGGACTCCAGCATTCAGACCAAAACATCCCTCTTGCTGAAGCTACGGACCAAGTCCTGTGCCTGGGAGTCATCAGAGTCTCGTGGCACCTGCAGGTGCATCTCTCGAGGCCATTACTGAGATGCAGTAACAGAAGAAAACCACCTTCTGTCCCTTCCTGGGACAGCAGAAAACCACCACAACACCCGCACACTTGAGCAGATGCTGAGGCAGGATATGTGATTTCCAGAGAGCACCCGGTGGATTTGAGTGCCATTAAAAATAGTTTTGCCGAGTAGACAGGTATGTTACTTCGCATTACTGGTAGCTGAGAAGGAAACATGCCTTGGCCGCCTCCATGTAGCACACTAACATTTCAGAAAATATCACTCAGTGTGAAAGAAATATGAATATATTTCTGAGATAATTTAACCAAGAGGCTATAAACTATACACTGTATCACTTTACCCCTAAGTTATCCTGCCCTATGCCAGTTGCGGTTTAAAAAACTGACTATATACAAGCTTTTAACTAGTCTCAGTAATGCCAAAAAAGCCCAGGATCAAACCCTGTGCCAGCTTTTCCACTAGGCAGGATTCCGCAGCCTGTAAGATCCCATGAGAACACAGCCCTTCAGGAACGTGCCTGGCCTGTAGGCAAAGCCTTAGCGCGCTCATGAAATTCTATACAGCTCTACTCGTCTTCCATTAGGAGCAAAAGCAGCCCCATATTTTGCTGGGTGTGCCTGTGCAGTTAAGTGCTTCTTGGCGTACAAAACCTGTCTCAGAAAGAGCAGCAGAGCCATAGGCGCTGGCTGGCTGTATTTCCCCTCACCTGAGCATCTGCAGGCACGGCTTTTGTCTTTTAGGGGTTAAAGATTCAGGATTCTAGGCAAATAAGAGTTATTTTTTGTATTCAGCTCTGTTCCGCCCACCTTTCCCCTTCAAATATTTACTCTACTAGTAAAAATCATCTGGTCTTTCAAATCGGCTACAGGAAGTTCAAGACCATGGATGATAAATTATATGCACCATCTCTAATTACGCTGTCATCTGTTTTCCTGTAAGTACTGGGCAATTTCAGTGAAGCCTTAAGTAGGGAACTCAAGTCACACTTCCTTATCATATGTACACTGTAGTGTGTTTGCCTCTCTGAAATATAAGAGCTGCCATTTTTCCTGTAGCATCAACATTTCTTTTCCTTACATCCCTCTACCTCCTTCTCTCTCTCTTTCCCTCTCTCTCTCACAGCACTTGGCAAGTTTCTCCCTGACAAAATGTCCATCTGTAAAAAATAAACAGAACAATAACACCTTGTAGGCATGATGTAAGTGTTGCTTGGGTTTTATTTTTGTACCGATATTTATATATTTAATTAAATACAGTCCTGGCAGCTTTGTAATTGCTTAAGAGTATTCTAACAAAAGCCTAACTGCTGAAGTGGGCAGAATTGCATGTTCCTTCATTTTTCTTGCTCTCCTTTAGCGTATTCTGTGCAGTGCAGCAATGAGCGTATGATTTACTATTGTCCTGGAACAATCTCTGCAAAACCTTGCCTTTGATTCCCCTCCCCACCTTCGACTGTTCATACGCACAGATACACATTTTGTATCCAGAGCGGTCCCAAGGGAAGATCAAACTCATCCCTTGTATAACTACCTTGAAGTCAGTGAAGTTTCACCATCACGGCTGAGTTTGGCCCCTTCAAGCAAAGCTCTGCAGCAGTTACAAGATATGTATGAAACAACCCAAAAGGTATTCCCTTCCACCCTGCAAAGCAGCACATCAGACAGACAGACAGATGGAACAACAGACAGACAGGAACAGATAGGATTTGCTCTGAAAAGAAGAAATGGTGAATACTTTCATGGCAGAGCTAGGAGTGATGCAGTTCCGGAAAATATTTTGGAAAGTAATTTCAGGGACTTGGAGGCAAGTTGCAACTAATGAAATAGAAGTTACCAGTTAGAAGAAAGAACAAAGTGTTTTCAAGCATGCTTACATCAGGTCGTATGCCTTTAACACCCTTGATGGTATAGGACACATCTGGCCAATAGATACAACCAGTGTGTGACTTCTGAAGATGCTGTAGTGCATCTTTATAAAACACCACAGAACAAAATAAAAACTGCCCAGAAGTTCACTTCTGAACAACCTTGATTCTAGAAAATAAGTAACTCCCAGCCGGCAGCTGGTCAAACTCACAAACTGCAGGGTAAAACTCACATTCAAAGGTTTCGCACATGGACTCATTACCAAAGCCAAGTCCTTTGGTGCAAAGCCATTATGCGAGAGCAAATCTCAGTGATGAGATCAATGCTACAGCTATTCCTGAAACTTTGTTGTTTTGTGAAAAAAGTTCCTGCTCAGAGCAGCTGCCATGAAACTAATGAATGGACTTTGTCCTCAGGGAGAACTTGTCCTGTGCTCAAGGAGCTTTAGATCAGGCTGAAAGCTGTTGGTTTTCTGTGGTGAGGCTTGCTAGGGACAAGCAAAGAAATACGAAGAAGCAGAGACTCACCTTTTCCTAAAGAAAAGTTAGGCCTTGGTAACAAAGTCATTCCCTACTAACTCTCTGGATGATCTAACACTTTATAACATTTTTTAGATGCACCTTTCCAAACTTAATGTCATTCACGGTTGTTTGCATAAAGATATAGCAGGATTGTTTGGTTTGGTTTGTTTTTTTTTTTTTTTCTGTTGGATAATCAGAGATACCAAACAAATATTTGGAGGTTTTAGAGCTCAATGGCACAGAATACCTCAAAGACAAATCATCTGAGATACTTTTAGAAAAGATCTAGTGGCTTTTTTTTTTTTTTTTTGAAGAATAAGAATCAGCCTAACCTTTTCATGTACATTAAGCAACAGTATTGATCTGCATACCTCCAGGGACAGTTTATAGGCAGAAGAGGTCAGGAAGAAATGCTCCCAGCTGCACAGCAGGGTGTTCAATGGGAGGAACTACAGGGAGATATTTGTTACTCACTATTTCCTGGAAAAATCTCACTGACCTCTCCAGTGCTCCTCCTTGCTGTAAAAATTTATGTGGGGAATGAACCCAAACCAAAGCACCAGATTAAACTATTGAGCCTGGGATGGAATGGGAGAGGTTACCCAGCACAGAGCGAATAACAGTTTTGAGTCCTAATGCTATAAATTTGGACTGAAAGTCCAAAATCTGTAGCGAAGGTACCTTTTCAAATTTCCAGGTATCCACTGCAATATCGTTCCGATAGGTGGAGATTTCTCCCCCACTCACTTTTGGAAATAGATTGTCCTTTCTGGAAAACAGAGCTGGAAAAAAGGAGCAGCTGCAATCAAGCTATCTTTTGTCTAGATCCTGCTCCCCATCTCTTCCAGCCTTTCCTCCAGAAAAAATAAAAATTGTAAAAAGTCAAAAAGTAACATACAAGCTTTTTATAGCTGTGTGGGCATGTATTTGCATGCATGTGAAAGAGAGAGATGGGGAGAGGATTCCTGCCCCAGAAGTGTGATTAAATCCAAAGCAGGTTGATAAAGGATCTACTGTACTAGGATGTATTAAAAAAGAGAGTTATTGTATCTTCTGAACTGATCAAGGTGATAAAGTAACTGATCACACAGAACTGCTGGAACTACACCCAATTCTACTCCATGAGTAAACAGAGTCCTGTGGCTCATTCAAGAGGCTATAAATTTAAGCTTAGTATTTCAGGTCTATATCTAAAGAGTGACAGAACCTCATATCTCCTGATTCATCCAGAAAGAATGCATCATCTTTTTGTACCAATCTAATCAGGAACACTTTTGCCATGTCCATTTTTCTTTTTAAGTCAAAAAAGGCACAGAAGAGATTTATTCTTTTTTTGTTCTTTTCTTCTTTTTTTTTTTTTTTTTTTTTTTTTTTCCCCTCCTGGATATGGGGAAAATAAAACCAACCTCGACTTCACCAAGCCTCTGACACAGGTATCCTGACTGTACAGCTCACGCTAGAGCAGTTAATTTCAACCCTGTGCTTTAAGTACCATCTAGTGGTTAGAAATATATTTGCATGTCTGTTGGCATATTTTCGAAATCCAATTTCTGTATCTTTTAGAGATGAACTAGTCTCATCATTTTCTGAAATGAAATAAAAAGAAAAAGAAACAGTCTTTCATTTATTATTCTTTCCTTTTTTTTAAAGAAAATAAAATCATGTCTTTTTACCCACCTTGTCTCAGTTCCACTGGGAGCACTGAAATGTTAATCAACTTCAGAGAAAAAAGGGCTCAAGAAAAATGTAGCTGTGCTTTTTTTTTTCTTTTACAGATAGAAAATAAATGTCAATGCATGAGCCTTCGTTTACTTATATTTAAAAAAAGAGAAGGGATTTTTTTTCATTAAGAGCTCAACCCATACGTCTCTGAATATGCATTTGAGAATTGGCCTTCAATTTGAGCCATTTATTACTTTTGAAAGCATTGCTCCATCTATCTGTCTGTCTTAAATTAATATCTCTCTTTGTGTGTTCCCCTTTCCATATTGTCTGCCATCTGTTATATGATTACTGAGAGATAATGCCTGGTTCACTTGTTTGATTAGTTATCTTGCTTTCAGTTTCAGCGGACGTTGGTTAAATACCCACAGTGTTGTCCTCCTGATATCAGCAAAGTTATACCACGAACAAACTCTACGTGATTCTTTTCCAGCATAAGGTTCCAAATGTTAGTTTTGTAAGTCGTAGCCAGTTACCTTTAAAAAATCATTTGGGAGAAATTAGATCTTGTATCATCCTAAAGCAGGCATTTACGATAGATTAATTCAAAATGTTGCTTAAGGCACCTGCCTTCTCCCCGGATTATGGAGGGAGCTCATCGAGGCAGGTCAGGCGAGGCCCCTGGACCACGATTTGGTTCCTCGCCGTCGACCTCCGGTGTTGGTCAAGCTCCCCCAGGCATGAAAGAGCCTTCAGGAGACCTGCCCTCTCCCTGACCGGCAGCTCAGGGTCAGAGGATACTAACAGCAGCTCAAAGGGCCTGAAATCAGATCGTCCGAGTCCCTACATACGTAGCATCTCCTTACGTGCAGGGGAGAGCTGTCAGTGCAGCCTGGGGATGATGCCGCTCACCCAAAACCAAGCACCAGGACGGCTCCAACAGCTCTAGGAGCTACCAGCAGCACTGACTAAGTCCCTAATGGCTCTAAGGACAGCTTAAACACCGGCCTAGGCATAAACATCCCTAGGTGTCTAAATTCAGGTGTTTTACTTATGCACGCTATTCCACTCAATATTTTAGTCAGCTAAAATTTGGCAAGACGAATGCCACCTCGGAAGGTTGCTAATTTCACCTTGTAAGTCTAACTGGCAAGTGATGTGAGAAAAATAGAGACAATAAAACATTTATCATTCTCACACTGCCTCAGCACGGGTTATTACCCTCTCAGAGTTTGTCCCCACAAACATTCAATTTGGTGTTTGTCACAAGTGATGGAGCAGGATCCCATAAAGAATGTCCTGCTGCTGCTGGAAAATGTTTCTGTCCCTGGTTCTCCGTCCCAACTGCTTATTCCCTCACCCCCACGCTGGAGATTTCCAGCCAGATCTGCATGTAGCCATAGTCTAACTCTGGAGATACCAAGAACGTGTGCATGGGAGGAATTCTTATATGACAGTTTAAAAAAGTCAGTTAAGTTCCTAACTGAGAAAAGCAAGAATCATTTAAGTACATCCCATTTGACAAAATTTAGAGATTAGCCCTTTTCCTGTTAGAATACTGTTCATGCTGCTTGTATCATATATCATAAATTGCTGCCTAACATTGAGCTGTGAAGTTTCATCCTAGAAATTCTGCTGGAGACATTTTGACATGAGCACAAGATTTATTGCTGGGCAGCTAGTGGATCTGATGTCTGTGATGACAGATATTCTTTTTTCAAATGAGTATAATGACACCAAAAAGAACAGCATCAACCTTAATGTCCCTGAAGTCTTTTTCTGTGAGCTGCAGATGTACCCACATGCAGATTTCTGAGGAATCCCCATTAGCAGGTGCAGCAGCATCACACAAGGTTATCGAGCAGGAAAAAATGTGCATGTTTGTTTTACCAGGCAAATGCATTTTTCCCAGTGTGGGGGGCAGGAGGGTGCGATGGAGTCCTGGACTGAAGCTAAACTGGTCGGGAGATCCTGCTCTTACACTGGAAGATATTGCACATCTGCACGCTAAAGCACATTTCTGTTACGTTACCCAGAGCGAATAGTTTATTACGTATCATTACCTCCGAACAACAGATAATCAATTTGGATGTGTCCTTATTTACCTGGACAAACACTGGAAGGCTTTGCAATTTAATGGCCTAACAGTTTGTTAGAACAAATAGACCTATTCAATTCTGAGATCACAGTCAATCTGACGGTTTATAGCTGGTTGGTTTCTGCTTTCGAACTGTGAAACCCTGATTTGTTTTCAAGGTGTAAAATTAGCAGTAACATTTTCACATGCTAACGGATAAGTCCCTTATTGAAACATATGACTGCACTTGCTCGTTGTAGAGTGAAAGTAGCCTTGCTCAAAAACCCAGCACAAAGCCTGTGGCCCGCCTGAATTTCACACAAGCCCTGATGTGATGCCAGGTGTGAACTGGCCCAGACACCGACTGTCTGCACAAGAGTAAACTTCAACTATTAATTTACAGGTTGAAGCAGGAGGTTTTCCACTCATTATTAAATTATACTATTTGTATGCAGCTCTGTAAAGCAGCAATGGGGTGCTTGAAGCGAACATGGGCATTTAAAACAGTAATTCTTCATTTCATCTCTGAAATGATTAGCCTTGGTAAACCATTCCAAACACTGAAAAGAGGTGTTAAATCATGTCCCCTTGGTTTAGCAATATATTCCACCTTGTAATCACACCAGTGTAAACAAGCACAAGGTTAAAAAATGAAGGAATATCTGAACTCAAACCTCTGCCTTCAGATCTTAGAAGCCAAAGGAGTCACAACAACGTATAAGGAAAGGAAAAGCAACGAGGGGAGAAAATGCATTTTACCATATTAATGTGGTGGTTATTTTTTTCTGTTTAGTTGGGTAAGCCAAACTAAATCCTCAGAATCAGAAAGCCAAAGTAAATTTTGAAAATATCAAACTAGACTTCAGCGAGACAGCTGAAGATGGAGAAAGGAAAAAGTCTGGCAAGTGAAACAGGCTGCACATGTAGCAGTTCCAGTGAAAAGCATCAGGCCTGTAATCTGGTTTTTGGCCAGCGTGGAATGAGTTGCTGTTTCCAGTACAAACATCACCTTACCCAGCAATATCCCAGCATTAATCTGCTTGAGAGACTTATTGGAGTTTGGACTTCTAAAGAAGACACTTATTAGGACGCACTGAAGTATATATGTGGAGTGTATGTGATAAGGAGATACTTCAGAATATATAGTGATGTTCAAAGAGGATGCTTCAAAGTGGCGTGTGGCTGCTTCCAGCACACTCTGTCCAGAGGACAGCTGCACCCAGCTATGCAATTTATCTGCACTTATCTGCATTTTTCATTGTTTTTCTCTAACTTGAATATTTTTAACTCCTTCCAGGGATTTGTCCCCATGAGGAAAGATAATTACACAGTAATAATATTACTTCCCTGCCTTGCCCCCACCCCTTTTGGTTTAAAAGCCCATTCTCTTTTAATCTTTCCACATAAAATAGGTTCTATATTCCCCTGTTAATTTTAATAGTCTTTCTCTGTACCCACACCATTTCGAATTTGTCTTTTTGTGGCCATTAGTGCCTTCAAGTTCCTGTTACAATTTTTTTGTACTCGCCTTTCTTTTAGTTGCATCACTTTAATGATTCACAGACATCACACAACTTCTAGAAAGCCCAGGTCTTTCCCCTTTCTCAGTAATAACTGATGATCTCTCTATTTAAATCAGAAATGGCTAGGTTAAAATTCCTTATGAGTGTTAGCACAAAACTGGTTCAAAAGGGGGTCCTATGAGCAACCTGAAGGAAAGATGCACATCCGACACAGTGTTCTGATAAAGTCCATTTACATTTTGGTTATCTTACCCTTGTCCATGCTGAGATGGATTACTTTTTATTTAATAAAAATTCCCACTTAAATCATTTAGATTGAATATAACAATTTGCTGAATTGTGTGTTACTTAATCACCAATCTACAGAGAACAGGTATGTCACAAGCACCTCAAGAAGTCCTATGTGAGAAGTAAAACCGCACAAGACACACAGAACACAACTACCCCAGTAGCTCTAGCTCAGATAAGGGCATCCATGAACTTAGGATGCTTCATTGCCTTATTCAATTCCCAGTGATACTATTAACATCTCTGTTTAAAGGCTCCATCATCTAATAATGAAGCTAGTACACACTGCCACTTAGATTTCCCCATCATAGAGCTTCAAAACACCCTGAATCAGTGGTATTTTGCTTACTCTTCTAAAGCCTTAGGGTTTTTTTTCAGTTCTTGACATAAGCGATCATATTTGTCATTCTTTTCTTGCATTTTCAATTGAAGGTTTTCATCAAATGGAAGAAAAAAAATTCCACAGCAAATCCTTCTTCCTCTTATTAACCATTACCACTAATATTACTATTGGCATGACCTAACACAGATTTAAGTTCTTTAGCTCTTTTTACTAAGGCTTCTTGCCTCAGAATATCCGTGACTGCCACAGGAAAGGCTTTTATCGAAGGTCCTGAATAAACTTCCAGAAACATTTTTGGACCAGAGTGCTAGAAGGATTTATTTGGTTATTGTCAGGGATTCATCTTTAAATTAACTGTGCCTTTATAGTACTAAAATTCTGCTTTTTCATTAGTGACATAGCTTAATTGCTTCACAATCAGGGGAAAAAAAATTAGAAATAAGAAGAAGAAAGAAAAAAGAAAGAGTAGCAAATACCTGCCTGACTTAACCACATTAAGCAGCATGGTGCAGAATATAACTTAACAGTCCAGTGAACTGTCAGTGGCAGAAGTAATTGGAAATTGGTGGGATAGTTCTTCATGTGATGGGGATGGGAGTTTTTCATGCCTATTTTTAATGGGCAAATAGCTCTCAGGGCAGCTTCGTATTCTGACATTAATTTGTAAAGATCCTTTATAATGTAGAAAAGTTAAGATAGCAAAAAAAAAAAATTCCAATTACATGTTTAATGACTTGGCATTTGTGGTAATGCTATCTAGCACTAATTCACCTGTTAGAAAACAGTCTATCTTTTAGCCCCTGGGGTTAATAGAGTGCAAAAGCCTAGTCTTATCAGAGGGTGGGAGAAAAGTGATTAATTTTTTCCTACAAATAAGAAAGAAAAGCAAGAATGACAAAATTGATTATGCATTTTCAACTTGCTTTTTGAGCTTAGACTATTTATTAAATACCTTTTTAAAGAAAATAACAAACTTCTAATTGCTGGGGTCTATCTGGCCCTTGGTATTTTGCAGAGAGGCATGGGGGACTTCAGTCCCTTTGTACCCAACACGAGCACCCACTGGAGTGAGGCATATACCCATATCATGCCGTGGGGCTGCAGCGATGATGCCGTATAGCCTGTCCTTGAGATCAAGGCCTCCTTCACTTCTATATGGAAATGGGATCCATAATAAAAAATGTCGCTTTATCAGTCAATAGGTGGATGGATGGATTTATCCAGTCCTCAGCTGCATACTCATAACTACATTGAAATCAATAGCAGATGGTTAAATGGAACGAAGAATTTGTTCCACAACAGCAAAGAAATACAGTTTATGCAAACATTCATATCCATTTACATGTCTGTCTTTATCAGTCACTGCTGTATTTGCATCTCACCCTGGATAAAAGGTTAGCAAAGGCATTTGTAATGAACCCTTCCATTTTAAAACATTTAAATAGCCTGTAGTATAAATTGCATATTCTAACTGACTGCTCTGGTGTGAATTTTTGAGTCCACTGAAAGGAAGAGAGGCAGCATTTACCGTGTTTATGCAACACCTTCCTTTGCTTAATACCAGATTTGTCTGTGTCAAGGCTAAACCAGGATTAGCAGCAGAAATACTAAATGATGTTAGAATTCATGCATCCCTGTCTAGCCCATGTAGAACATGGAGATACTGGTAATATCAAAAAAACCCCAAACAAAACAAACAATTGTCATCAGTCCAATCTCTAAAACTAGGAGTTTCACATTAAAGATAAGTGCTGTCTAATGGCTGGAAAATAAACCCAGAAATCAGGGCTTATCTCCCCTGTTCCTAACTCAGCTCGTGGTTCATCTGTCAGGAACTAATGAAGGCTGAATACTGAGCATCCAGAATACTGAAATCCAGTGATTTCATCCGGACTTCTGTAACCTTGGGTTTTCTGAGCAGTCAGCCTGTACAACTTGCTCCTAAGCCCCTTAGGGTCAATTATATTTTTTGTCATTAACTTCAACTGGAGGGTAAAACATCGAACTTTATATTCCCTGTACCTCAGCACCTCCCATCTGTGGCATGGAAGCAACAAAACCCAGCGCACCCTGAATAATTTCGATGTTTCTGGTGCTTAGAGAACTAACACTTGCAATGTGCCCTTTTGTGATCTGGTGGTTACAGAGAAAAATACATAAATCTCAGCTTAAGGGTGAGATTCACCTCATTTAACGTTAGCTTATAAAGGCAATGTTTAATACAAGCCAGTCATCTAAGTTCCTTTTACAATTTTTTGAGAAAAACGGGATTGCAAACAGTGGTACATCCTGGCCTCACGCAATTATTGCAGGTAAGTGTGATTATATTGGTCTTAAATGTTACCGTCTCCTTCCCTTGACTCTAAAGCAAGGTGAGGCTAGCCTAGACAAGGTAGAGTTATGATTCCAAACATAACAGCATCATTTTAAAGCAATTAAAAATCTTTTGTTTATGGCCTGAAGCTTTATTTGGATTCGGATGCTATGAAAATGGACTCCTCTCTAAGTGGATGGATGGATGGATGGATGGACGGACTAAATTTTGCCTTTACATGCCTGGTCAAAACTTATGTTTATGGTGTTTCATTTTTTTAAAAAGTTGCTATTATCGTTGCTTCTTACTTGGAACAACCTAAAAGAGATGTTCAGCTACTTTGGGGAAGCACGGGGTACAGGTGAAAATATGACCCACTCTTATAAAAGACTCAAACTTGTTTTCCCTAAGTTAGTTGAAAGTGATGTGCCCTCATTCCCATGGCAAGGAACATTTCCTTTAGTGCAGCTGACAAGTTTTTCAAGGTGTTTCTGCACATCCTGTAGGGAAAGCAAATTGTCATCAAAATTGAAAATTCAGAATATGGTGTGGTTTTTTTTTTTCCCCTGAAGGTCCTTAGGGCTCTTGAAATGCTAAGTAGAAAACTGAGCTCCATGCATATGGAGGAGATTTTCATATTTTAAAAGACAGACAGAGTGTCAGCCGGCAGACGCAGCAACTCCAAGAATCTTCAAAAAGGCAGAAGCAGAAAAGTTTACTGCTTGTTCGGCGGACACATTATTTTAACCTGTGTTCTGCAGATTGAGAGGCAGATTGCCTAGGGTCAGAGGGTGACCCTGCCCTGCAGCATGAGTATTATTCCTTTTTTTTTTTAAAGTGCAAATTTACATTTGGCTGCAACCTGCCTCCTTAATGATGGATCAGCCTTTTGTGCAGGTATAAGCTCTGATTGATGGGGCACGGGGATAGGAAAGGAGAATGGAGAAAACAAGTTTATAAATTTGACATAAGATTTGAATCGCAGCAGGAACTCTGCCAGTCTCCTTAGGCATAAAATTGGACTGGCTGGAGATATGTACTGCATGTGTGATGTTTCAGCACTTACTGCTTTCATTATATCTTTACTTACTCAGTTAACAGACTACTGAACTTGCAAAATCTGGCAGACCAGGTTTTTTTAAAATAAATTTTATGATGGGGGAGGGGGAAGAGGAAGTGGAAAAAACTGAAAATTGCATACCAGATCTTCAGCTGGTGTAATCCAATATCATTTAATTGCTTTCACTGGAGTTATGCTGATTTTCTCTAGCTGATGACCTGACTCAGTATTTTTGTTTTGCTTTAGCTTCTCCCCCCCCCCCCTTCCTGAACAGGCTGTGTTGACATTTCATATTTCCTATATATTATTATTCCTTCCCCTTCTTTGTTTTGGGAATTATATGGCTTATTGACTAAACAGCATTAGAAAACTAAAGTTAATGGGCCAAACTCTTCCCTAGTGCAACTTTATTGAGTTCAAGTTATATAGAGATGAATGAGTTCAGGGACTTCTCCAAAAAGGGTTACTGCAGAGGCTGATTCTATAATAAAAGGGAAGTCCACAGCTTTGTTGTCATTTCAATGGAAATTAAATGTTGCAAGAAGCCCAGTGCTTTCATCTTCAGCTGATGTGATGAAACCTGAGAGTACTGAGCACAAAAAGGTAAAATTATACCTTGTTTTAATGGATTAGAACAAACCCTTTAATATTTTCAAGGATGCATTTAATAACACTCCTGTTCATGTCTACATATTCCCTGGAGCACTCTGAGTTGTATGGCCAGCCAGAATGGCCATCTTCTCCACCACATCTCTATCAATGGCAACTGAGGGAGTGGTTTGCTGACTGGTATGGCATCTGTCCCAGGAGCAAGGTGAGACTGTGGGGATCTGGCTCCTTAAAATAGCAGAAATGCAGCACCAGTCTGGATCAGGCTCAGAGAAAACAGACTCTTATGGATGGGACAAAAAAAAAAGATGGTTCCTAACCAGGAGTGTTTTAGGACAACCTTCTCGTGGTCTTAGAGGAGCTGAAAGCCCTTTTGCTTGCAAAGTGGAACTCGCCAAGACAGATTGAAACATTTGGTGCTGGTAATAGTAGAAGATGGGACTGAATGTGTGAAGAGATGCCTGCAAGTGCTAGGTTTCTTTGAGCACAAAGAATGACGCTGTTGTTCTTGGACAGAAGGATGGGGAAACAAGAACTTGGAAAGTTTGTTCAGTGGTAGCGTCACTTAATGGCACACACTAGACAATTAGAAAATACTGTACTTCTTACTGTCATGTTTAAGAGCTAAGTCCTATGACAGCAAAGCACAGTAGACATGCAGAAGGGTAGTGACTTCTTCCTCAGAGAACTCTAATCTAAATCTAACAGTCATTAGTTATGGAAAAATATAAAATCAGCTGGAAAGTGAACCTTGTTAGGTAAAACATCATTCCATAAACCTAAGTTATCAGTGCTCTGACTTTTCAAATAGAGCTTTACGCGTGGATTTGTATTATCCAGATGAGAATCCACAGGGCTACCCTTGTGACAGCCTCAGCTCTCTACAGAGGTATATGCTGCTGGCCAAACACTCTCTGTTAGACTTTGGACTGTTGCTCCTGGCTCCATGTGGTCTAGATCTGAATGTTTTTTGAGCACATTACAAGAGCAGCTTTGTTCCAAGGCTAGAATTGTGAGAAGGATAAAGTTTTGGACCCAAATGATACTACTAGGTTTGAATTTAACTCCAAATTAATGGGGGGGGGTTCTTTACAGCTAACTATTGTTCTGCATGGATACTTAAAATTATTCAGTATTTACAGTATATGAATCAATGATCTTTTAATGCACCTATAAATAAATGTAAAACATACATTTGAAGAAAGAAAAGGTGTGTTTTTTTCTTAAACCCCATTCTTACCCCTTTTTAAAGAAAATAAGATAACCACTGTGTTAACCACCTTTCCATTGTGTTTCTGAAAACCTGCCCATCATTGTGGTACCCAAACAGCAGAAACTTTCTCTGCTGTACATCCAGCATGTAAAGTCTTTCTCAGGATATTACTAGAGGGAAAAAGGCGGTTGCCAATTCAGTTTTGTTCCAGTTCATTAGTGATTGAAATTCATTACCATCTGACAGATGTACTAAGGGTTATCTATAGTTCTTAGTTGTCTCAGTCCAGTTTTGAGTGGACAGATGTCCACATTCAGAAAAGATGAAACAAAGCAAGTCTGACAACACAGCTACTTTGAGCAACTTCGCTGAAAGTCTCTACCAAGAATGTGGGACCTGGCTGAACATCTGAACTGATCAGTCCTCTTGCTTATCGTGGTAGCCCCACTAGCAGAAAATAGATGGTGTACAAGGAAGCAATGCCATCCTCTGGAAGATTATATATATTTCTTAGTGGGATTGAGAGGTTACACATTTCTCTGTGGCTATCAGTCGAATATGAACTGCGAGTGATACTTTTGCTTCAAAACAAGAAAAATAGCTCCATTCCCTCCAAAGAGAATCGTGTCAGTGGCAGAGCTCTCTATTGCTCCCACTGTTTTTCTCGATGCTTCACCTCATCAGGCTTCTCGGACCTGACAAACTATCAGACTGAAAAACAGAAGAGATGGGGAAGATTTTAATGCATGAGCAAAGCGATGAAAAGTGTCAATCTCGTGCTTCCTATAGTCTTCTAATGACAAGAATGGCATAATATCAGTAAGTAACTAAATCTAGGTGTAGCTAGCCAGTTACTTCTAGTCGTCGTGAGAAAAAATAAATTCCACTTTGTGTACCTTTCTTCAGAAAGCTTGTAGACGCTTACATGTGTTGAGTTAAATTGGTGTTTCGTGATCAAAGACTTAGGTAAACGTTAGGGCTCTACGGGAACTTGTGGTTGGGCTGTGCTGTGGCAGAAAGCCAGGGCCTGTCCCACTGCCCCAGCCAGAAAGCAGGGCAGACTGGGGGGCGGCCAGGGCAGCTCCAGCCCTGGGCATCAGGCACCTCCATGGGGATGGGACGTTAGCCCAAGAGTGGGAGTTGGCTCAGTGGAGCCCATGGCTGGGCCAGGCAGGGCTGCGGTGGAGCAGGAGACTGATTTCTATGGCATTCCTGGGACATGGAACTCCCTGAAATGGGGTCCTGGGCCGTGAGCAGGGGAGACTGGTGGCCATTAAGGCCTGTTAGTCCCTCAGGTCCCTCTCGGTTTCACCCCAAGTCTAGAAGGGATAGATGCCCTTTTTCTGGTGGCACGAGGAAGGTCAGAGTTTGCTTCACAATGTACTTGGGGCATCAGCAATCTTGACACTCCGGTTCGCTTCCAGAACTTGTTCCTGCTATCACATATGTGCAGTTGCCTGTACAGTGTGTGTGCTAGTTCACTCCTGGACTCCCTTCTGGAATATGCTTATGAATTTCCTTAAAGAAGAAACCTACATAGAGTTGCCAGGAGAGTTTGCTTACGGCTGTGCTGCAGATCAGCAACAGAACAGATGTGCCTTGTTTGACACCCAGCACTTGGAATAATCCTGCCCTACTTCAGTAGGCCAGAAACACTCAACCACCACAACGTGCCTTCATGCCATGCCTGAGATGTCACGCTGTGAAAACCTTCCTGCAGTCTGCAAAACAACCCTTACGTTACATCAGGCACTCTGAGCCGGAAAACATGCACAGAAATAATCGTGTCTTTTGGCCACAAGAGTGGTCACTGAAGCTTAGAGAAGAGACAGACCAAATATTATTGCAGTTGGGATACAGATGGACCAGTCTGCAGGGAGCAAGCCAAGATAGGGTAGATGTGAGTCATACGAACTACTTGATTCAGGGGCAACAGCCTACAGTGGCTGTTTTTAGCAGTATAGATGTTGCCATGAACGGCGAGTGCCCTGAAGGATCCACAGAAGTGGCAGCAGAGAATAAACGGGATAATGCCCTTATCTAGCTCTGCATCTGCTCCGTACCAAATGGCCCTGCTTAGCTTTAGTGCGCTACCTCGGTTGGTTGTAGCAGTGTGGCATGTCGTACAGACACTGCGCCCGCTTAGACATCTGTCACCTCTGGCAAGATCTGTGTCAGTAGCGTGGGCAGTCATTCCCAGACATGGATGGTACGTTCATCACTGCATTTTCAAAGTACTTTAGGGTCCTTCACGGTGAAAAATACTCTTTCTATCTGCCTCTATGGCAGTATTTCAGAACTTATAAATGTAAGGTTATTAATATGAGAAAGTAGTATGAAGTGACATTTTTGATTGAAATTGCATCTTTTTACAACTTCATTGTCAAAAATGTCTTCCTAAACATTTTTATCCTCTTTTGCCTCCCACAGACCTAATTTATTTAGTTAGTTAGACACACTGCAATCTGAGAAAGTTGGGAAATACACCACTTCAAAAACTTTTTATAATGCCAACTTCAGAGGTCTTCTGTAATTTTTTCCCTTAGCTTTTTTTTTCTGATAAATAAACAAAAATTGAATAATGACCAAAAAACGTCTCTGTAATGGTGAAATCCATGTTGAGATTACTTAACTTATACTACTAATTCCATTAATTGAAAAAGGATCCCATTTTTCCTGAGACAAAATAATACCAAAACAGGTACACACATATGAATGTACTTGCTGAGATTTACATTGCTTAGCTTTAAAATTGTGACATTTATTTATCTTTTAAATTTTTACAGTTTTATGTTTTAGTTTTTCTCCATAGCCAAGAAGAGCAATACGTTTGTTTATCTCTGTTATGGAAAGCAGAGATTTTATGTAAAAAGCTGGGCTGGAACCAAACTAACAAACAAACAGAAGCCATCAAAAATTATGAGACAGGCAATAAATGAATGGCAGCTGCCAAAGCTGTAGAAACTGTAAATGTGATCAAAAAGTGACAAATTAAGATAGAAAAAGCTGGGCACCTTTTTTTTTTTTTTTTTAAGTTATTTTAACATCATCTGTGCAAAGGAATTTCTTAATTTAATTATGTTTAAATTACATTTTGCACTCATGACACATGCCAGCTTGGCAGTGCTTGAAAGCAAAGGCTTCATTTTAGTGACATAAGGTTCTGGGTCACGGCCTTCTCTAATTTCCTAGTTGTTTTGGAGCAAAAGGAAAAAAAGACCTCCTGGTCACAGCATCTGAGGGGAAAAAAATAGTGTTGGGGTGAAATAGTCCTTCTTTCCTTAAAGAAGAGTTCCTCCCCTGCTTCGGCCTCTTCCCCCATTGCTGCTGACTTGCAAGAGAAGAGGACTAGCTGACGACATGTACTTCCACATCCACCCGTTAACAGGTCTTGCTGTGAAAATGGAGGAGAACGTGCTGGTTCCAAAAGACAATTATCTTTTTATAATATGAGCAGCACATGCTGGGAGAGAGGACCTCTGTCTTGATGCTTCCTCAGGACTAGCGCTGCAGTATATACAGCGAGCTACATCAAAACAGCACTTTTTATACTTTTGTTCAGCAGTGCTGAGAAGTTCAGCGGCTGTGGTGGATCATAAACCACGAACCTCCTCTTTAGGCAGCCCCAGCTGCTTTGCCTACATAGGCAGAATAAGTGTAGGATAGTAATGACGTGTATATTTTTGCCACTTAAAAGTGGCTGCAATCCTTAATAACCCTTGAAACACTAAGGATTGTTTAAAATCATGTTATTATTTACAATATGTAAGTTGTGGGTGATTTTTGGTTGCCTGTGTCAGATGTAGAGTCGTTCTGTACTTAGATTTTACAATTTTGGTTTCTGTTAGGTGATGACCACTGATCAACCAGTGCTGCTGACAGCTGAGACTTCAGGAAAAAAATAACAAATGAGCAAAAAATACTCCCAAAGTAAGCATGGTGAGACTTATGATAAAATCACCATGATGAATTCAGCGATCAGCCTGTAATGTCCACATCCTGCACAGTGTTCGCTGCATGGTGGTCGAAGACAACTGTCATTTCTACTGGGCCTTCTTCAGAGCTGTCAGTAACATAAAGCAAGAATCATTAATTCTAAAATTACCCAGCGTGTGACTACCCCTGGAAAAATGTAAGGTGTACAGTCTGTAAGCCTCACAGAAGTAGCACCTGCCTTCCAGGGCACAGAAAGGTTTTGGAGATGAGGGATTTGTCTGCAGCGTGAAGAATCGCAGCCTGAGAAGATAGCGTGAGATCTAGGTAAACTGCTGGAAAACCGAGCAAGAGTCAGAGCCTTGAAACCTTCAGACACATCACCCTGGAGGCTGCTGCCGCGCATCCCAGCCCTCGCCGCCCTCAAGTGGGGCAGGCAGCCATCTCGCACCCAGCTGGAGCAGCGGCCATCTTGCGTGCCGTACAGCCGGCAGCAGCCATGGTGGTGAGGGGGACGCGGGCGCAACCCTCCTGGGGCCGCCCACTCGGCTGACTTAGGCCGGCGGCCATCTTGGTAAAGGGCCGTTACCGCGGGAGGCGGCGGCGTCCCGGCTCCTTCCTCCCTTCAGCAAGATGGCGGCGGCGCATGCTCAGAGCGGGGCGGCGCGCAGGGCCCAGGCGGCGCGGCGCTCATGCCCGCGGGCTGTTGTGGTGGAGGGCTCGGGCGCCGCTGAGGCGGCGGGCGGGGACCGGCGGCAGCCATGGGCGAGACCGAGAAGCTTTGTTATGTTTATAGCTGCGACCTGGACATCAACGTGCAGCTGAAGATGTGAGTGGGGGGGCTGTGTGGGAAGCGGCCCGGCCCCTGCCGGTTTGGGGGAGGCTGGGCCGCCCGCTCACCGGAGCTGCGCTGGGTCCCGAAGCCTGGCTTCCCCGCGGGAGTCCGGTTACGGGGCGGTGCTGGTTCTGTCTCCCCTCGCCGGCACCGGGAGCCCCTGGATGCCGCCGCCTGTTTCCCTCAGGGCTCCGGGCCGGGCGGAGGCAGCGCGGCCGTGTCGGCGTCCCCTCAGCCCCGCCGCCGAGCGGTGCTGTGGGGAGGGGACGGGCAAGGGACAGCGGCGGCAGCAGGGCCATGGGTGTAAGCTTTGCCCTAAACACCTCAGAAAGGTTCGTGGTCCCGCAGTGCAGGACCGTGCTTCAAGGCAAAGATTGGTTTTCAGTTCAGCGGTGATGTCTCTGATAACATTTCACCTGCTGGTGTCACAGCTCACCCCTCAGTGTTAGGGGAAGGAGGTGAACTGGGGACACTCTTTCCTACTTGTTTACGTGCTCCTTTGAGAGCAAGTTGCTCTTAGTCGGCTTCTTTGTTGTAGACAGATCCAGGTGCTGCAACATGTAAGTATGTTCCTAACTGGGTATGTGTAAGCACTCTTCTTGAAGCTGGTGTTATTACGCGCTGATGTATTTGCTGGTTAATTTTGAAGTTTGGGATTTTTCTGCATCACAGCAATGGGATGTTTACATTTGCATAGGAGAGACGTGGCTGGCTCTAAAATGTATACCTGATGTTGCTACGTTGCACTTTTTTTGAAAACTAACTTGGGGAAGCTTATTCGGGGGTTGTTTAACTTCTGAATGGAAGGTGATACCTGAAGTCAGATGCATGTGTATTTTTTGCGTGTGTGTGTGTGCATCAGAGTGTATGTCGTCCTGGAATGTGCTATGCTAGTTTCTTGCAAGAAACTTGTTCATCTAATCTGAAGTGTTCTTGTGGTACTGATAGATTATTTTTTTATCCTAGAAGATTGATTGTAAATGTTTTCCCATCACCACCACAGTGTCTTTTTTGTTTTCACATGTACATCCACAGTCAGATATTTAATATGCATGATTGTTTTCATCGTGATATAGCTGAGGCCTGAGAAAATCCATCAATTTACTCATAATGCCAGCACTCTGCAAATTGTTGCAGGGCTTCAATCAAGTTTGATTTGAACAGTCTGCTTAGTTGAGCTTTGATTTGTTGTTGATTTGAGAGACAGCTGGCATCCAAAGCCAGTCATATGTTTCACATTTCATACAGTTTAAAAATAAGGCTTTTCTTGTGTTGGTTCTTTTTTTTCCAAATAGTATTTGAGCACATGTGATCTGGTGTTTGGTTTGTTTTTTTTTTAATAGCATCATATGTTATCTCATTGTTGCCCTGCTTAAGGTACCTCATTTGATCCTGTCTGAGAATCCGCAGGTTGTACTAGAAGAAGTTATCTCCATTGAAAAGACAAAACAAGTAATTCTTCCCTTCTCTGCTCCCCCCCCCCGCTCCAAATCAGCATAGAAATAAATTCTGTATTTGTTCACCATTTCACATCCTGAGTTCCGCTCTGATATTTGGATTTCACTACCGACTAGTAATGCAAAGTGAGGATAGCCTCAGTACTGGGTAATCTAAATATAAGCTATGGAAATAGAACAGGATTTTTATTGTGGATGAAATAAATTCTGGTTTGTTTATCCCCCCCTCCCCTGCAGAGGAAGTCTGGAAGGGAAGAGAGAACAGAAGAGTTACAAAGCTCTCTTAGAAGATCCGATGCTGAAGTTCTCAGGACTCTATCAAGAAACTTGCTCTGACTTGTATGTAACTTGTCAGGTGTTTGCAGAAGGGAAGCCTCTTGCTCTACCAGTTAGAACTTCCTACAAGGCTTTTAGCACTAGGTGGAAGTAAGTGACTGGCTTTTATTTCGTATTCCTTTTAGTTACTGGGGCATCAAGTTATATAAATAAATATGTATGTTTTTTATTTCTGTCAGAAGAATTTGTTTTCTATTGTATTCCTCAAATAACTTCTGTTTCTTCAAGTCTCTGTATGGTTATTAAGTGTTACCCTGACAGCACAAAACCAACCTTTTTGTGTAATGGGTAAGTGATAAAATTGTTACTTGCGTGTTTGGGCATGGCTCACTACTTAACTTCTGGGGCCTCGACTAGCATGTTTTCATACTATTTACTGGACAGACTGATCTTTGGTACTTAGTCTCAAGCCAGAGTATTTCTCCTTGGTCTCTAGACTTTTAATCATGCTCAAGACAAGTATTTGAATGGTTAAAGCCCACAGGAAAATAGTCCATCTGCTCTTAGAAAGTCATATTCTAAGGAGAATCTGGGTTGTATAAACTAATACAGAGTAACTTGAATTCTAAAGCTTTATGACTAATAAAAAGTGTTTCTCTGCAGCTGGAATGAGTGGCTGAAACTGCCTGTGAAGTATCCGGACTTGCCTCGCAATGCACAAGTGGCTCTGACCATCTGGGATGTATATGGACCTGGTAAAGCAGTTCCTGTGGGAGGAACAACAGTCTCGCTCTTTGGGAAATATGGGTATACTGCTTTTTCTTCTATGATACAGATTTGAAGCTTACTTGTGAATAGTAAGGTAGCAGTGGTTATGAAAGGGTTTTTTAATTTATTTTTTTAAACAAAGTTAACAGTTCCATGTTTGCAAAATCAGATACATGGATGATTTACTCTATTTCCTCCTGACTGTAACTTCATACATGCTACAGTGTTGTAAAAAAAAGTCTTCTCTTGTATAACACCAAAATTTATGCTTTTAAAAAAAAAAAAACTGTAATCTTGGATTTTAAGGTAGCAAATGCTGAAATCATTTATACTTTTGTAATACATGGATGCCAGTACTGATTACTTAACGTAATTGATTTAATTGGCTTGCAATTGGGCTGTTAATAATACAATATTATTTAGGAGGAATAAAGTGTAACTCAGTAAATCAGGAGTTTTCAAAATTAATAATCTGTGATCCAATAGAGGGTGAGTTTAGTAAATTTGTGGATGATAACACTAAGATGGGAAGGATTACAGGTGTGCTGAAGGTGAACAATGCATCAAAAAGATCTTGACTAAGTGCAAAGGGGACTGAAAAAAAGTAGGATGCAGTTTAAGGAAAAGTATGAGGCGCTGGTACTTTTTGCAATTGATTGTAGTCAAATACAGAATAGAGCAGCTGCCCAAGAAAACAGAGGAAAAGATTTGTGTTTTGGAGTGAATCTTAAGTTTTTCATGATTCAGCATGGTGATGCTCTTGTGAAATGTGTGAACAACATTGAATATATGAACAATTTACAAGTATGCGCATCAGGGAAAATGTTGTATCCTCTATACTTGCCCACTTGTCTGGGATATGTTCAGTTCTATATAACTGACTTTAAGCAAGTTGCTGACTACTGGGAGTCTAAGGGAGTCCATATCATTGAACATCTACCAAATAGGTGTGATGGAGCAGGAGTGAAGACTAGTGAGGCTGAAGAAAAGACTGTAAGAACACTTTTCTAGTATGTAGGTAGTGCTGGAAAATGGGGAGAAAGAGCCTTTTTTGTCTTGTCAGTGGATAAGAAGTAATAAGGCTAAACTGAAGTGCAGGAAAAGTTTAGGTTAACATTAGGAAAGCTGTTCTAGTGATGCTTGAATGCAGAAAAATGACTGTAGAGAGAGGTGGTATCTGTCACTGAAGATACTGCTTTGACAAAAAGATTGACATTGTCTTAGGGCAGAAAATTGAACTGGTTCAATTGGGCTCTGTCCCAAAGACTGCTGGTAGTTTTTAAAGCATTAGAGCATAGCTCCTGGAAAAAGATACAATATTTATAAATTAAATTTACTTTTATTTCCAGCATGTGGGGCCTGGGGGAAGTAGACAGACAGAAAGAAACAAATAATTGTGGAATTTTGTATTTGCTTGTAAATGCAAATCCTTACAGTAGTATTCCAGAAATTGATGTGTAAATTCAAGGACAGGTGGTCTGGTCCTTCTAGTTGGTTTTTCTCACTTTCAGTGGTTGACTTTTTGAAGTGTTCCTTCCAGTTATATTTATCTGAAGTTGTTAGAGTTAAGTGATCGGCTCTTATTGGCAAAAGTAATGCACTTGATTTCTTGGAGCATTTTTTATAGGTGGATCAGCACAAATATGCAAGGGAAGCAGGGTTTTGCAGAAAAAAGATGTGGTCAGTTACCCTGCAAAGTTCTGTTCACTGCATAGTTTCAATTACTAATTCAATTTCAAGCATAGATGGAGAAAATGGTGTGTTGAGGGTTGTGTGGGGTTTTTTTTTTGGTGGTGGGTGGGGTTTTTGGGTTTTTTTGGCAGCTCAGAAGGCTGCTTTATATCAGTTGACCTTCAAATGAAACTTAGGTAGTTTTTTAGTTGAATTTTTTTTCAGACTGGCAGACCTAAAGTCAGTATTATAATTTGCAAGTCAAGAGGAATACTTTCTGCTTCATTACAAATAAAACTATGAAGGTCAAGCTCTGTCCTCAGTTTGCGTTTGTACCACCCCACTGACTTTGGGAATTACCCATTTTTCTTCCACTTGCCAAATAAGTTATCTCAGAGGTACTCATTTTCTTCTAAACTCCACATGCCAATAAATATGAAGGCTGTAGAGGGCACAAGGTGCAAGACACTTTGCAGTTCAGTTAAATTATGCATGACAGTGCATGATTGCGGGTTTGGCCAAGGAAGCTACTTCATTTTCTTGCAGCTGCTGCTGCACTTTGATTCCTAACAGCTGTATTATTTTGAATGTACTGAAGTGATTCTGCATTTTTCCCTACAGTATGTTTCGTCAAGGTATGCATGATTTGAAAGTCTGGCCCAATGTAGAAGCTGATGGCTCGGAGCCCACCAAAACTCCTGGGAGAACCAGCAGCACAGTCTCTGAAGATCAAATGAGCCGCTTGGCAAAGGTAATGGAATAGCAAGTAAGCTTTAAGATGTATGTGAAAAGTTTGCACTTTCACTGGAGTGAAATTAAGACAGGCTTTAATGAAAACAGGTGTCTTGTGTTGGTTTCTCATGTGAAAGCTGTCTTCCTTTGATTGGTTAGATATTTCACAGGATTTATACAAATGAGTAAAATAGATCATACTCATTTGCTTGTGAAGTATTTATTAAAAGGGGACATACAAATACCTTTTAATATACATAGCATTCTGTTGTAACAACTTAACATCCTAATTCTTTGTAAAGAATGAAAATACGAAGATGCCTTGAAGATGCTTGAAGCCAAAATTCCATCAGGTTCAGTAAGAGCAGCTCCTGACAGTAACTTGTGAGGACAGCCTAGTTTCTTTCAGTAGCCATCCTTTAGATTTAAGGCTGTCTGATGTAGTGTTCAGATGTGTATGACATACCTCTACATTAGAAAGAATTTGAGTAGAACTGCAAAAATTAAACTAAGTTTCATTCATTTAAGCTCATGAATATGTGTATATATTAGTATTTTCTTCTCCCAGCTTGATGGCAGAGTGTTTTTTTGGCATCAAAACTACTTCTGGAATTGATCAGTAAATATTCATTCTTGAACTGTTTTACTAGCAGATCTTTCTCATTCTTCAGGTGAGCTTACCCCAAGTTTGCCAAATTGTTCAGCTCATTTACCCAGTGTGCTTTCTTCTTAATCTTGGTCTCCTAATTTTCATCCTCACCTTTATGCAACTCCCAGTGAAAGATAGGTCCAGTGCCCTAAATACGTTCATTTTCTCATCTAGAGATTTATCACAGCAATAAACTAACTTTCATTTAGGGTATCTCTTTTATTAGTCTAGTTCACCTTGAATTTATAATGGAAAACTCTTTAAAGCTTTTGCCAGTGGTGGTGCCCCATTTCTTGATCATAGTAGAATAAATCGCATTTAGCCTAAGGAAGCTCTGCAGACAGACCCTAAATATCAAGGCTTGTTTATAGTTCATCAAACGGTTACATGATGTAGGCAGTGGGTCTCTGAGAAAGGATTTTTAGAGTCTAAGCCTTCCCTTTCACGTTAGTTCTGTTATGCAAATATGACCATGCCCTACCAGTGTTTTCTCTCCTCTTCCCTTCACTCCCTTATGCTCCCTAGCTCAAGAAATACAAATAATGTAGAGTATTTCAGTCTTAAAATACCTGGGTCTGTTCTAGACCGTTCTTTTGGCATATGGGAGATGAGGGCTCAAAGCCTCTGAGGAAGAGGAGGGAATTCTCCTTTCGCATCCCAGTTGAGAGTCCTAGTTAATGGCTAATGAAATGCTAATAACATAGCTGCCGTCATTCTTCTCTCCTGAAAGCTGTTTTCGGAGATACTAATTTCTGAAAGATGAGAGTGTTTTCACTGCTGCTTTGTTGTGTTCATTTATAAAAACATTTTACCAGCAATGCTAGCAAAGTGAATAGGGTTTCTGGATAGCGTGTCTATGAGAGCTTTCATTTGCACAGCTGTTTACACAGCAGATGAGGTTCTTGTGATGTATCATTCCTAAATAGCCATTGTTTGAGCACAGTCAGCTTCAGTTTTTCTATGACTTACTCCTCAGTTGCTGAATGTCTCCTGATGCTACTGTATGTGCAGGTATATTTAAATACTGGTAAGAGGAGCAGGACTAATTAAATGCAAGATGACTTTGTGTGGACTTTGTTATTCTTAGGGTTTTTTTCTGTTTATTGCACAGACTTACCATTTATAAGTGTCATGCTATTGATTGATGTCTCATACCAGAGGCCAAACTAGAGTCCGCCAGATAATAAGTAACTTTTGAGAAGAGCTTGTTGAAGGACCTTTTCTCCATCTAAAGGATAACTTTTTATTTTCTTGACATGCTTCTGAGTTTGTGTGGTATTTATTATTATAGGGAATTTGTATAAAATCAATGACTGGCTGCTGGAGGAGTTGCATCCTTTTACCTTAAATAATTGATACTATGGCAAGTCTCTCATTTCATGTTGAAGTGCCATATGGTTGTGGTCTTACAAAACACATGGATGTTGATTGTAAAATTGCTACTGATGAAAAAGCCATGGCTTTGCATCCTCAGGGTCATTGTGAATGCAGATTCTTCCTGTACTAAGGAATATTAATGGGAAGAGCGTGGAATACCTTAGCATGCTCAAATATTAATGACATTAAGATGTTTCTCCCATGAGTGTTGTGTTAATTTATTCTACTTAAACAAAAAGTATTCTTAAGTTCTTTTTGATTCATTCATTTCCCTCACACCTGCTGCTGGCTGAATGAAATTAGATAATAACAATGGTGAGATAGTATCTAAAAGGATGCCTCTTATTTAGTAGCAGATGATGAATGCTTCTTTCCCTGAAGGGAACGCACGAGCTTCTCTCTTATTTTAAGCTTTAAATATTAATCCAAGAGAACGGTTCTTCATGTGTGTGTGTATATATATATGCCTACAGATCTTCTGGGTCTTGTATGCAGGCCTAACTAGTTGCTGTATTATGACTTTTTTCCTCTCTACAAGGGAGGTTTGCAGGTTTAAGAGATTAATGATTTTCCTCTAAAACTACAGAATGACTTTTTTTATTCTCTAGTGCAGTGAACAACAAAATAAACTAAGAATTTGTGACCAAGATATCTATAACTTTTTTTTGCCAAAGCTTTGATTAAGTGCTCTCCTAAATCTGTGTATCAATGCTGGATGTGAATATGTGGTAGTTGGACAATTTTGATGCATTGGTTCAAGGTAGTGGAAATAAGAAGGCCACCTTGAGTAAGAAAAAATACTTTTGTTAGATTAAAAAAAAAAAAAAAGCAGGGAGTAATTTATAAGTGGCTAAAATGGTGGACATGTAAGGGTAAGGAATTTCTTCATTGCTGAGAGTGAGAAGACCTTTTCTGTGAACTAGGTAGGACATTTGTGAATGTGTTTAAGTGATCATATCCAGCCTGCCTGGAACAGCATTTTGGGTTATAGCTGATCTGTGTGTTGCTGGTTCTCTACCTTTGAAATATATTATAAAGTCACATAGGAGGCAAAGGCCAAGTCTTGTATTATCCTGTTAGTACAGTCCTGGCGCATTTTGTCTCTGTAATAATGCTGAGATAAAGTTTGATGAACTGGCTGCAGAATATAACGTAAGATAGCAAAAAGTTATTACTATATTGTGCTCCTGTTAACAATCCTGCTGATAAGTTGAAAGAACTGAAAGACTGGTTATACTCAGCATCCTGAAATGTTAGTAAGGATTATACTGTGCCGCCTCCCCCCTCCCTTCCTTTTCCTTTTGTACTGTTAAGTTTCTGAAGTTTATTGAAGCTAATCTGAAGATTAGCTGTCCCAGAGTTTACTGGAGACAAAACAAATGAAAAAAAATCCTTACTATATACTGAATGGAGTTAATTAATTCTTAGAAGTTGTAGTGGTTTTCCAAAGTTTGCATCAAAATCTTATTACTTCTGTCAAGCTATACTGTGGTCTAGAGCTTAAAGAAATGTTAGGTGAATCAGCTGCTTTAAGCGAGCAATATCATAGTCATTATGGGATTGTGGTTTTGTGTTTCATGGAATGAGTTCAGGACAAAGGGCATCAGATTCTCATGGCTGATTTACTCTTCAGTGCTTCTTGAAATGGCCAGTTCCTAGCAAATCTGGAAATAAATTTGGTTTTTAAAAAAGGCAGGATTTTCCTCCCAGCAGAATAGCTTTTTGACTGCTTTTAAAATTGTGACTGCTTTTAATTAGTCCTTTACTTTGGTGGAGCCACTAACTATAGTTGAGGATTAATATTCAGTGGAAAAATTTAAATCTCATCACTAGTAGACTTAGTAGGAACCAAGAATCAGAAAAGCTGAATTAGATAACATATCTGAGAAATGAGCAACCATTGGCATTCAGAGCTAAACATCATGCTTGCTTTCATAAGTAATTGCCTTAAAATTTAATTCAGATCTTGAGAGGGTGCAGAGGCCGTGGTGTGGGCTGTAGTGTATTCCAACTCTTACTGACATAAACTGTTTCCAAGAAAACTAAATTAATTGGGAGGGTTTTTTCCTGCTTAGAAGTGGGAACCAGTATCCAAACCTGTTAGACCATAACACCAAATTAAACTCTGGGGAGGTGAATAAGAGAAAAAGAACCCCCAATGACCTTGTCTTAAACAGCAAGAAGTCACTTTGTGGAAAGTGAACAAGCAAGATGGTTTGCTGTTGTTGGATATGAAAGGACAGTTGATCAAGTTGTTAAAAGACAAGGTTTAAATGCTTACCAGCTGATCTTTCACAGATCAGTTCCACTGATACAATAACACCTGCAGGGAGACTGCAGAACACTGAAATTTCATTTCATTAATGGCTTTAATGGCTGTTTATAGTCTTTTGGAGACTATACGATTATTTGCCTGTTATCTCAGCATTACTTCTAAGAGATGTAAAAAGCTATGTGATTCTGCATAATTTCTGAAGCTTGGCTTCTTGAGAGTTTGTCATGTATGAACTCTCCAGGTCAGTCAGGATCTGTACCTGGATGTGAAGTTGATGCTCCTTCCAGAGTATATCATGATGGGGTATGTATTTAGCCCAGGTCATCCTTGGTGTGCAATAATACTTGTGCCCATACTGCTAACACATCAGTTTACTGGGGATTTGAGTGAGAATAATGAAACAGTATTACTGGTGCAAACTCTTAACCTTTTTTTCTTCAGAGTGATTTTTTTTTTTTTTTTCCTGTCTCTTGTGGTGAGCTACTGAAAGTCTCGTGCAGGTATCTGACAAGCTATGTAACCTAGACAACTCCCAGTATATTGCAAGTCTTAAGTCTTCTGTGTCTTTTTTTTTTTGTAGTAACCTGATCTTTTTTTTGTAGTAACCTCATCTCCAGTTCTGTATGGAAGAAGCAGGCTGCTGTGTTCTCCTGCATACAATACCTTCCATTCATATGCTCTCCTAGTTCTCCTTGTATATTGCCTGTCCCCTAGCTGTCAGCTGGGCAAGAAATGGCAATTGGTGTGACTGTGTGGCCTGTTCAAATTTAAATGCTCATGGGTTGGCAGGGTGACCACAGAACAAAGCTGGTGGAGTATTAGTTGTAACCCTTCCCTTAATAGGAATAATTTTGAGGGTCTCTTCACTGGCCATTTTCTAGACAGTGATTTCTTTGAAACATGAAAAAACTTGATGTCTTCTAGTTCCTTTGCATCTCTTCTTGCATGCTACAAGAATTACTATTTTTTTAAGGAACACTTGTGATTTCTTGGGAGCCAGAAAGACGATTTTTTGTTCATATTTGTGTGGTGGTCTGCTGAATTTTTCATAAACTATTGTGTGTCAGTGCATCTGAAACTACAGGTAGTATGGCTCATATCTTGCTTATCTGCCCTTCCACTCTTCTAATGTTAGGTAGTCTTTTAAACAACTTCCTTGCTATTAGTACAGCAACATGTAGATGTAGGAGTAAAACTTTTAACTACTTTTCAGGTGACTAAAAAGAAAGGGAGAACAAGCTCTCTATGATTTGCTGTAAGTATTCAGCTGACCTTTTGCGGTGTGTAAGTCCTGGCCTGAAAACTTGTTTAGGTAAGGTTAACAAGGGCAGAAATACTCAATTTGGATAGTTTTTGAAATATCTTCTTTTTCTTTGGCTTGGTAAGTTTTACTATATGAAACTTAGTAACTCAAAAAATGAAATATATTTGTTACGTGACTTTGCTTAAAAAAAAAAGTTCCTGTTTTTAATGTGTTAAAAATGCAAAGGTGATGTGCTTGGAACATGGTTTTGGTCTTTGCCTTGATTGCGGTTTTAGATAGTAGAATTACTTTTATGGCATGGCTTAGCTGTTTACAAGCATCTACTGTGTGTGTACTGTACAAGCATTTTTTTCCAGTTCCTTTATTTTTTCCCCTGATTTCATGTTAGTGTCTCTGTTAAATTATAACTTTGATACTATTCTTGCTGTGAACAATTTAAATGTTATCATTGTGGTTTTTTGTGCAGCTCACCAAGTCTCATCGGCAAGGTCACATGGTAAAAGTGGACTGGCTGGACAGACTGACATTTAGAGAAATAGAAATGATCAATGAGGTAGGTCATCATACATCACGGTAGTAACTTATATTTTTTTGGATCTTGCTAAATCAGAACCTTTGCTTGGTTAGGGGACTAAGTTGAAGTACTTGTCCTATTTTTCTTCAGCTGTCAGTGTATATGATAAAAGGAAAAAAAATTCTTGTAAGCTTCCAAAGTTGATTTTACTTTGGCAGTAATGAGACTCATAGAATCACAGAATAGTTTTTGTTGGAAGGGACCTTTAAAGGCCATCTAATCCAGCCCCCATGCAATGAGCAGGGACATCTTCAACTAGATGAGGTTGCTCAGAGCCCCATCCAAGCTGACCTTGAATGTTTCCAGGGATGGGGTGTCTACCACCTCTCTGGGCAAACCTGTTCCAGTGTTTCACCACCCTCATTGTGAAAAATTTCTTCCTTTTATCTACTCTGAATATACCCTCTGTTTAAAACCATTACCCCTTGTCCTATCGCTACAGGTCCTACTAAAATGTCTGTCCCCATCTTATGAGCCCCCTTTAAGTGCTGAAAGGCCACAATCAGGTCTCCCCAGAGCCTTCTCTTCTCCAGGCTGAACAACTCCAACTCTCTCAGCCTGTCCTCATAGGAGAGGTGTTCCATCCCTCTGATGATGTTTCTGGCCCTCCTCTGGACCCTCTCCAACAGGTCTATGTCTTTTCCTGTGCTGAGGACCCCAGAGCTGGATGCGGTACTGCAGGTGGGGTCTCACCAGAGCGGAGTAGAGGGGCAGAATCACCTCCCTCGACCTGCTGGCCATGCTTCTGTTAATGGAGCCCAGGATACGGTTGGTTTTCTGGGCTGTGAGTGCACATTGCCAGCTCATGTCCAGCTTTTCATCCACCAGAATAAACAGCTGTGTTACAAGTTTTCAGCTTTAATTGAACTTGATCATGAAAGACAGGACTTATTAATAATTTGGAATAGCTTTGAACAAATGCTGTTAGGTATGACTAGTTTAACTCTAGGATTTAGATTGTGATGGGAAGCTTTTTGGACATACAGTCTGTTCCTTGGTTTTGAGACCTGTCCAGCTTTATTGGTTTTGATTTTGGGTGCTGAGGAAAAACTCTTGGAAGATTTGAATGAATATTTAAAAAAAAAAAAAATCCAGTAGTTAAATATCTGAATGAGGTGTTAACCCTCATTGAGCAAAATCGCCTCCAAACTGTGAACTGATTATACTCATCTTGCACAACAGAACTCTGTTATTTTCTGCTTTGCGCTCTGAGATTTTTGTTGTCTTATTTATAATTAGACCTCTGGGAATCATATTCTTTTTGAAGTTAAATTTGTGCTTTTATAAACCCTTATGAATTTGTTTTTTAAGAACTCAGCTTATCCCACCCCTTTTTTTTTCCCCGCCTTCCCTTTCTGTAAAAATACAGAAAACTAAAAATTCCTGATTCCTAGAGCTGTGCAATTAAGTTCAGAACCACTTTGCCTGTGCTGGGAAGGTAGTCCACTATTAATGCATAAAATGAACTTGAGTTGCTCATGATTAAAGGTGATGCTTATTTTTTATTAAATCTATGTTCCTGGTGGTGGCTATGTGTAACTTCTTTCTTGTTTCCCACGTAGATTTTAAAATTCTAAGCACTTTTTCTAGGTAAAGCATTTCAGAAATGCATACGTGAGCAAATCTTCCTCCAAAAGTGAATGAACTGCAAATCTAATCTCATAGTCCATGTTTAATATCTCTCTTTCATGTTGTTATTTAAAAAAGTGTCTTCTGGTTTTTGACTCTGACATGCATAATTGTGTGTAATGATTTTAAAAAAAAAACAAACAAACAAACAAAAACCGCGGTTGTCATCTGGTTATTCTTCACTGCCGTTTTTCAGACCTTCAGCCCACAGTTGCAAGTCACTGAAAACAATGTGATTTTTATCTGTTAAATGTGGGTGTTTATCATGAAGTAGGAATGTGAGCAAGTAAGAATATCAGGAAGAAGGTGATATGGCTTCAAGTAGTGCCATGAAATGATTAACTGAATAATTGCTACAACAACTGATAATCTAATTAATCAGTTACAGCACAAAGGAAGTAAGGTAATTGCTGTAGTGAGAATGCTGAAGATTGATGCACTTTAATGTATGATGCACATCTGTGGTGGTTCTCTTCTCAGAGGGAAAAACGAAGTTCTAATTTTATGTACCTGATGATTGAATTCCGTTGCGTCAAGTGTGATGATAAAGAATATGGAATAGTTTACTACGAAAAGGTATGTGCCTTGCAGGCTTTATGGTCTTCTTTAAAAAGCAACATATGCATCTAAAATGGATGGGGTTTTCTGCTGAGGTGAAATATTCTGCTGCAGGATAGTGGCAGACAGCTGTCAGTGGCAACTGTTTATGTACGTACAAATCAAGTAGTACAGATGCAACAAGATTGCAGAAGTCAATCATTTGTGTAATACAGTTCAAGATTACAGAATTTAATAAGTGTGAGTGATTAAAAACTTTTTGATTTGTGATTCCTTCAGTCCTCCAGTAGTACTTTCAGAGTAGCTGTCTGTAAAATTATGTCTTATATCAGAAAGAAATGTACCTGTATTGATTGGTAACTTAACTCTTACAAAGTTGTTAAAACTTTGCACAGGAGCTCTGCTGGTGAACATTTTATCTAAAATGAACAAATGTAAAAGTTCAGTCTTCCATGCTGAAAATGCTTGGGAAGTCATTTAAGTGAAAGACTTCTGGATTGGAATGTCTTGCATCTTTTCTTCCTCTTTACAAAACAGATCTCCAAAGCAGTGCCTTCAGTGTTTTGTATGAGTTCAAACCTAATGGAAAAAAGGATTAACAGTGAGTTTAACAGACATCAGTGTGGCACTGGAAGGCATTATCAGTACTTTTATGGACCTCTGTATTGTGGAAAGACCTACTGAAATAGAAAAAGCAGTGTATCTCTAATCTGGTTTCAAAAAAAATTTGTCATTAATTGCCTCTTAAAATTTTCAGCATGTTTAGATTCATAAGAAGTCAGGAAGTTACTGAATAATACAGCTTTATGGGAAAGAGAAGGTACAAAAAGAGACTGGAGTCCTGTTGAGATCAGAGGCATTAACTTTAAGGAACATCTATTCTGAGAGCTTAAAAAAAAATAAATCTAGCTCAGTATGCAAAATGTTAATACAATGGAAAATGGATTACAAGTATTTCTATGTATGTGACAACACTACCAGTTGATCTGGACAGAAGAAGTGTGATCTAACTTAAGATTCTTGAGGAAGGTAGTGAAAAATACAGTAATAAATTGCAAAAAGCAGGATTCCACCAAAAAAAAAAAATCTGAGAAGGCATAGATCAGAATCTACCTCAACTGTGTGATCTGGTGCAAGTTAAGGCTTGTGAGTGTTTGAAAAAGAACTGTTTATATGCTATTAATGTAGCCCTTTGAATTAAGGTGTTATTGAATATCTGAAACTATTAATAGTAGTCTTGGCACTAATTTTAATAGAGATGCCTCTATAAAAGAGGCTGTTATGATTATTTTTCAAATTGCTGTAGTCATAAAAAAAAAAGAGTGGCTGTTTAAGAAATTTTCTAAGCCCTTTTAAGAGCTGTGACTTGCAGACATGATATAAGCATAATGCATGCGGATGTCCACGCTCTATCTACATATCCCATATAGTGGTAGCTGCCTTTGTGATGCTTCTGGAGGAAATAGGAGTTCCACTTGGCACTTAGTGTCTCTTCCTGCACTCTGAGGCAGGGGTGTGTTTTGGGGGAGGGAGTTTCCTGGGTTTTTTTGGTGTGTTTTTTTGTTGTTGTTTTGTTTGGTTTTGTCTTTGTGGTTGGTTTTGGGGGGGGGGGAGTGGTGGTGGTTTGATTTTGGGTTTTTGGGGGGGGGTGTGGGTTTGGTTTTTTTCAGTGTTGGTGTGGTTTGGGTTTGGGGGGGTAATTTTGGTGAAACTGTGCCTTAGGCAGATGTCTTGGTTAGCTCTTTAGCATTTCTTTTTGCAGGCTGTAGTTGACAATGAGACCTCTCCCCACCTTTCCAAGTCTTTTTCCCTTTAGAATAGCTTGTTTCATAGTGCTCCTATACACTTATCCTAGAAGCAGCTATTGTAGAGGACCTTACTATCACAAAACTCCCTTGCGTTGTAAATCAGAATGAAACCTACAATGTGTCAGATTCCTCCAATAAACTAAATAAAGTTACTTCTGTGGAAATCAAGGAAATACTTTTCTGGAGAGCATAATAGAGTGGGATCAAAATATTGAAACATTTTACTAACCCATTGGCTTTTTTCTTTAGAATGTGCTGTACTTTTTTTCACAGGTGCAAACTGATGAGCATGGCTACTGTGTGGCTCTGTGTCCTCTTGGCTCTTATATTTTTATAGTTCAGTGTGATGTTCCTAGAAATGATTTTTCTCCCTCACCTCCAGAAACCTGCCATTATAGATGAATTACTCCTGATTTAAACGCACAGCTTTTTTTGTCGTCATTATGGTTTTACATATGTGCAAGGTGCAGGAAAGAAGATTAAGACTTGAAGCATGCCTCTTGCTTTTAACAGATGTTTCTGAAACATATTAAAAGTGCATGGAACAAAATAACTATGAATTGGCTGCTCTTGTGGAAATAAAGTAATTGAATGTGTAATAGTACATATTAAAGCTATAACTAAGTGCAGTTTGAGGGATTTGTTGTTATGAAGTAGCTTTTCAACAAGTTCTTGACCCTTTTCTGGCAGCAGTAGGAAACGGTACATAAATTAGTGCCTGTCTTCTCAGTTTTGTCATGCTTCCAATTACAGTGTACAGTATATGTATCCAGCATCACCAATCCAGTATATTGAGTCTAATGAAAGTAGGTTCTGTTGTCACCTGCCTGTGACCGATAGTCGAAGTGGAGATTACTTGTCACAGTTTTGTTGATAAATTTGTTTTCAAGTGTTTACGAAGAACTAGCCTGTTAAACAGTGGCTGATAGAATTTGAGATTCTTTGACTCAACATTCAATTACAATGAAGTGAAGTGGCAGTGGCTCTTTCCATGTTCTCTGTTAAATTAATTCTAATACAGCATTCAAGACGTGAAGTATAGCAGTCTGCTAGTAATGAGAGCATTGCTTCTGATTCTTCATTTAGGCAAAAACTCAGTGTGACTTTCCAAGTGCAAATAACACCAGCACTTACCATTTATGTGGTTTTGTGCAGGTTTCAAGTGAAACCTTAGTTTGAATAAATTGATTGCACTGCTGCATCCAGTTCATTTGGAAAAAAAAAAATAGCAGTCTTGATTATCAGAGCCTTTTTCATGGCTTGAAAGAAAGAAAAAGTAGTGTCTACAGCATTGGGTGTCCGTTTACTTTTTGTGGGGGAGAAGTTGGATCCCATTGGTGTTACTTGAAATGATGTTTTGGCTAAAGAATAAGATAAATAGAACTTCCTTGTTTATTGATGTTGTGAAACTAATTTTCAAGAAAGTGCAGAAGAATGTTGCTGCTTCAGAAAATTCTGCATATTTTGTTGACTTTCTTAAATGAACTCTAATATTTATATTAAAGTAACACATTGACCTTAACTTAGTGAAATACCTCTAAAGCTTTGCAACATAGTAGTTTAAGTTAATGCTGTTCAGTACTGATGTTGCTTTTCTTTCCCAGTGGCAAAATAGCAGGTCATCTCAGGTTGTAGCTGTGCTATGAATGAATCTTTGGCAAAACTTGGTTTCATAGCAAGTTTTGGTTGAAGCTTAAAGCATTGTTCTAAAATGCAATGAAACGCTGGGAATAGAATTTTCCTAGTGCTTGAGCTAAGTAACTAGAGCTTTTCAGCTTGGCTTTTCAGCATATTCTAACTGCATTTGAGAAGAGGCGTTTAAAGAACAGTCATTATAATATTTCTTTTGAAACGCTAAAAAAAAAAAAGATGCCAGCAATGAGTTTAGAAATCATTTTTTTTAACACTAGTCTTGGAAAAAATCTGCAATCTTTGTTTTAGAGGTTATTATAAACATTTTGACATGAGGCACTGGAAGGCTTTGCACGTTTGTGCTTCTGTCATTCTCATCCTAGTAAGTTCTGAGTTGGTAATAGCTGTCATAGGCTTTTGATTGTGGGGTAAGTGCTCCATTTTTACCAGCCTAAAAGCTTTGTCAGACTTTCGTTTTACAGCTATTTTATCTGAATGTTTTCATTGAGAGAAAGATGTAGTAGTATGGGTGTTATTACTAATCCCTAGAGAATCCGCGTGGGGTATGGATGTTATAAATGCTTCTGTAGGAGTTTGAAGATTTATAAGTTGCTAGTGAATCCACTCCTGTGTCAAGTTTTTCCTACAGTGCTTTTATGTGAGGGGTCTAAACAGAGTGGGAACTTGTTTGTCAGTGGGGCATTGGTAATCCTTGGTTGTTTTATAAAGGTCAATTCAGATTGCAGCCTTATGGTTTTGATTAGGAAGATAACCAATTAGTAGATAGAAATTGGTCTGTCATCTCTTGTCATCAGAAGTGTTTATTTTCAGAAGGATTTCTTCCCCCGCCCCCAACCAATTTCATTGTTTTTTTATGTAATATGGCTTTGTAAAACTAGTATAACATGATCTGAAAGCTCTGTCTGTTGAGATGGCAAAGGTTTTAGTCCAATGCTAGCGCTGATCTGTCAGTGTGGCTCTACTCAGTTCAGTCTACTGTTGTAGTGATGCAGTAGTATTTTGTTATAATAGAAATACTTTGGAAATAAAATTAATTATATACAATTAGGTTAAAGCTAAGTTCGTTATTTAAGCAGTATGATTTTTAAAACAGAGGAACTGTAAGCAAATGTATTCTTTGTCCTCTTCAGTGTTTGCATGTGTACTTTTTTAAAGACTACTGGGAAAAGCAATCCTGCTCATGTTCTGGGACCAACATCAGCCACAGCCAGATTGTATGTGTATTTCCTTTAACTAGGAATGATGTGTGTGTATTTACTGTCATTATTTTGACAGTAAAATCATTACTTCAGAAAGGTATAAGACACTAATAAATGTAATAGAAGTGTCTTCCTGAACGTGCATTTCAATAATAAGAGATCTTTTACTGTAGTCAGCAACACAAAATTTATGTGGCTGGAAAAAAATGTTTCTCCTGCAAGGTTAATGGCAATTTTAACTCCTGTATCTTGTTGGTGACGACTGATTCTTTTCTTCCCCTTGATGCAAGCACCTCCCTTCTTTGAAAGTTACCTCTGAAAAGTATGAAAGCAAAACCATCCCAAGCGGCATATGTGATTGGAAAAGCAGGAAGGGGAAAAAAAAAAAAGGAGGGTGGGGACAGAAGCAAACCTGAGCAGGTTATCTCAAAACTTACATTATTGAGGGAAATGTTGATATGTTGAAAAAACTTTATTCTGAGCTGAAATTTACTCCAAAATAAATGAGAACAAACTAAGTATAAATATAGCATAGCATGTATTATGCTGGTGTTGTCTTGTTGCTTTTTCTGTTTTACTGTTTTATACTGTCTTTTAAATGAAATGTTCTTCTGTAGATTGTGTCAATTGATGCTTAGTTATACTTCTAAGGTAAAAAAAACCCAAACTGAACTGCTGGGTGTCACTGAAAGAGGGAAACGGAGTTGCTGTTTTTGTCATGTGGTGGCAGGCTTTGTACTTTTTTGTTCCTTCTGCCTGGTTGAAACAGGAAACTTTTAGCTTCTCCCTTCCCTTATTTATGCAGCAGCAGGTTAGACTGCCCTGAGGAAAACTAGCGGGCTCCTGTTGTACTGCTCTAGAGCAGCACAGCACGAACTTCTAGAAGAGACTGTCATGCTCCATGTGGAACCTGTGATAGATGGGCACACATATATCTTCCTAAATTTGTCTGTGTTGAACTGTTAGGAGATATTTTCTGCAACATGGTTGTTATTTCTAGGAAATTACTTGTTTTCAGTGGAAATACGGACCCTGATTTGGTTTTTCTTTGTGCTTCCAGAGGACACATGTAATGATAATGGAAAATTTCTCCACTTACGTGTGTGCCAGCATGGTAATGAGTTGCCAAACTGTGTCTCATCGAATGAACTTTCATCTGTCTTGCCACCTTGTTTATCATCTGGCAAAAACTAACAAAAAAAAGAATCTATTTCTTATTTTCTGTTTTTCCCTTTATAACTTTCAAAAGTCAGCAAGGTGCAGCTGCATCATTTTTTCACTGTAGTATAATTCACAATACATTAATATGACATGTTTTTTCCCTAAAACTTGAGATGTTTAATATGCCTTTAACTTTTTGTCGTTCAGGATGGTGATGAGTCATCTCCAATTTTAACAAGTTCTGAAATTGTGAAGATTCCAGATCCCCAGATGTCTATGGTGAGCGTGCTCCGTGTAATGCAATCCATATTACAGTATTTTTGTTGAAGTTTTTGTAAATGGAGATGAAAGCTTGCCTCTATTGCTGTCTTCAATATTTAAAAATTCCAGTGGAAAGATATATTTGACCAGTTGAGAAATATCAGTGGGTTTGACTTTTTAAATTTTTTTTATTTGCTGCTGCTGCTAGATTAAAATAGAAGAAGTGGTTTAATGCTTGTGTTCATCTCCTCGTTTCCATACCTAGTGTGCTTGCTTCTGAGGTGTAGGAAAGCAGAGAAGGGGGATTGCTGGCAAAAGAGGTCAGAGGGTGGGAATATAAGGTAAGAGGGAGATGAAGAGATGAAATGTAGAGGATGGTGCAGTAACTCTTGGTCACTTCGTCTGTTAAAATATTTTCTCCCTACACTCTCTTGTATGTTGTCTTTCATGTAGACAGTGCCTAAGTACAGTTCTAGAAAAGATTTCCATTATTGTGGATGCCAATTCAGTGGGACTGGTATTGGCAGCTTTGGGAACCTTAATGTAAGTGGGCTTCTACTGGCAACACTGTTTGAGCACTGTGTAATCTAACACTGCAAGAGCAAGTCTGACAATGCTGAAAACTGCCTTGGCTGCTGAAATCTCATTGACACTGTGGCTCCTATTGTGGCTCCTACTGTTGCTAACATGGTATTAACAGTGGGAAAACTTTTTGAGATGTTTTTATTGCATACAAAGCTTTATACTGCAAACATCCTAAAAAACATTTATAAAGTGTCTAGCACGTTGTGAGTGCTGTCTAAATCACGGACATGTCGACTGAAACGCTTAACATTTTGCAGCAATTCACCAAAAGGCAAGATAGGGTTTGTAAATTATGTGAAGTAGAAAACCAAAACAAAACCTCAAAATCCCCAACAACCCTCCACATACTATTGAAGGAGGTTCTTCTAAAACAACAGCAACAAAAAAATCCAGAAGATGCTGTAGTTTTAGATGTGAATTTTAATTGCCATGCATTATTCAAGATACTGGTGAGTCTTTCATTTCAGTAGTAATTTTCTCTGGAGTTTTAAGTATTTATAAATACTGACTTACCCTCTGCGTTTAGGAGAACTTAGTAGAAAGCAAACATCACAAGCTTGCTCGAAGTTTAAGAAGTGGACCTTCTGATCATGATCTGAAGCCTAATGCAGCTACGCGAGATCAGCTTAATGTAAGTCAGTCATATGATGGCTAAATTCAATTTTATTAGGTAGGTTGGTATTAATATATGGTGACAATTTAAGGAAAATACAGTTAATTTCAGTTTATAGAAAGTGATTAATGAAGAAATGTTAGGTGTTTCTTACAAGTGCTTAGTTAGATGGGTCCAACTCAGGAGCAGAAGGTACTTGCTCATTTTTCTGTAAAACAGTTTTGGGGCAATAAGAATGCATATTGTGCACATATCAGGTAGGTGTTAATGGTGGTCTTAAAGTAACTGTGTGTGTTTGCCTACACTGCCAGTTCAACCACATAACTGAAGAGCATCACCGTCATAGCATGAGAACTTCGTGTTGTTGGAAAGATTTTTTTGTTTGTTTCTAGCTATTTTCATGTGTTGTCAATGTTGTGCTTTATCACAGTGTAGTCTGTTAACTTGTTAGTTATGCCTGCTCATGTTTTTAAACTCACTTTCTGACTGTGTATCTAATAGATCATAGTGAGTTACCCACCGACAAAGCAGCTAACGTACGAGGAACAGGATCTAGTTTGGAAATTCAGATATTACCTTACTAATCAGGAGAAGGTAAGTTGAATGATTTGAGAAGACTTATTTACGCAAGAGGTGCTTCGTCTGGCACTTGTTCTACAATGTCCTGTCCTTGCAGAGATACAGACCTTCAGTGTCTTAGAAGCTATTCAAGATTATTTTTTCTGCAATATTACTGATGTAAAAATTAGTGACTTTAATTTTTCCTCTTAAATCATGTGAACTGGCTATTACTGCAGCAGTCTGTCTTCAAACACTTTGTCAGCTTAAAATACCAGTGTTGCCAATTTTGTCTGCAGCAAATAAAAATTATTAAAGAGTAGCTTCTTCATCCCTTTTAGACAACGGTTAGCATTACCAGAATAAGTAGCAGCACACCAAAAGCCCGAAGTAAATTAAATAACTAAATAATCCCTCAGCAGTGACATTTTTAATGTAGTGGTAATGGTGGTAGAGCAGTAACCATTGACTTTACATTTTACTTAGAAGATAACTCAGCTGCAGTTTTTGGGGACATACTAAAACAATTCAGTGTTGTATTGTCACTTATATTAGTAAGGTTTCCCAGGTCTGCACTTATGTAAATACAGTCTGAATCTAGTTCTACCTTAACGTGAAACATTAATTTCTGAAATAATTCGTTTAGCCTGGCTTTTCACTGATGAATTGTCCAATGTCTTTCTATTTAGGCCTTGACAAAATTCTTAAAATGTGTCAACTGGGACCTACCACAGGAGGCAAAGCAAGCACTAGAGCTACTGGGAAAGTGGAAGCCCATGGATGTGGAAGACTCTCTAGAACTTCTGTCATCACACTTCACCAACCCAACGGTTCGGCGCTATGCTGTCGCCCGGCTTCAGCAGGCTGATGATGAGGTATTCATTGGTCTGTGGACACGTGAAAGTCAGGTGGTCTCAGGATTTTTAGTCTCATTGAGTACTTGAAATGTTTGCTACTTTTTAAGGTGTTTAAGTAAAGAATAGTGATGGAAAACGGAGGAAAAAAAAAAAGAAATTCACTGTGATGCTATTTATTGTAAGCTCTCTATGGAGCAAAGTCTTCACATTATTAATTGGCACTCATTGATAATTGTCTTAGTGTGAGCAGCCAGTGATAGCTGGTTTTGTCAAACAAGGTGAAACCACCATATGTTCTCCTCAGAAACCGGTGACAAATTTTGAATGTTATCCTGCATAGAAGTGCTTTGAACTTAAATAGTCTACTAAAAGATTTCCAACAAATCCTCCTGCTAAATTGAAGCAGTATTTCATCATACTCTTCTGCTAAAGAAAGTGAGTAGAAAAGCATCTGTGGAAATAAGGTGTTTCTAATTGTATACTGATTAGAATATGATGAGCTGTGATTTGTGAGTAGAGCCCACTTAATAGATGCTAATCTGTTAATTATTTATGTATTTAATTTTCTTTTGACAGTAAAAAAAAAAATACTTTGAAGGTATTTCCATAACTCTTGAATCCTTGGCAATCAATAGAGTTTAAAATAGGGAGCATAAATGTATCAAATTTTTGCAGGCCTACTTCAATAGCTAAGGTCATACTGCTTTGACTTGAAAAATGTACCTTTTATGAAACATTTAAAGGCAACTATACGGAGCAAGTTGAATAGCAGAGGGAAAAAATTCATTATAAACAGCAAGTGATTAAAATTCTATACTTCAATCTAAAATAGATCAGATATGTGGGGTTTTTTGGATCCCCAGCTATACAAGGGATTAAAAAAAAAAAAAAAAAAAAAAAAAAAAGAAGAAAAATGATAGTGCATAAGAGAGGAGAGAATCTGAATTCCTGGTACCATGGTCCAAATTTTATTCTTGAATTTTTTTCTTGGAGCCACAAACTGAAAGGTTTATTTTGTGGATGCTGGAAGCAAGTAGGACAGCTTAACTAAGGAGAACTTTAAAGTAGTAATTGCCCTTAAATATTTACTTAATTAGGACTTACTACCTTTGAGTAACAAAACATTAGTAGTGTGATAATTTAGTATCTTTTGCGAGTCGAACTTCATCCTCCACCAGTTTTTCTATTGTATATTGCTTGCTAGGGAGACCCCAATTTCCATTTCTGTGTAGGCCACTAAATGCAGACTAAATTCTCTATAAAATAGAATTTTGAAAACATGGAGGCCTAGTCAGCTTTGTCTGACCCTCTCAATTCACTTTAATTTTTTTCCTCCATGAGGATTTGCTGATGTACCTGCTACAGTTAGTCCAGGCATTGAAATATGAAAACTTTGATGACATAAAGAATGGACTGGAACCTAGCAAGAGGGACAGTCAAGGTTCAATGTCAGAAAGCATGACAACATCTGGAACTAACGGTGCAGAAATAGAAAGGTAAGAAACTTAGATTTCCAGTAGAAAAGCAGAAACATGTAACACTGTGAGCCCTCAAATTCTTTCTCCTTTTTAGGGACTATTGCATATTCAACATCCTATTTTATAATCTGAAGTGGTAACATTAAAAAAAAAAAATCTGACCCCTGAGCTTTCACAGAATGTATTTCCTGACTACAGATAGTTTACAGAGCAAACATGCTTAATCTTGAAGTTATGGCCTTTGACCTTACTGCACAAAAGGAAGACAACTTCTGGAGAGCAGGAAAAACACTGGCATTGCTTCCTTCTGTCCTTGCAAAAATTAGGATGTCTTCAACGAAGCTATATGAGGCTCCACTTCCCACTTGCATCAAAGAATACGGATCTAAAAGTCCGATCAGTCTGAAATAGAAATTTCTTCCTGCTCCAGCAGAAGAAGGTGTAGGGAGAGTCCTGTGAATGTAAAGGAGCTGGGGGAGCACAGTTTTTTATTCTTGCAGGAACCCAAAAGAAAGGCTGAAATATCTAATTAACATAGTATTAAGCAAGGTGCAAACAAACTTGGTTAACTGAAGTCTCCTGTGAATATTTAATACAGATTTCCAGGATTTTTAGTCTTAAGCTTCAATGTCTAATCCCTTGTATCACTAGGATATACTTTTCGTATTACAAGTATACTGCTTTTCACTGATCTTGCTGCTAAGCTGTACAGTGGGTATCCTGGCATGTATGGTGTGTTTTGAGGCTGCAGTGACGCTTAGATGTTAGTAGAGCTGTTTGATTACTTCCTTTCAGGTAAATTTGCTGTGTGATAATTTTGCCTTACAAGCACTGGGTTTGTCTACTCTATTATGTGTAATTGCATTCCAGAGATGAGTGCTTGCAGGTGTTGTGTATTAGCAATTTCATCTTAAGAACATTTAAAAAAAGCTTATCCTGAAAATGCGGATTTGCTAAATTCCCATCTATGTCTGCTTATTTTTTTATGGAAGATGAAACAAAATGCTAAGTTTCATGTAAGTGAATGTCCTTCAAAGCCATGTGTAGCTAACCAGGGACAGATTTTTGCCGTTTTCAGGAACTGCAGCTGTCAAAGATGCTGTTCATGCAGTTTGTTCTGAAACAGGGTTGAGATACTATCTTCAAAGTTACTTCTCGTCCAGTTTTCTGAATTTGTTATGCTGTGAAAGTGAAATGCATTGCTATTTCCATGCATGCCCCCTGCTCCCCAAGTAAGAAATTCGAATCATGCCAATTACATGCTTTCCTTATGTAGTTCCCAGATCATGAGTCCTATTCCACCTGTTTCCTCACCACCTCTTACTTCTAAGACAAAGGAGTTTGCAGACAGTGAAAACCTTGATGTAAGTCAAATGCTTTACCTTCTGTTTTTGATACTTCTTTAGTGACCTGCTACTGGTTTTAGTTTTTGTTTGTGAATATTTGAATCTTTCTACTGTATCTTGCTGAATACTTAGAGTGCTCAAAGAATATAAATGTAAACTAAATGCTAAGAAAATAGCAATAGCTTAACTGATTTTTTTTTTTTTACAGGCATCTATTTATGTACATGGTCGCACTATCCAAAATTGGGGGACTGGGCACTGAATTCTTCATAAAATTAAAGTACTCTCCTTAAAGGAGAAAATTACTGCAAAGACTATCACATGCTGATTAGATACTGACAACTGCATGTGTTTGAGGTGTTTTAAAGCAGGTTTTTTTAAATGGAAAACAGTTATCCAAATGTTTTAATCTCTGCAATCTGTTCTTCCTGTAGCCATATTCTTTGGCATGGGTGTCATCTTTTTTGCACTTAAGTGAGACGCTGTATTGATTTACATCTGCCAAGGATTATACTCAATTTATACCACAAGTAGAAGAGTAATAAGAATGGGACTGGAGGGAGGGAGAGATAGAAGGTAAAGATGGTTTGAAGGAGTCTGATTTTAATGTAATGTGCAGTTAATTGGTCTTTGAACTAAAGATCCATTTTCTGTTGCAAATCTTCCTTTTTGAGTCTCATTACTGCATGGAAAATACGCCTCAAATTGAGCATATCAGTAAAGTTACGCATATTTCTTGTTAGTTGGAATATTAAACCTTGAAAAAGCAGCTAAATGCTGTGTATCCTCTACAGATTTTTTCTTTATGTTAAAATGTAGAACGTCTTGAAGATTTTCACATCTTCTGGATGCAAAACAGGGTAGCAAATCCCTTTCAGGGTTGAATCTTACAGCAATGGATAATTGCATAGGAAGAAAGTGTAATATACTGTAAATAGTAACTTTACATTAAAGATTTATTGCTGGAGAACATATGTACTTTTGACATGTTGGTAAATATATTACTGTAATAGCAGACCTTTTTTTACTTGTAGTGTTGTTGCAGGATTTGGAGTAATATTAGAACTAATACGATTTAAATATTAGGTTGGATTGGATTCAGATTTTAGAAGGAAATGCATCTCTCAAAATGCCCTGCAGTTATTTGGGGTTTTTCCTTAACTTTGTGTGTCTCTCAGGTGCTTAGACTTCTTTACAACTTAATTTTGCTTTTCTTAAATCCCTTCCAGCAAGACCTTTGCACTTTCTTGATATCACGAGCATGCAAAAATTCCACGTTGGCAAACTACTTGTACTGGTATGTTAGAAACTATTTATTCATACTGTATCAATGTCTAATTGAAATCACAGCTATAATACCCAGAAGGATGCACAGCAAAAGATAACCTGTCTTGAGAACTTGAGAATCTCAGTTTCTCTCAGGATGAAGTAGTGGATTTAAAAGAACATGCATTTGAACAGAAAAATTTGTAACAGGAGGGCGCTGGTGGTTTGTAGGGCATTAAGTACAGTGTTCTCTCCCCCCCCCCCCAAAAAAACCCTAACTGTAGTTTATAAGTTGTCATTCAAATTGTTTATGGTGGTGGGGTGGAGTTCCTCTTCTGCTCTGCTTTTCTGTTTGGTTTGCGTTTATAGTTTTTGACAGTGTTGGCTAGAATACTGAAGTTATGCACTTTAGTATTAATCAAGAGTGTACTTTAGGAAGGTTCATAAAGCACTAATTCTTTTGTGCTGATCTAATTTTTTTTTAGATTCCATTTGTGGGTATATTATGAGCACAAACAAAATGTCATTGCAGATGCACGCTTTCTTAAGGGGGAACTTTAGTTGTGAATAGTTCATTTAGATAGTGGAGAGGTACGATTACTTAGGTAAGGATCTTGTCTCATTTCAGTGGTTTAAGAAATAAATTAGATGCCTAAACCAGTCATCTGCATGCCTTCTGAGTAAGCATTTGCAGGTAGGAATTATCTCATTTGAAGGAAGCTGAGATGAATAGAGCTGTACTCTGAAGGTGTGTGTGTATATGTGTATATGTTAATGTACATACATATGCGCATGTACACAACACATACAGCTATTCATTTGTATATACGCATGTATTTTAAAATAGAGAGCGTAGATGCCTTTTACATGGCTAAACTTAAGTCAAATGATTTGCATTTGTATCTTTTGTAGATGTATCTAATAATTAAAAATACTAAGACCCATGATCATATGTTAATGTACTATGAATATTAACCACAGATAAGTCATGAATTGGGAACAGTGTGATATGTGATGCAAACCTACCAAACTGTTCTTATAAAATTCTTAAAAGAATCCTAACCTATGCTAAGAGTGATTCCATTTGTCTTTTTAAGTTTTATTATTTCATTGCTTTTTCAGTAGCTTGAATTTAAGATATTTAAGTGCATGATTTAACTACAGTTCCTATTGCAGTGGCCAAAGATAATGTTTGGCTTCAGAATAAAGTGCTATCAAATTTAAATTATTAAAATAATTGCAGGCTGAATTGATGTGGGTAGAAGCCAAATGCTTGACTTAATCAAATATTCTTCATTAAGATCAGTGTTAGTAATTAGCTTATTTCTACCCCATGGATAGAAACTGTGCACTTAAATTTTGGCAACATCTCAGTCTACAGAAGGTTCAAACGTACAGAACTTTGAAGTTTTTGTCTTATGACTTTATTAAAAAAAAAAACAAAACCAAAAAAAACCCCAACAGACAGACAAACCACAAACAAAAAAAAACCAACCCCAAACCAACCACCAAACCAAAAAAACCCAGTCAATTTATTCTTTGTTTTCTTTCCAGACATCTCAATTTCTCAGTGACAAAATACAAATGTTGCAGCCACTGTTTCAGCTGACGTAGCCATAAATCCTCTTGGCTGCTGATCAATTGCTTGTTTCAACTATCCAGACACAGCATGCACCTAAAATAATCAATGGAAAAAGTACAATAACCCTTGAAAATCAAACCTCCTGCTCAGTCACTTGTCACTGTAAAGCTATCCTATCCTCATACTTTAACAGCAGCTACAGAAGTCAGCTACTGCTTTTTTCTGTCTCTTCTTCGGACATACAAGACACCTATCCGAGTATGAAGCATTACTCTTGCTCCTTGTTTCAAGATAGCTTTGAGAAACTGTCTAGGGCTTTTAACAAATGAAGATGAAAATGGCATGTTTCAATTCATTACTTCCTGTTTTCCTTTAAGTTTTGGTGCACAGACTTTTTAAATATGGACTTATTTTTATGCACATATTGCTGCAATCTAATTTTGTCATTTTAGTGAGGGAATGATGTAGAGCAATTTATTACCAAAGTCCTAGAAGTAATCTTTAGTTACAGATTTCATTGAGATAATACTCATGGAATGAGTTACATATGCCTTATTTTAATGTATATAATATATTGTGTATTTAAAATAAGACTAGTCAAGTCTGATCAGCTGCAAACGACAGTCCTCTTATTTGTCCCCCAATCATTCAGTTGTAAAGAGATTCTGAAAAAGTGCATAAGGAGGGGTTAATTCTAGCTGCCAGAGTAAAGTCCAGATGTGTGTGTTTGTATGTGTAGAGTCGCTTTTGAATTCAAATTCAGTGTTTTAAAATCGACTAACTTACTAATTTTTTCCTTTTTTTAATAGTGGGATTATATTTTTTTTTTTTTTACTGGGTGGTGCTAGGAGATAGATTGATCAATGGAAAGAATAACTTCCGTGCATAGCTACTTTTTGATAATAAGTGCTGTGAACAGAAAGATGCACAAAAGCATTCCAAACAACTGCTTAACATATAAATTTTCAGTATAACCATCCCAAGTTGTACTGTTTAAATCTTGTACCTGAATCCTAATTTTAGAAATGAAAACTTATTTTGGAATGTAGAATTTGCAGAGCTGCTTCAGGACTAACACCATCTCTTCCACCATTGCTAATGGTAAAAAGGGAACAGGCAGGGTGAGATTCTTCTTGGTTTTGCAGGTATATTTGAATAACAAGTTTGCAGCCACTACAGTGTGTAGAGGGTAGTAGCACAGTGGAACGCCTGCTCCTCCCATGTGTACTGCTTGGTTGGAGTGTTCATGTGATTTGGACTTCTGTCTTGTCCTGTTTGAGTGATGCCGCTTCATTGCAAGTAAAAGACCTCAGAAACTTTGATAGGCTCTCATGATCCAAGTGGGAATTTGTCACTATGCAATTTTGAAGAGTTCACCTGTTGGTTGAGATAGCAATCTCATTCAAAGATTGACTTTATTTTTAGTTCCAGGCCTATAATACAGGGCTACTGTATTTCACTCAAATTGTGTAGCACCAGAGTACAGCATAACTTGGGTTGTTTTTATGCTGCAGGTATGTAATAGTGGAGTGTGAAGACCAAGACACTCAGCAGAGGGACCCAAAGACTCACGAAATGTACTTAAATGTGATGAGAAGATTTAGTCAGGCTTTGCTGAAGGTAACGCCTCTGCGTAAGGAAATACATAGTGGTTTGGGATAGTCATTCTTTAAAAAGACATAGGTGTCTAGGAGGATGACAGTTTTTTATGTCATAGGTATTGAAATTTTAAAAAAGCTTCTGCTTTTGCTTGAATTTTGAATGTGTGGTAAACCAAAGAAACTACTGCAAAAGAAAAGAACAAGTATTAGGAACTCTTTCCTGTGTTTTATTGCTTATTCCTGTTAGTAACCTGCTGGGCCTAAAATCCTCTCTCTTGTGTAATCAGTCTACTTTATTTACTATTTCTTTATTGGAAGCACTTGTCCTTGCAGAGTAAATTGAGACAAGACACCTATCTTTTGAATTCACAGTGTTGTTCTGTGTATCAGCAGCAGAGGGTGCTGGAGCAGTGGGGAAAAAAGCAAAAACAAAAATAAAAACTTTTGTGAACTGCAAGCTATAACGTATAGCAGATGTGCAGTCTTTCCTGATTTTCATGTATCTCACACTTCATACTAAAATTCTGATTTTAGGGATGTTGCTTAAATCTGACTCTTATGCTTCATAAGATTATTCCATGTGCTTATCCTTACTAACTTATTTTGACTGTGTGAATAGGTTTGTCATGCATGACTGTTCACCACTGAAATTGTTGATGCAAATTGAAGTGCACTGCTGGTCAGATAATTGATTGCCAGCTACAGTGATTCTGATTGTGTTTTACAGAAAATACCTTTCGAATTGACAGGAAATTGATCATTATTCATTTACCTCTTAAAAGCCCAAAGGTCTAAGAATAAAGGAATAATTTCTAGATAAAATAATTACAGAACAAAGAACTAATTTTGTTTCTTTTAATTCATTTAGGGTGATAAGTCTGTCAGAGTTATGCGTTCATTGTTGGCAGCCCAGCAGACATTTGTAGATCGGCTGGTTCATGTAATGAAAGCAGTGCAGCGTGAAAGTGGGAATCGTAAGAAAAAGGTAACTAAAGGATTGGAAAAATTATCTTTGGCTAGAATTTGATAATAGGAATGTTGGCTTTTAACAAAAAATTGTTAGCACTGAGATTTTTAACAGATGTCCATCTGTCCTGTAATAACTTTAGGTAACTTGAAACAAACTTTGGAGAGGTTTAGATGGGTCAAAGTTCCAAAGTGTTCTGAAAGTTTGTAGATGAAAAACAGAAGAGGCCCTTGAGAAAAATCTTGCGATACTTTGGCAAAAGGAAGATGGGGGAATAATTGAGTAGTTGAAGATACAAGAGTGAACAAGTTGTGGGGGATGTGGGAAGGTAGCAGAGGTTATTGTGGTGTGAGAATTATGCCAGGATAGATAATGAAATTTGACTAGCAGCAATGTTTAATTTGTTCCAAGAGCCAGAAAATTATTCTTTTATAAGGAACTTTGCCTTCTGTTGCATCTTTTGGAAAGGGATTTCTATCACAGGTGCGTTTTAAGAAGATTTGTCCTTCTTAGTTAAAATATTTTAAGTGAACTTGACAGATGTGTATGTGGAGGAAGCAGGAAGGCCAGAGGGATTTCTATTCATGTTTGGTTTTTGGTTTTTGTTGGTTTTTTTTCTTCTGACACACATCAGTATTTTTAAACATGTATTTTTCAGTATAATGATTGTTGTCACCCTTCTTTAAATCTGTGGGGTATATTTCTGCAGGAAAATGAAACACAAGTATTGCATCATTGTTATGAAATTTTGTGAATATTCTATGTATCAGTAATAAAGGTGTAATCACTAAAAGAGGAGGAGTGTTTTTCAATTCGTAAGAATATATTTCTTTCTTGTGCAATACATTGGTAGCATTCTGTCATGTAGTCTTTTATAACTGCTGGGATATTTCTGTAAAACTAAGAAACAAATGGCTTTGGTTTTTCAATTAAAATCTAGCTAGCAGCAGTTAACCACTAAAAGTATTCCTAACAGTAGTGGGCTACCTTGCTGTGTGTTTTTGCCTGTAATATTCAGTAAGGGAAAAGGCTAGAGACTTTTATGTATTCAACCTTTATTATGTAGGGCACCAAGTGTAAAGTACTTGAAAATTGACTGGTATTGTGTTTCTGGTAACTACAGTTGTAGGAATGTAGAGCAAGCCCTGAAATCAGATCTGTGCAAGCTGTTTGCAATTTGGTTCACTGATGGTAGGGATCTCCTTGAGTTCAGGGATTTAAATGATCAGAGCTAAAGACTTGAATCCAGTTTCTGAAACAGAGCTAACGTTTGGTACTGGTATGGAAAACAAATTATCCTGCTACTTGTACAGGTAATTTATAAATAAATTTTTGTATCTGTTGTATCTGGCACTTAAAATTGCTTGACTATACTCAGACTAGATGGAGTATTTGCTTCCTTATTCACATTACTGCAAGTGGGGAATTTTTATTTCACTGGATTTTAAGAGTGAAACCTTGATTCTTTGGGAGAGTAAATAATTGAATAAATTGGCTATTTATTAATAATACATCCATTGTTAAAAGACTGTTTAACTGTTTAACATATACCTAGTATGTGTTTTATGGTTGTGGGTTTTTTGGCTTTTTTTTAAAACGAGTTTTCATTCTTTTATTCTTTCAGAATGAGAGGCTTCAGGCATTGTTAGCAGATAATGAAAAGATGAATTTAGCAGATATGGAACTTATTCCACTTCCTCTGGAACCTCAGGTGAAAATTAAAGGGATAATCCCTGAAAAAGCCACACTCTTCAAGGTAAATAAGATATTCTGAATAGCTGAAATACAAACAAGTCTTATGAGCACTAAGCTTAGAAACATCAGTTTTAAAGATTTAAAGGGGCTGACATAGTCGAGGCAAGATGTAACTGTAACGTGCTCTTAAAGTGGTTAAACAAGTCTATTTTCTTTGTGAAACTCCTTTTTTTCAAGTTAATGTGCAAACTTTAAAGCAGGTTTTGTAAGAATGATACAGTTTATAAAGTTTATGAAGTCCCCAAGCTCAAGGCATGCTTCCTAGTTCAGAATTTCTCTGAACTTTAGTTAGATGGTATTCAATAGGAATACCATGTATGATCAGAATCATACAAATCAAGTCAGGTGTGCTGGATGTCAGCTAGATGTACGTGTCTATTACATTGGAAAATAAAACTGTTAAATTGGTGGAGACTGGAAAGCAATAAGGTGGTCCGTTTCACGCAGTTGCAGTGGGCTGACAGGTAGACCCTATATCCCTATGGTTGATAAGTCCTTAAACCAATCTGTAGCAGTTGCTTGTGATCATATGGCCATCCCTTAATCTAGTTAATAAACAGTTGAAAGGCCTGGGGTTATTTTTCTTCCTATACTACTTGGAATCTAAGTTATTGCTTGGAATGTGAGTTATTACCTGTGTCCGGTGATGTAGAACCTCTTTATAAATTTACTTTCAACTCATATAGGTGACTGTGATCTAATTTTAAGATGACCAAAATGTGCTTTATGAGTCAGGCCTATGTCCAGGAGGCATTCTCTGCTAGTTAAAAAATGTACAAGCTGCTGTGACAACCAATGTTAATCCATCATCTCTACTAGCTCATAATTTTATTATGCCCAGTAGTTTCAAACTTTGGTGACTGATATAATTTGTGTTTACTTAAAATCAGAGATGAACATTTTTGCATAGTTTTCTACCAAACCATCTCTTGGTTTCCCAGCTTTGGCTTGCTTCTTTATATACCAGTTAGTCTCTTTGAAGAGTATGCTTCTTCAATTGCATGCTCTTGCACCTCAGGTTGGAGGCAGCATTGGAAAGATGTTGTCATGAAAACAAGATTTTGCAAACTTGGGTCAACTTTTAGCATGACTATGTTGTAAGGGTTGGGGGAAGAATGTTGACAAAAATACTGCTGGAACAGCAACTAAATATTTCTTATCAAGAGTAATAGCTTAACTTGATCAGGACAAACTCAAGTCAGATAGTCTTCTACATATTGGTCTACTGTAGCAATGTAGAAAACTTAGGACCAAAAATCTGAGATATAACTTCTTTCAAAATCGGAGATGGTTTTGATTCACCTGATTTTGAAAGGTTACAGATTTCTGTTTAATCTCTCATTCTGTACTGTTGGATAAATGACTAATTTTTGGTGCTCTTGGACATGACATGGCAGCTTTTGTAGGACTATTTAAAGAATAATTTTTCCTTTATTTATCAAACTTAATAATTTTGAAACATTCGTTGCATGTGAAAATCTAATGTAACTGCTCAAATATTAAACTCTGTATCCTTGAATATTTTTTTTGGTTTTGGTTTTGATGGAAGTGACTTGGTCAGTTGCAGTAGATGAAATAATTCATGTAGGTAATTGATTCCCTTCAACCCATTTTATGCAGAGAAATTGCAAACAATTAAATTGGCTTTCTCAAACAACAAAGTAAAAAGGCATTTTTGCTTTTACTAAATAGATTAAGGAAGCAATTAATTGTTTAAGATGTCTTGCCCCTAGCATTTCTTTGATGTTTATCCTATAATTGTGTCTCTTTTTGATCTGGTCAGTTTAAATTTGTTTTGTTGTGACCTTTTGCATAGTGCTTCTGTGTTGATTGGAATTACATGCATACAAACAAAACTTGAATACTTCTGTCCTTTCTCTTCTGCTGCTGGAGAGGGGGTGTGGCAAGGGAATGTATCCTTCACACTCCTTGCTAAAAAAGGAGGAAAGCCTTAAGGGGGTTTTGGTTTTTTGTGGTTTTGTCTTTTTTAAAACATGCCTAGATCACACTTTTGGTAACTAGAAATGGTATGTTCTAACTGTTTAGTCCTAAACAATGAGGAACTGCTTTTAGAAGCTTTAGAATTGCTTCTTTTCTACCAAACTGGAGGAATAGCAAAAGAGCTCTGGTACTCACTGCCACACTGTTGGTATTCAAATGGGACTATTTTAAACCTTTTTGTAACTGAATTTGATACTTGAATGCAATGACCTGATACTTGCTTAATTCACTTCTTATCTACAGTGCAGTAAACAAAGATTTATATTTTAGAACTCTACTGTAGCAACATGTTAATATGAACCAGTTTAGTAGAACAAGTTTCCTTTTCCAGAGTGCCTTAATGCCTGCTCAGTTATTCTTCAAGACAGAAGACGGAGGCAAATACCCTGTAATTTTTAAGCATGGTGATGATTTACGTCAAGATCAACTTATTCTTCAGATTATTTCACTCATGGATAAGGTGAGAAATATTAATCCACATCCTTGCCCTTCTCTGCTCTTGATTTTCCTTGTCGAGAGCAAGACTGTTAAAACCTGTTAATGCAGTTTACGTTGCAAATACATTCCAGGGTTCTCAGATCTCAGGTGGCTTTTTTCTTTTCTTTATAGACATGCAATGATCCTGTGTAGATTTAAAAAAAAAAAAAAGTCAAACAGGCTTTTACTCATTACTAATTTAAATGAAGAACAGTGGAGATCAATGTCCAATACGCATTGGTTTTAGAAGTAGAAGCTGCTTTTCTGTTGCATTCATCTTTGCTTTTGTGTGTTGTTTTTTTCCAGCTGTTAAGAAAAGAGAATCTGGATTTGAAACTGACACCCTATAAAGTGCTGGCAACTAGTACAAAACATGGTATGAATACTTTTATTTCCTAAATATACGGTATTGGGAGGAATCTTCTCCCTCGCTCATAGACTGTGTTGTGACACAGTATTTTCATGAGATGTTTTGCGTAGTATAGCATTCTAAAAAGGAGCTCAAATGTGTAAGAAAATCTTGTTGCAATAGAAGTCATGGAAGTAAACAACCTGAGTGACCACAGTATTCCATAAGTGACTCGGGTATCTTCATAAAAGAAGCCTGGTCTGGATTTTGGAGTATGTGACAATCAGTAGTCTTATCTTTGCTGCTAGCTTGCTGTGTGATCTTGGACAAATAACTTTTAACTCTCCTATTTATAGATCTTTGCATGAAATGGAGGAAAAAAACGAGACAAAACAAAATCAAACTTGACTATGTTTTTAGAAACATTCTGGATAAATATTTAGAAAGCCATTGATTTACTTTCTCTTCCCATGAAAACCTGGAAGAACAGACCTTCTGCAAGCTAATTTGGCGTTAATGACAAGTTGTTTTAAAACCACTGAAGGGGGAGAAAATTGGAACAAAATGGTTTTTTTTCTGATGAGAAGCAGCTGAATGAAAGTGTGTATTAGTGTTGTCCTTTAATAAACATGCATTATAGAGTAGCCTGAAAGTTCTATGCATTGGAGATTTTTCTTTTTTTTGGTTGTCTTCTGTCACAGGCTTCATGCAGTTTATTCAGTCAGTACCAGTTGCAGAAGTTCTTGCTACTGAGGAAAGTATACAGGTACGTGATGCGGGATTTTTAAGTCGTCTCCTGATCAAACAGTATAAATTGCAGGCTTAGGTCTCATACAAAAGTCTTTAGTCTCCCACTGATTTTTGTATCTGTTGTTAGAAGAAAAAATATAGCTTGAAACATAAGTATATTCACAGCAAATGTTTTACTTTAAAAAATATATACTTAAATCACCACATGAGTATCTCATGTCCTAAAAGTAATACCATTTAAGTAATTAAAGTGTAATTTAGTTGTGATACTGAAATTATGGCTTTGCTGTAATGATGAATGGTAGGTGCCTGACACTTTTCTGTACTGTTTTGTTAAGTGTTTCTGTTGTTCATGTGATAGTTTTGGCTTGATACCTGGTCAAAGTATGTTTAATAAGTTTTTTTGATGGAACAACTAAATAGTTTGTTCATGTAATTTCTGAAGTCTGTTTCCCTGCCATAGTGGCTGTATAGATACTGTGTGATATTTTTTTCTTTTTTTTTTTTTAGCAAACTTTCTGTAACTGTCATGAAATTGAGTAGGGACACATAACTGAGTAGTGGCACACAAAATTCATGCTAGTTTCAAGCACAGTACACAAGCTAGATAGCAGAGTTCAGCTGGTTGAGATAAATATAATTAGATAAAAATATACCAAATTGCCTTATGAGAGAGATAGCTAATAAGTGGTTGTTTTTTTTTAATGAAAACACAGCATGTTTATGTTGGATTCAATTTGTCACAGTACCTTTTTTCTCTTTTTTCCAGTTGATAGTTAAGTTTGTATGTGTTCATAGCTCAGTAACTGGGAACCAAAGTAAACAGCTCCCAGCTACTATAAACTACATATATTAAAAATACGGAGATTAAAAAATGCTTGTCACTTGCCATTATTGTTTGCTTAACAAATAAGCATATCAAATGCTTATCATTTATAAAAAATGCTTATCATTAGTCAGACAATGACTGGCATCAGGTTGCTTAAGTTTCTTGAACTTTTCATTCTGTAAAGATGGTGATAAGCTACATCTACACATTCAATAATCATACAGTTTAGAAAGTGTTTTCTTGGCAATCCTTTGTAATCTTGGAAACATAGTACTCATATTCTAGTTCATTGGATGTTTTTATAAAATAATATATTTAGAAATGCTTGTGAAATTGTAATTTTGCAATTACTTATAACATCATATTCCAATCTGAAATGGGTGCCCCACTGTTTTAGTTGCTGTGCAGACATAAGGAGCAATTCTTCCTGTGAAGAATTGCTAATCTAAATAGACAAGACGCCAAAAGAATGTGATCTGCAATTACTTCACAGATCAATGACAAAATCCATCATAGAGCTCAGATTTCCTGTGCCCAAAGCATGATAAAATAGCTGGGCATTGTAGACCAAGGAAATAAAAACTAAATGAACATTTTTAGGTGTTGTGAAAGTTTGGTTTATTCTTTTTGTAAATGTTCATTTTGGGTGTCATAGCTCTTGTAATAAAGATGGCTACTGTATATAGATATTAAAAAATGTTTCACTTCTAAAAAGAATTAAAGCAAGTAATCTAATATGGGCAGGTAATGCAGATCTGCGGGACAGAAAAGGTGTTTTGATGTTTGAGTGTTATTTACCTTCTATCAACAATCTTGAAATTACAGTTTATGTTTTAGAGGTATTTCTGTTCTATACTTGACAATTTAGCATTTGGATGGTCTGAAGTATGTGTGGGTTTTGTTTAGTTTCTGGTTTGGTGGTTTTTTTTTTGGTTTCATTTTTTAACATACAGCATGTAACATTTTGGAGCACTGAAAGTACATCTCACTATAGTACCCTGTTAAGCAGTTAAAAATTTCCTTCCACATTTCGCTTAGGGATTTCATTTAACAGAATCTTTACTCTGACAGCTTTTTTAACATATTTCAGAAGGGCTTTTTTTTCTGCAAGCAAAGATAATTAAAGCTTTCTCCAGGCCTTAAATCTCTGATACACATTGCAACAGGAGCACTTTTCAAGCAAAACTTTCTTAAATTGCCTGCAGGTACCTTTCTTCAGTACCATCTCCTCTTTTTTAAGATTCCCTTCATTTTTTCCATTATGATTTTAGTTACTTATATGTCATCTAGTTGCCTACAAAGCTCCTCTTCCAGTGCTTGCTTAGATTTGTGTTTGCTTACTGGAAGAAGCTTGTGCTTAGGCTTGGATTTAATTTAGTTACCTTTCATCTCAGTCAAGGAAGAAAAAAACAGTTTTCTTCTGAGCGGTGGGAAGGACTGTTTTGGCCCTGTTCCCATTTCACAGGAAATGTGAAGTTTCCATTTGATGACTTAGATTTTCCTTTTAAATTCAGTAGTGGTTTGTTGTATTGAGGAATATGGAGACGTATAGCAATGATAAACCTTGTAAGAGAGTGTGTTCCAAATGTAGTTACTAATCTGGACTGTTAGTCCTGTTTTAGTTTTTGTTGATCTGGCCTAAACAGTTTCCTGTGGAAGTATTTGCACTCATAGTTATTAATCAGTAACTTTTCAATGCATTGTTAACTTTCTGAAGCTGTTAGTAAAGAAAACCCGCTTTTCAGTTTGAACTTGAGATCTGTTTCTCTTGAGTATAGGAATGTGATGATTAAGACAAAATAAAGCGATATGAAATTAGATCTTACTAGTTTTTTGAGGAGTTGTTGTTAGTTTACTACAGATTGTAGTGATGGCCATTTGTGGTCTTGATTTAAATCTTTTTTTTTCTACCAGTTCTAAAGATCCTGTTTCAGATCATGTGGAATAACTAAATATGTTGATGACTTCCCCTCCAGAACTTCTTCAGAAAACATGCACCTAGTGAGACTGGCCCTCATGGAATAAGTGCAGAGGTGATGGACACATATGTTAAGAGCTGTGGTAAGTTACAGTCTTACAGTTGGTAACTTCATATCTGAAGTATAAAGGACAGGGTAGATGAGGTATTAAGACATTTCACGTCAGATGACTGCAGATAGGGCACTACGCATGTACTTGCTATCAGAATCCCTGTGAAAGGAATGGTTTTGAGCCTGGCATGTCATACGCAATTCCTCTCCTTAGCCCTCTTTTTGTTCTCTTTAAAGGAGACTAGAAGTTAAATATTCTTTGCTTTCTAGCAATAACCTTGCCTCCGACCCTTCCACTTCATGAGTTGGGGCCTTTATAATTCAGGGAGATATAAGCATTTATATAATAAGAAATCATCTGTATTTGAGGTGAAAAATTTTTATTTGTTTTTAAAACATCAAATTTTTTTGGGGGTGAGGCTACATTCAACTTCTTGTTCCATTTGGATGACAAGAAAAAGCATTAGTGTCGTTCTTGTTCAGTAAACTGGTGGCAACGTTAACATATCACATTTGCTGTCCATTAAATGAAAAGCAACTTCATCCTACAAAAAAAAAAAGCAATTCAGTTGTTGCTCCACAGTATCTTCTCCTTTCCCCTTTGCTTTCTGATGGCACAGTCTTTAGAGCTGCTTCAAACTGTTCTTGTTAGTGGGTGAAAGTAACAATTAAGCAGTTCACTACTTATCACTGTCTGGCTTCCTGCTTAGCTTGTGAATACTGCTGACGTATACATTCTGATTCATATCAATGTCTAATGTTTGTTACAGTCTTCAGTTCAAAATGAGTACATTCATTTTGCTCAGAGCACTTCATCTTCCTTTGAAGTATCTTGATCCCAATATTGAATGAATTTAGGCTTTTAGTGTTAAGCGCATGATTGTGTAGTAAGAAATTAAAATCTAGGCAGTACTGAATAAACTTCAGAGTTTCTAATCTGTTACTTCAAATGTTCTTCACAGTGCTGACAATCCTGATTATTCTTCATCAGCACCACCCCTGCCCCAGTCTCTATGGTATATTTATTACTAATGAACAAGAACTGAGATAATGTCATACACTGTTGTTAATTGTGTGGAACTTGTTGCTCTCCAGGAAAGATATTGATGTTTACAATTTACTTGTTACAGCTGGTTATTGTGTAATTACTTACATTCTCGGAGTTGGAGATAGACATCTGGATAATCTTTTGCTAACAAAAACAGGTAATTCTTTTTAGCAGTATAATTTTATAACAGCAGTTGTTTAATTTCTAATGTGTTGGTACTGTTGTGTTCCATTTTCCTTGAGTATAACCCACTGAGTATTGTAGATTAGAATATATATTTTTAAATGTAAAGTTATATTGTCTCATCTAAGGTAATATTTGGTTCAGTGAATCAAAGTTTAGGTTTAAATTACTAGTAGTGTGAAACGGCAGCTGAAGAATAAGAAAGCAAGTAGATTAATTGCTCTCTAAATACTTTAGTAGGCAAGATATGAAAAAATGTGTATCTGATATGTGGTTTTGATGTCAGTTTAAGAGCCATTTATACATCTGTAGGTTATGGAAGTCTAACTTAACCTCAACACAGACATGTTTATAAACACTGGAGTTTTTGTATAGTTTTCAGTTGGCTTATTTTACAGTCCTGTGTTCTACCATCATTTTTTACACTGAAAGCTGGACCTGTAAGTTGTTTTTTGTTAAACACAAGAATTTTCTTGAGCGATGCTACCTTTTTTGAAAGTAGTATGGACATAGTATATGGTAAAATTTGACCGCCTTTACCTAAGACCAAGAAACATTTCACCATTATCTTAAACTTGGCTAAAATCATAATTACATTGTTTTTTTTCAGAACTCTTGGTGTGAAGCTGGAAAAAAGAATGCATTAAAAAATACTTGTAAAATGACTCCAACCCCAAGTATCCTGATTGTTCTTTATCAAAGCATTTAATTTTTCATTAAATTGTTACATTCCTGTTTAGTAGCTTTTTTAAACATGCTATCAGAAAGCAAATTCAAGATTTACTAGTGGGATTCTAGTTGTATTTTAATAGTTGTCAAATAATTCTGCTTTATGTATGCTATTCCAAGTACAGTAGACGTTTAGACAAGTATTATCAGTAGTCATAGGGAATTAGGTATAATCTTGATGATTTTACTGAGATGTCTGTGTGAATTCTTGTCTCAGATTTGACTTTCTTTTAAACAAAGTGGTTCTGTGAACTTTCCAGGTCTGTATGTTTTTCTGAGAAATTTACATGATAAGTCCCAGAAGTGGGAACATAATGTGAGACCTGTCAGAGCAGGATTCACTTCAGCATTTTCTATTCCCTAGGAATCTTGTGTTCCTGATGAAGCCAAGCCACTGCAACAAAAATCCAGTAGTTGAGCTGGCTGGACCATTCAGCTCTAGTTGAGATGATATATTTTTTTTAAGCCTTCTCTAAAAACAAAGAAGGAAATAGACTCTTTAGTGTCCTGTTCATTACAAATTCACAGCTGGGGGAGAGAAGGTAGTAGAAGTTACTGTTTAATCAAGTTCATCCTTTAGTTTGCAGCAAAAGCCATGTATCTTGAAAGTTCAAAATAGCAAATGGGCATTTTGAGTCTCCCTAACTTGTTTTAAGTTTTTTTTAATGTTATTTTTTGTTGCCATCTGTATGGATTAATAACAGACCAGGTAGAGTGAATAATTCTAGTGTTTCTTAATAAATAGAAGATTTCTTTACCAGAGGAAATGAAGGATTTGAAAATTAAGCTACTTCAACTATTACAGTCAGTGCCTTGGGGTGGAAGGAAATTCAAGTGTTTTTGTTGAAAATGAGTTCATGTGTAGCTGCATGAACTTCACAAAGTTTTAACAAAAACATTCCTTGTAGTGGAAAATAATTTTGGAGTTGTTTTTTTGTTTGTTGGGTTTTGGGTTGGTTTTTTTTTTGCTTGCTTGCTTACTTTAGAACTACAGCTTCCCATAGGAGTTCTGATGCCTTGAATACCTTCATTACATAGTGATTAAGAGTTAGGAGATGTGGTAAGTGTTTATAATAAAGTGAAATGTTACTGCATGAGAAACATGTAAATAAAAAAATGGTATTTGGGGAAAAGAGACACATCCCCATGGAAGGCTTGTTAGCTTACAGATAAGGCTGAAACATATATTGCTTTGAATCGGCATACTCTGTATGAAAGAGTAGAAAATTAACCATTGGACCTTGATTAGGTTAAAAGGTCTTGCTCTAAGCACATGGGGGAACAACTAAAACAAGTGTAGTTTTCCTTATCTGCTTGGAGATGTATAAATGGGCATTTAAAAATCTGTCTTGAGAGGTCTCTATCATTTGTGTAAGGTGACAGGTATAAATCTTTTCCTTGCAGGCACTGCTTGTGTGCTGAGAGTAGCGATATTTTAGTATTGTGTTTTGGGGTAAAGTGCATCTTACCTGTCTATGTTAAAAAGTAACAGCACAATGGCTGTTCGGCTTAGTGGAAGAATTAAAGCAGTACAGCAGAGGGCAGTGCACATCCACGATACGTTCTGAGTCTGAAATTGTTTTCATCTGCTACCTGTGCTCTGTTACATACCGAGAGAGGTTTTTTGAGCTAACAAGAGAAATTCTTATGTTCCAAATACAACAAAGGCTTGCTACAAAGGCTTGTTTTTTGCTACTGAGTATCCCTGAGAGTTAAGTTGGAAAAAGCTAACTTCATTCTTCTCTTGGAGAAGGGAAGCTGTAAGTACCTTTCTTCAAAACTGCGTGACTATATACGCATCCTTTCTTGATGATATTTATTTAATGAATTGAAGCTTTCCAATAGGGTAAAGAATGCTGAGTACCAGCTGTGGGTTCACATACTTTCCTTGGATTTATATGGCAATATACATCATTCCCTTTTTTTGACTCTATCTTTCAGTTTGGTGGATGTAGCCACATCTGTGTTGGACTCCTTCCAATAGAACTGTTGCATCATCATCTAACATACAGATGTCTATGCTTATAATAAATTCAGTATAATTTAGATATTAAGCAGTAGATACCAAAGTTCATAAAAACAAATTCTTTCCTACTTAATGTTAGAAATGTTTTGGGTTGGTTTTTTTTGCACTATACGATGAGAGTGTCTGCTATCTGGGTGAAATAACTTCTGCTGTCTTTCATGACTGTTTTATGCTTGTGCTAGAAATAGGGTGACACTTTTTTTAAGTAGTCTTAAATAAGATATCTAGATTTTCAGATTTTTAAATGCTGTACCATTCTTCAAGGGCAGGTGTAGAAATTTGTTTGGAAAGAGATACAGGGAATCTTCAGTCAAAACATCCTCATCTATAAGTAATGTTAAAAATTACAAGAATACTTCAATCAGTTTCACAAATGTGCCTTAGCTTATAACCTGAAGGTCACATTATATAATCTATTACATAACAGCAATATTTATTTTCTCTGAGAACCTTCAACTTCCTACTTATCCCGGAGATGAAATATGTTACCAATTGCTGTATGTTTTAATTTTTTGTTTCCAAATCTATAACAGCAGATATTACTGTGACTTGTAAATAGCAAGGCACTGTTTTGCAGCTGAATACCCAGCTTTAGGTAACATCAGTGCCATATTGTAGGATTACAGACTGATTTATATTTTAATGCCAGCATCTGACTTACCAGCTAATGTGCTTTCTGTTGCCTTGGAAGGAAGAGCTGGATGGTTGTGAAGCTGGATTGAGATATGTGAGATGTAGCATGTTCAGTTAACTTCCATGTAATATGCGTTACACTAGTATGTTTCAATTATGTTATGCCTTGCCTTGAAAACACTTTCCTCTGCATTTGTTCCACTCTGGTTTTGATTGCAGAGTTGGGATCTAGCTACTGATATAACATCCAGATATGGATGTCTTCATGTTTGCTAAGCCTTTTAAAGTCTTAGGACAGTCAGTACAGCCATCGTTAGAGCTTAGATAGACCAGTGAAGTCTCCTGTCCCATTTGAGATATCACAGTAACTTCAACTTGCTTTAGACAGACAAAGGTTTCACAAAGGTCCTGTCATATTTGCAGGCTATGTGTAGATATTTTAGGATATCCTGAGACATTCAAATGGCATTCTTGAGTAGCACTGCATGTGTGTGTCTGACCAACTAACTCTCATCCTAGTGACTGGTCAGCTTAATCTTTCAATAATCTTTAGGGACCTACATGTAAATTCAAGTTCCCATTATAGGTTCTCTAAATACAGGTGCTTTGATCTGAACTCTACAGCTGAACTTGCTCTGTAGCAGTAGAGCATGTTGCGACATGGATAAAATTAGGTTATTAATATCTGAGGGCATGTCAAAGTCTGAGGGCTCATAACTTGAAAACCACGTTTGCTTTTAGCATTATGTGTAGATAGGTGAAAGAACAGGACTGTCTTCTCATTTAATGCTTAGAGGTAGAGCTGTGGTCTGTCTTCAGTGTGAAGTGCACCAATTGACATCTGATTTATTCTTCAGTCTGTTAGAAAGGGTTGCCAGGTAAGATGGCAAGGATCTGAACAGTTCCATATGTGAGGTGGCACCATGTGTTTGTACTTTTAGTGCTTTTCAGTTAAAACCATCTATCCCAAAGCAGGTTTGAAGATGACAAAAATGGAAAAACTATAGGATTCAAACCTTCCTTCTATATCATTCTTAGATAAGTACATTAATAAATACATTTATTAATGTTGCAAACTACTACAGTATGTGAAATGCAGTGGGATTTTTAAATATGTTTTTAATGTTACTGGTCTTGATAGAGGAACATGCTTTTTGTTAAAAAAAAAAAAAAAAAAAGAAAAAGCTAACACATACTGTAATCCTTTAGATTTCTCTCTGCAACTCCTATTTGTGATGCCTACCAAAAAGAATATAAACTTCTAGCTGTTGGTCTGCTAAAAAATTTTCTTATAGGTATCTTGAACAATACTTCTCATTTAACAATTCATATCTGACATCTTTTTTTTCCTTACAATATGTCTGCATGGAGTGTATTTTGAGAGCGGACAGCTTGATGTGTGAGGGGGGAAAAATTACAATCCTTAGCACAAGCTGGGCCCTTATCCATTCTATGGATAGTGATGATAAACTTTGCCTCCAGCTGTTGCTGCATACTGAGTTTAAAAACTGTATTCTGAGCAAGTCCTTAACAACTCATCCTACTTTCTTCCATTTTTGTGTAGTCTTAGAAAAGTTATAACACGTAGCTGATGAAAATTTTGGCAATAAATTAGGCACAGTGTTCTGTTAGCAAAGGAGAAATTTTGATGGTAACATCAGAATTTGCTGGGAAAGCCAGGAAACCATTCCATCCACTCATTTTCATCATAGGAATTTTTATCCTATTGCTTCAAATTTAAAATAGGAATTCAGTTAACATAGTCACTAAATTGTACTTTTTCTATACGAGTCAGGTTAAAATAATAATGGCAGTTGCAGTTTACAGAAAATACATTGAAATCCAGAGCTTGTTTGTTCCCCGCCCCCCTTCTCAAAAGTGGGAACAGGTAAGTTAAAAATAATTTGTAAGGCTTTCTTACCTGTTAAAGACAATTGCCACCAGACTTCCTTTATTTTAGTAATTGCATCTAATTTGCTTTGCGTTCTGCATTTTAAGGATTTCAGAGTTCTGTGCAGGTTTTCAGTAGTCTTTCCTAACAGTCCTATGGTGAAATAAAACAGTTTCTGTGCTGCTATATGGGAACTTTCTCCTGTACTAAAATCTAGGCATTAGCAGTAAAAGCGGTGGACAAATCAGTCTCTCTGGCTGCAGTCAGATGTTATTGGCTATTGCAAGCACAAGATATCAATTATTAGTCTCCACAAGCCCATGCTTCGCTTAATCAAAGATCACTTCACTCTCAAGGCTGAAAGGAACTTAGGTGGACTTTCAAATCCCTCATGCCCTGACTGCTAGTCAGGGAAACTTTCCACGTTTGATGGCATTTCCTTGAATTCTCCAAGGGCCTGTCCTCTTTATTCCATGTGTTTAGAAAACCAGGTATTCAGTAGAAAAATGTAGTCAACCTCATAAAATGAAAAAAAAAAAAAAGCTTAAAAGTAGACAACAGTATCAGCTTTTGGGTTTTGAAGTAAATAATTTTGTGTGTTTATGCTGCATTATTGCCTATTCTTGGAAACATCTCATTCTCTTCCAGTCAGTGTCGCAGATGGAGTGACACACTTCACTCGTAGGAGAGAAGTAATGATATGTTTGATACAAACCAGCAGTTTAACAAAACTTGATAGTAAATGTGACAGTGGTTTAATAAGATTTGATGGCAAGGTACACTTGAGTATTTACTGTATAGAGGACATGGTCAGACACAACTGTGAGGGAGACCCTCCCGTTGAGTCACAAGGTTCAGAATGGATCCCCTCGTGTTCTAAAGTCCCTCTCAGAGAGGTGTCTAGGGGCGACTGGATCCAGTCCTAGTCCCAGACTTGGTCAGCAGTTTATGTCTAAAGGATTACATATGTGCAATCAATCCTTTATATCACTTAGCTGAGATTTCAAAGATTAGCATGCTATTAATCACTTGCTGAGAATCTGTTGCAGCAAGGAATCTCTCAACCTCGAGGAGTAACCTTGAGAGGCATCTCTACTCAGGGGGAGATCCTGGCGTGCAGCCCGCTGCCGTGCAGGAGAGCTCAGTGGGCACGGGGCTGTCCTCTATTTATGGAGTAAGTTAATTGACTCATAGTCATATTTGTATACCGACTACAGATGTTAGCTTTTTCCCAAATTTGGCTTGAGTTGGACATTGACCAACACTGTGGTTAGGTGGGCACATTGTTCAAATTAGCCCTTGGCTATCGTGTTGTTACCCGTCTCCCCCAAATCCACTTTGAGCTGGATGCAGCCATCACGACCAGACGCATCCGTTACAGCTGCCACTGGTGGTTATCACTTGAGCAGGGTTACTGGAAACACAGGTCAGGTTGCGGGGGTAGGGGGCATGGGGAGCACACCGCCACAGTCAGTAAATGCCTTATGTCTTGCTTTTTCTATAGTAAAATAGCTTAAATGGGGAGTGGAGAGTGATTATTAGGGCACTGTTTTTTAAGGTGAGAAGTGCTATTCAAAGTCTTTCCAGCAGGGATTTTTCTTGCTTCCTGAAAGAATGCTAATACCATCTTTTAGACTTTGAGGAGTGAGCCACTTTCAACATCAGAAATGTTTGTCCAAAGCTGTGGATCTTGAACTATACATAGGAGCCTACATATAGTCCTGCTCCTAGCCTCAAAACAGAGTAGAAAGTTCATACATACTTGTCTGTGGTCTTGAGGTATTTCCTGAATTGTTATGTTTTGTTTTCTCAGATACCTAAAATCCCCTATTTTTATAAGGAACTCAGATTTCTAGATAGATCTCTGAAGGTTTCAGTGTCTAAATATTAGAAATCCAAGGCCTTTATATCTAGCCCTACAAGAATGTAAGAGGCTCAGAGGATTAAATGTGTTTCACCTGTTGTCTTAAGTAACTTCTCTTTTAGTATAAAACATGACTCAAACAAAAAAACCCTCACCCATATGATTTAGCAGTTATTCAGGAACAGTAATAAACCAAAACTGGAAGTCCAGGTTTGTCTTTTAATTATTAGACATGCTTATAAATTAGAGCCCTTTAAATTAAGATCTAATAAATCTGAAGAAGATGGGTTAGAAGCTGAGGTAAAAACATGATGGTTTAAGAGATCAAAGTGTATATGTTATGGCACTGACACTGTATGTTGAAGGAAGGAAACGTAATTGTTTTATAAAACATGGAAGTTCAAAGCCTTTAGAAAAAGTAGTGTTACACAAAGTTCACAAGCAGTCTAATTTACTGGGAGGATAGATGATAACTATATAAGTACTATGCTATGGGTATGAATTTTTACCCGTAGTGAGGGTGACGGAGCATGGGCACAGGTTACCCAGAGAAATCGTGGAGTCTCCATGCTTGGAGATACTCATAAACTGTCTGGACATGGTCCTAGGCAAGGCAGCTGGCCCTACTCGACCAGGAGCTTGGACCAGATGTCTTCCAGAGGTCCCTTCCAACCTCAGCTTTTCTGTGATTCTGTGAAATAAAGGTTTAAAAGAGTCATCTTCTAAATTTGGTTGAGAAGGTATGTTTCTTACCAACCAAACTACATAACTTTCAGGAATTTTCAAATACAAACTGCACAAATTGTGTGATGCTCCAGAACTAAAAAACTCACTCAACACCTGCCCAAATAAGATGCTGATTCTCCTGTTGACTGTTTTTCAGCTGTGATTACTAGACAAGGTTATTTTTTAATTATTGTCATACCTGAGGCTGACAGATTTCCAATGAGTAGTGTTTTGAGGAGCTGTGCTCTTGAAGAAAAAAATGCATTTAAGCTGACAAAAAAAAAAAATTCATGAGCTGGTACTGGCAGTTTCTGCCTCCATCCTTACAGATGTGTATCAGGAGTGATGGCTATGTTAGGAGACAATATGCTATTCACAGTGAAAGTCAATTCCTACAGAATAAAAATTCTTACTAAATATATTTTCTGTCCTCTTAAAATTACATCTTCAGTACAGTGATTTCTAGAACAAAGTGATATTTTTTTGTTTGAAGTTCATATACTCTACGACAGTTGCTTTATATAGAGCTGGGGTGTTAGGTTCCTATCTTTATCCTGCTCTCTCTGCTACTATTCAGTATTTTCTGGCACTGCACCTTGTCAAATAGGTACCAGAAACTTTCTCCAGTCTTGTTCTTGTAATAGAGCTTATACTGAGTGGTAGTCTAATCATCACATTCATTAATGTCTGAAAGTGGGATGTTCAGTGCTATAACCCGACTTTTACTTGGGATGATCACTTGAGATACTTGCAACATTTTATCTTAGTATTAAAAGATTTCATATCATTTGTTGTTAAACTTGATAAATTTATTATTTATTAACATGTATAATTTTCAGTATTAAATATACAACCAATTTTAATTTGTCCAAAGCAGGCTCGTTCTTTGCTTGTTACAGTTGTAGTTAAGTCCTTGGGGAGAACATAAGTCAGGCTTCTTTGTAGAAAGCTCTAAAACTGCACTGCCTCCCTCAAGCTGGCTGGTCAGTCTTCACTGGTGTAGCGGCTTCAGGCAAGCACCAAGGGGAGCCTTCTGTCCGTATTCTGTAATATGGTATGCTGGTTCTTGGATCTTGGAGGAACTGCACAAATGAAAATTAGTTAAGTCTGTGTTTAGTACATGAATTTGAAAAATATTAAATATATTTAATGTATTTAAATGAAAGCTTTTGACATACTTTTTAAGTCAGCCTAAAAATCTGCTGGATTTTGAAGTACAGCTAGGGAAGCTAGAATGTTAATGCAGGATGGCCTCATCTTATACTTTTTGATACTTCAGTCCTGAAAATGCATAAGTACTTGATATCTAATTAATTTATATGAACGTCAGCTATTAAAATGGTTTTGAATGCTTTAGATGCATCTTTGTTACCAATTTAAATTAATAATTGTTGCCTCTTATTCCCTATCTCCAGAGCAAACTAAAAAAAAATTTAATTACTGCCACAAGAGTTACTGTTTTATTCAAAATGTTGTCTCTTGACTTTTGAAGGTGACAGGTTTGAATAAGTGAACAGAACACAGAACCCCCAAAACTTTTTAATTAAACATTTTTTGTAACTTAATGGTGGAAGGGTGTGTGTATATATCACTTCAAAAAGTTAGTGTACAAAAATGAGCTCTAAAAGTAAGTCTTGTAGCAACTTGAAAAAAACTATTGAAGGAAGGGAGGGTTTTTGTAGCACAATTAGGTATGCAAAATGTAATGGTTGTGGCATTTATCAACTAGCAAATACTTTGCCTGCTTATTAAGCTTCTTTGTGATCTCCCTTAGAAAATTGACTGTGATGGAATTTGTTTCTTGGGTTGAAGAAGAGTGCTTATGACAGATCTCAGGCAGCATTTTCTGATGATAAAACACTATTATTCAATGAAATGGCCAAAGAGGGGTGACTAACTGAAAAATACTGACTGTTCCATTTTTTTCAAGAGTGCTGAGCACCTAAGCTTATGAAAATATTGAGATGAATATGGATGCTGCAGGTTAAAATAGCCCTTAGCAAAGAGATCTCTGTCCATAATGCTGTTCAGTTCTATAATTCTGAAGCAAGACTCTGTATGTTCTGTCCTATCTGTGGCTGTCTTGGTGATAATCATACTAATAATTTTTTACCTTCTTGTTTACAAGATCTTCCATCTTGTATCTGCATTTCATTCTCTTCTATAAATTAGTCATGTAAGACTTAAATTTATTAATGTCACTGAGTAGCTTTGCTTTGAATGCAGAACTTAATTTACCTAACGGCTCAGACACCCATCACCTTTTTGTACTTTGTAATTTATTTCCTGATTACTTATTACTGCAGAGTTCAGGAAGATGGCTTCTCTCTGTCCTAAGGAAATCACTTAACAGATTTCACTTATGTTTTTTCTTTTAAATTTTTTATATAAATGTTTCTTGGCATATCTGCATTCTTACCATCTTTTTGTAACGCAGCTCTGTTATGGCCCAAGTCATTGTTTAAAATACATATTTTAAACTGAAAATTTATTTGAAGAACACTTTAAAAAACTTTTTTTTGCTTTATATGGTCAATGTTTTCCACTTAAGTGAGTCAAGAATGTTCCTAGAAACTGGCTTCCTAAGAATTATGGATTGTACGATTTTGATTTCTGTTGACAACATTTTTGTTTTGTGTATTATATAATATTTAATCTTCAGATTATCTAAATGTTTTAGTAGGTTTTTTAAAGTTGCTGGTGTTGCAGTTGCAATAGGTGGCAAAATAAACATCTCGTGTATGGTTCAGTACTATTGAGAGAATACAGTGAATATTCCCTAACAAAAGTCTGAGCAATATTGTAAACAGCATGGCTGCACGCAAGCTCTTGATAGGAAGGGAAGTTGCCTTATGCATTTAAAGCAAGAGATGTATATAAGTTTTTGTGAAGTTAATACTGCAGAAACATTTTAAATGTAGTCAGTTGATCTGAGAAGGGAAAGGTAGTGATCAAGTGATGTAACTCTTGTATTTTAGTGCTGAAAAAGTGTAAGACAGACTTAGGCACATTTGAAATACAGTTTCAGATTTGGAATTGTAGTGATGTTTCTTTAATGTCTTTGAAAATAGTTGATAAATTTTAACCTTACTCAAAGAACTAAAAGAATTTTGAAACAGCTTTGAAATCTTTGGTATTTGGTGGCTTCAAAAGGTCATTCTTAGGATCATGAGTCTTAACTTTCCCCTTGGTAAATTTAACATACAACTAAAATAATGCGTTTCATGCCACAGCAACCAAATGGGATACTAAAAGCAATGCGATGGGTGTATTAATATTTTAATTTGTTAACATTCTAAAGAAGGCACAAAGAATTATGGTATCTATTATATAACTGTGCATTAAATATCTACTGACCAGTTTCAACATTGATTCAGTCTTTGTGAATGTACTTCATGTGTTTAAAAAAAAAAAAAGGGGGGCAGAAAAACTTATCTTGTTAGTTAGTACTCTTAATGAATTTGAAATCAGCTTTACTTTTTTTAAACCCATAATTTCAAATTGGCAGCTGAAGATATAAAATATACAGTTATAAGCTTTATAGAAAACAGTGAATTGTATTTTTTTGAGCTGCTTAGCATCTACTAGAGATTGCACTTAAAGATTTTTTTTTTTTTTTTTTCCCCAAGTTTTGCATCAGTATTTGTTACTATGTGAAGTGTTTGCCTTTCCTCCTTCTACAGGTAAACTATTTCACATTGACTTTGGTTATATTTTGGGTCGGGACCCTAAGCCTCTACCTCCCCCAATGAAGCTGAATAAGGAAATGGTGGAAGGTATGGGAGGCACACAGAGTGAACAGTACCAGGAGTTCCGTAAGCAGTGCTACACAGCCTTTCTCCATCTCCGCAGGTAACAATACTATTTTAATGCTAAAAATTTATTAGAGCCACTGTAAAGTGGGAGACAAGAGGAGTAAACGAATCAGAGAAAGTATTTACGTTGAAAAATCAAAACTTTGAAGTCTGAACGCAGACACAAGAATTTTTACAAAACAAAGGAATGAAAACATCACAGCATTGGTGTAATGTGGAGCTTGAATGTAATTGTCCTTCAAGTTAAGACCTCCAATTTTGCTTGTTTAATAACCTAATAGCTTTTTTCCATAACTCCTGTGAGTTATTAAATTATATCTTGCTTTTTGGATATGTTTTTGTCCTTAAGCAACTTTCTCTCTGATTATTGATGATCAAGTAACTGTCCTTTTAACTCTGAGTCATTACTCATTTGCTGTTCTCCTCCTCTGGTTTAGATTAGTGGTGATCAAATTCTTTGGCTTCAAGATGGCACATAAATAACTTTAGTTGGGTTTGGGTCCTGCAGGACAAAAATTATCTACCTGTAGTGACAGTTGAGTATGTTAGCAGTTTCTGTAGATACCCAGAACTGTGACAGCTAAAACCTCTTTAGACTGTATTTATTTATGGACCAACAGATCTCTCCTTTAAACTTGGAATCAGCTTCATTCTTTTGCAGCAACTGTATTACTTACCATCAACTTTCTGAGCCAGGTAGCTCAGCTTTGTTCTGTTTGAACAGAACACAGGTAAGCACTCTTGGTCTGTCCAGTGATTTCATTTAGTACATCTTCAGTGGAGATGAAATTATTTCACTTTAATATCAAGATCACGTAATGCAAACCTCCAAATATGTGGAAAAAAATTAGTAATATGAAAAGCCTATGTGAAAAGTACATATAGTATGACGAGTAGGCAGTCAGTGATACGAAACAAAAATGCAGCATGTAGTTTTCCACTTCTTAAAAGGAGAAAGAGTAAGGAGTTGGTTTATGAACTGACATTATTAATAGGTTACAAGCAATTCAGCTGCATGAAAAAAGAGTGGCATGTTATTAGCAAACAATATTCTGACTTCAGAGAACAATCTGAAAGGCTAATGTATATTCCATGTTCTAAATTTTGTTTAAAACTGTTTCATAATACTGTATTTCTTATTTGTGAAATACTTGAGTTGTTTTTATTGTTTAAACCTAGCTGTTTCAATGGAAAGGTTTGTTGTGTCAGTGAAGGATTATCCATTGCATTAATTTATGTAATGATTTGCTACAAAGATCATCATTAAGTGGAGTATAGCAGTAATTTGGGTATAAAACTAAACTGTAAATCAAGATGGTTTCATTTTTAATGTCTGGGATTGTAGTAATTATAGCCTCTCCAATATTTGTTCAGTTTAATTGGAAAGTATTTTTAAATTGTTCTGGATAAATATCTTTAAGGCTTTCAACAAAGATAGATAGCGTAGGATAATATTAGTATTACTATAACTATTACTTTAAGCAGCTAGAACTAAAAACGATTAAGATTACTTGCTTATTGAAAAAAGAATAATTAGAGGTGGAATGGCTTCATTCTAACAGTTCTGCATGTTGACACAAACCCGTTCTCAGATACTTCTGGCTAAGTAGCGGGAAATCATAACCTCTGATTGCTAAGACAAAATTCAAACTCTGCTTGTCATCTCTGTGAATTTGTGTTTTATTCTTTCTTCTTTATTTCCCTGGGGTATAGACAGTTCTCTACATCTTTAAAGTGCTATATCTCAGTGTTTCAGGATTCCTGGTTCTGTTGGTGTTGCAGAGTGAAAACAAATAAAAACAATTTAAAACTTATAAGTGGGAAAGATAGTGTTGTTCATTGTTTTAGGTTGGGAGTAGTTTGGCATATGATCAGTAGTGTGCATTTTTTTTGTTGGTTTTGTGTGGGTTTTTTTCAGGGGGTGAGGGAGATGTTTCCATTTTTGAACAACAGTAATCAGTCGTGTGTGTTTGTCAGCAGTGCTGTAATGAAAGAGCAGCCTCTGTGTTCTGAATGTGTTGCAGGGCAGATTGCGGCTGGCAGCAGAACTTGCATCCTCACTTGGGCTGTAGCAGCCTTTTTCATTATACACGTTGAGCCTATTTAAGATGTTCAAGTCCTGTTACGTGTCAGCATTTCCTTCCTCTGAGAATTCCCAGTTTACGCATCCTCAGCAGGATCCAGCAGAGAAGAATCCATCTGCAGCGTTTGAGAGCTTTTTCCAGGGGGACGTTCTAGATTGTGTTGTTTCTTCCCAAATAAGGGTTTCCCCCCTGTGTTAGTCATGTGAGAAGTTTGATGCTCAGTTTAAGTGCTTGGGCATAGGTAAGGACAAAGGATTAGTAGGTAACTAGGGATAGAAGCTGTAGTTTGGGCTGAGATTTGCTCTGTATGGATGGGGAATCCAGCTGGGTGGACCAGAGTGTTTTCCCCAGTCTGGTCTCAATGGTATAAGGGACAGAGGAGGCTGTATAGATCTCAATGAAAACACTATAGGCAACAAATGGATAGCTGTGATGGCCCTTGGGAAGTGCTGATGCTTTGGAAAGGTTGTAGCTAGGCAGTGCAGGGTCTAGATATTTTTCTAAAAGCTGGGGGTAGATGGTGAAGAGGGAGGAGCAAAGGTGAAACTGGATGGGATCAGGTCAGTTTTGTTTGAGTCTGGACCGTGAGGAAATACTTTTGGAAGAATAAAGGCCATAGTTTATTATAGCTGACTGGGACATGATAGTGGTTGGGGAGGACACATAGCCTTGTGAAGAGGAAAAAATGAGTCCTGGGGGGTCCCAAATTACACTGCAGAAAAGGCGACTGCATTTTAAACTTTGGAATTTTTGAGTTAGACCAGGTAAACAGGGCTTTAGTTTGGGACTGCAGATAACTGTATACTTTCCCATCCTGTCTTTGTAGTAGAAGTTCGTGGCTTCGAATTTGATAGACTACTGCAATGTCAACAGCCTAAGTATTTGGTTGGTTGAAGACATCTATATGCAAAGGTTCCCTTAAATGTTGAAAAAATGCATAAAGGAGTGCTTAGGATCAAGCATGTATTTGATGAGATATTAAGCACTTAAAACCAAAAGCTGCTGTTCTCAGAAAAGATGGCTGTGAAAATTTTAACTTTTGTTATGTGGCTTTTTTGGTATATATGAGGCCTCTCCTATGTAGGAGTAGAGTTATTTTGTTTGATTTCTTAAATTTTTACAGAACCTTCTTCTTTTAGCACTTTATGTTCAGACTGTAAGCTTAATCAACCTCCAGTGTAGCTAAGTGCTCATTTCTTTCGTAAATTAATTTGTACTGAGCTTTGAGGAAAACAAAGAATGCGTTTACATGAGAGGGATTTAAGGTCAGGTTTAGGTACTTAATTGAAGCTGAGCTGCTAGTTCATTCTGACTGTGGATGGAGGTCAGCTGTTCCAGAGGCCTTTAATGTAGATGTCAAAGACGAGTGATATGACTTGCCTGACAAAGGTGTTTGGTTTTTACAGGTCAGATTCTTAACTTGGGTGTTCCAGCAAAATGTCTAGTCTTAGGATAAATTTGGGCTGTCAGTTGACCAGTTGTGATTATCTTAGTATATTTGCCAAGGATGTTGCCTATGGGAGGGATGACAGCCAGCTGTCTAAAGTAGGAAGCTCTTAACTCTCTTGTCAAGTCCCACTTTTTTAATAAATTTTCTAAAAATCTGTGAAACATGACAGGGATCCTAGAGGCAACTAACAAATTCACTTAAGATCTTTTTCACCCTTAGACCACCATCTAGTTGATTACCGAGTTAAAGAAATGTTGGGGTGAGGGTCAGAGGAGAGACCTGCAGATAGCATAGTGAGCAGCTGTTTTCCTAATTTTTGTCTCTTCCCACTCCATACTACCCCCAAACTTACCTTCTCTTGAATTTTTTTTTTTAATGAGGTTCTTCAGTTAATCTTATGCTTCCAGTGCTTTTACTCTAAGCACCAAGAACCAAAAGACTTCATTGTGTGGAACAGAACCAGCTTTTAACTGGCCTCTAGCAATGAAGCCTAGACCTTTGAAATCTCTTTTACAAACATCTATCTCTTAAATAACCCCAGTGACCTGTGCTGCTCATAAGCTCTTATTCTCTGCATGGTTCAAGAGCAAAAGGGACTCAGACTCTGGACTCCTGGGTCAGTTCAAAGGGAGAACTACCAATGACCTAGGAAGAGACTTGAGAGAACATAGCTGTAAGATTTATGCATGTTCAAAGTGAGATTTGCTTGTTTCAGGCAAGTAGAAAAAATTTTCATTACAACCTATGGTGTCTGTTCCTGGCACCGAAGCAACTTGACTGCCAGATTTCTTAACCAGATCTGAAAAAAAATGGTAGTCTAACCTTTCTTTTAATCTGTGATAAAAGTAATTTTCCTGATTCCAGTCCCTTGCCCCTGGGAAAGTGAAGCAGAACAGCTGAAACAAGACACTGAAGATTTCTGCCCAAACAGTTTATATTAAATGTTTGTGTTTATAAAGAGTTAAAACTTATATTGGAGTGTGTTAGGTAGTGCTAGTCCCAGATAGTAATGAAGTGTCAAGAGTTTTTGATGGAATTATGCTTTCTAGAGAGATTTTGTTGTTGGTGTTGAGCAGTATTTACTTTGTAAAATACAGCTATGAAGCAGTCCTTTTGTGTAGTTAAAATACTTTGTACTCCTTGCAATTGTCAGCTTATTCAGCAGCTTGCTAATAAACAAGTTTTGCTGCTAAGAATTCATTTTCTATTGTCTGTGAAGCTCCTAGCGTTCTAGCAATATTTCAGATTTTGAAGTCAGTTACCTACTTTGTCTCTGAAAGGGGATTAGATCTCTTTACAGAGGAAGGGAAGTTTCAGTTTATGTTGAACAGCTTGAAAATTATCCTTTCAAAAAGCAACTTACAGCTAATTTCCTGCAAGGGCAAAATGATGTTCTCTCAAAGATTCGCGAGTACTTCCGATATCACGTTAAGACTGAAAACTATACTCTGTCTTGTCTTTTTTAATGGTTATAAATTACATTTTACTTCGTAAGTGTGGCATGCCTACCAATGTTATTGCAGCTTAACTGAGCAACTGCAGACTTGGATCTGGTAAAATCACTTATATTCAACTTGTTATGGCAAAAGCCCTTGAAGCAACTTGAAAAATCATTTCTTGTAATTGTGAAGACTTCAGCTGTTTGAATGCTAATTTATATAATACTGCTGTATCACTGATATCCTTTTTAATAAAAAATAACCTTTGAATCAATATACGAGCATATGTTTGTCCTACTAGAGGTAGAAAATGGCATTAAATCTTTCAATATATGAATTCACAGTTTATATTTGATGTGTTTCTGAATAAATGTTCTGACATTTTTTAGAAAATTATAATAAAACCAGAGCAGTCTGTTCAGTTTTGGCAGTTTGAGATGGTTTGAGGGTTAAACTTTCACTGCTAATATCAGGTACCTTATGTTTTTAACATAAATATGTTCAACTAAAGTGTTATGGATGCACCTCCTCTGAAGCATTACCAATTCACATTAAGATGATGATGTGTTCTTAAATGAAGTTGTTTGCAAAATGTCTTTTGTACAGTTTACAAAGTGTTTTACCTAATTTGCTCTTCTGCTTAGGTATTCCAACTTGATCTTGAACTTATTTTCCCTCATGGTGGATGCCAACATTCCAGATATTGCTCTCGAACCTGATAAGACTGTAAAAAAGGTAACCGGAAAGCTTTCCTTGTCTTGCAGTGACCCAAGTCATGATCATGTCATGAAATTTTCAGTCACTTGTGGTGACTTATTTGTAACTGACCTGAAAATACTTGATCCTGTTTTATAAGTTTTGAGCAATTTCTAGAATAATTGAAGTTAAAGATAGGAGAATATACTTTTGAGATCACTTAGCACATGTGCCCATAAATACAGAATTGCTCTTTATCATCCATGCGGTAGTGCAGAGTCTGCTTTAGCGCTCTGTTCCAAGTGGTATTTTAGCATTCTGCTAAGAACAGTGATCCTACCTTATGAAACTTTTGATAAGTGAAGCAATCAACACTGACTATATCACGAAAGATTGTTCCATCTAGTCTAGAATCCTGTAAGTCATAGATGGTTTTATAAAACCAGTCTGCTGAAGATTTAAAACCAGTAGACTAGTATGTCTTCATCACCAAGAATTTTGTTTGTTGTGAAAACAAACTCGTGTCTCATAATTCTAATTCTGTCACTTTGCACCAACCTGAATCATTCTTCTCCATTTGATGTTTCAACAACAGTTGAGATTAAAAAATACTGGATAAATGTTCATCTTGATTTCATTACACTTATATTTTAGGCAAATGTTGTTTTTTTTATAACCTGATTTATAGTGAAAGGCTATGTGTTTTAATTCCACGAAAGACTTTGTGGAGCCTGTGTATCCAATGGAAATCAGTTCAGTGTAATTTTTATTCAAGCAGTGGATTTTCTCTAAAATAGGCTGTTCTTCAGTGTTTTCAATAAGCTATGAAAGCAAAGATTCAGAATCTTTAATATTTCATGTTCTAATACAGTTCCCTTAAAGGAAACTAAATTCTTATTCCAACCAAATTTTTCCTTTTGCCTGCAAGAATTTGAGCATTTCTGTTCAGAGTTTCTTGGTTTCAAATTAATACAAAAAGTTCATGTAGCTATTCAGTTTCATTTCCAGGAAGACTGAGCTAGCCAGAAGTGCTGTACTTTGTGGTAAAGATGACAGCCCTCCCTCCACTTGATACTTTTCCTGAGAAACTCACAGCTAATTCTTTTTCCATATCAATATTTGAACGTTACCTCTGTCCATAAACGCCCTGCAAAGATTGAGTAAGTTACTCACATGGAACATGGGAGAGAGAGGCTTCAAGTAGAAAACCGAAATGGTTCAATACCTACCAATTTCTGGGAGTAACTACATTTTCCTGGAGAGACCTTCTTTTGAAAGAAGAGACCTTCCTAACAGTGTACTTGCAACGCATGCCTATGAATTTCATCTTTATAAAGACAACATGTTTGTTTCAGGCTACCTATTGGAAAAATGGGGAGAAATAATTTTTTTTTTTAATTTCCATGATACAGTAAGGAAGGGAAACCCTTCTAGATTGCAAAGTCTATGAATAGATGCACAATAAATCCTGGGAGAAGTTAAAGTATGCATCTACAGGTAGTGCAGGGGCTAATTTTGGAAAGTTTGTCATTGACTGCAACAGTCATCAAAAGGTCAAACTGGTGGTTTCATTGAATTCCAGAAGTGCTGGTTCTTTCATGTTTGCAGCAGTAAGTTTGAGACTTGCTGCGTATTTTAATCTTACTCACCTCTGTCCAGAGTTCACTGTTACTTGACGTAATTATGTTCGTTCTTGCCTTGGATGCTCTTTCGTGAGCTCTGACATTTATTAATCAGAGTCTCCTAGTGTTCACTGCCAATTAATGTGCAAGATCCTTGTTTCTTATTAGTATCTTGGCATTGTATTTTATGTTGGTAAACCCTGTAGAAGTGCTGTCCAAGGGTATATTGCTTTCTGTAGTTAATGATAATAGGATGTCAGATTCTGTAAAATATTTGTAAAGGATTGTTTTAATGTAGCAACATTTGAGTATTTCAGACACTTCTAAAACTCTTAGTCTATATAAATTTGCTATATAATTTTCTTTAAGTAACAAATTGAGATACAGAATTGAAAGCCAACAAGTCTTTTCTACAGCTGCTAAGTATGTTACAGTTAACTGATGTACAGTAGTTAAAAATCAAGATTATGTAAAGTATGATTGTATTGTATCTGATTGGAGATCATGAAGGAAGCAAAATCTAAAATGATGTTCTAATAGCTATGAATTAGATCAATGTGGTTACTTCTAAATTCCCTTACAAAGTATAAATAATAGCGCATTCTTTGCATGAAAAGAACATAAGCTTAGTTGTTATATGACAGACCACTATTAGGTCAAAAGCCGCAATTAGTTATTGGGATACTGACTCTGACAATGCTGCAGCTTGGTGAACTGTGACTTTTACCCTCATGGTAGGTTCAAGTCTGTCTATTCACAGAGGCTTTAAAATGTGAAAAGAGCTAGAACTGAACCAGTAAGACAAGTATTACTGATAAGGAAAGCAAATCACTTTCACATTTTCAAATGTTTTGAGAGGAAAAGGTTTCACTTTCCCAAGTTCTTTAAGTTCATTTACAGTGTGCTTGTTCCTTTAAAAAACAAAACAAAACCCACACAGTAAGATATTATCAGAAAGATAACCAGATTGTTTAGCTTGTTCATAAATGTTTTATTTGTAATTCATAGACTTTTCAGCCCTCCCACAAGTATTATTATTTTATATAAACTCTCATTTTTTTTCTGATAGCTCAGCTGTTTTTAACTGCTATTAACTGTTCAGGTTTGGTCCTCATAGTTCAAAAATTATCCTTTGAATATACTCCTGGAATTTGTGCAAAAATAATACATCATAATGGGCTCCCTAAAGAGTAGGTGAACAGAGGACCCTTCCATAAAGCTGCTGTTGATGTTATGATCTACTGAATGCATACAACTATGTTCAAAGCTCCTATGACAGTAGTTTTCTCTAGTTCTCAATTTTGGTTTTACTTTTTGCTTTAAAAAAAACAGTTAGCAAATCAGCTGTAAAAGGGCTAGTATCAGAATCATCTTAACCCGTTATAGAATGGTGAATAGGTCATTGTTTGTTTTTTTTAAATAATGTGTTAGAAAACTTGTTTTGGATATTAAATACCCATTAGCCTGTCTCAAATCAGTTATGAGCTTTGTTAGTACTAATAAAAAAAAAACAACAAGGTGTCTTGCATCTCTTGGGCTGAGTGGCAAGTCTGTGCAGTCATTTAACAAGATAATACTGTACCTTGTTGTAGGAAAATTGAATAAATGCTTTCAGCATCTCAATTGATTTTTATTTTTTTTCTTAAAGCTTTAAACAAAAAATCCATATATATTTCAACAGATTCAAATTAGCTAAAGATCCATTTTGGACTGAACTGCAAAATTAAATTACCTTTGTGTGAATCAAGTCAATAGCCATTTCAACCATGATACCACTTTCATGGAAGATGAAGGTGGAGATTTACAAATGTTTCCGTATCTAAGAAGGTATCCTGCTTAACAGCGTAGCTGGAAGTTCATAGCCAGCATTTTCGTTATTGGTGCTGTAGTAATACTCATTCTCTGTTTTGTAGAGCCTGCAGTTTTGCTTTAGGGAGCTGGTGAGCTGGTGAGGCTCTGGTCTCACAGGCAGCTGGAGTCAAGTCACTGAGGTAACTAGATAGGTTACCTTTTTCTAAATTCGGTGATAAATCAGAAAACTAGTTTATGAATAAACTACATGGAAAATTATATAGTATGGAAAAAAGGAGTTCTTGTTTTTAAACAAAGGAACGTTTACTGAAGGGAGTATTATACTTCAATTAGTTTAGAGAACAATTTGTTTGGTATAGAGATCTTTGATATTGGAATTTTTCAGTAGGTGCAGCTATACTGCTGTTACCAAGTAGGCATGAATTACTCTAAAGATTATTTCTAAAGGAAAATTTTTCTGTAATGGTCACAGTTTTGATTCCTCAAAGTGAAAGCATTGTGATGTTAGATGGTAGCCTAAGTTCCAGTCTAGCCTTTAGCTTCACAAAGTGAAATAATGCGTCATCCTCGCTTCCGATAGGGAGGGAGGTGATTTATGTTGCAGAACATACCTGCCCACTGGTGAAAAACACAGTAAGATGTGAAGACATGCTTGTGAGTAAAGCTGCCTTTGGAAATATTTTTGGTGTTCCCCTTTTCTAAACTTTAAGAGAAAGTAATCTACTGAGTTTTTACAGCCAGAATGAAGGTTTAATTTTTGTAATCATATACATATTCTATATAAAAATAAAATTTCCATATACCATATGATAATGACAGCTAGAATAAAATAGAGTGAAGAATACTACTGTCATTTTGTATGGCTTGATTTCTTGTCTGTCTTTTGTCACTTCCTGTGACACATATGTGTATCATAACAGGATGCTCACTAGTTAGGAAAGATGGTTGGAAGTCAGCAATCTTTGGACTTTATGTTCAGACAAATAAGGAAACAAAGTAAGATCATGAAAGAAACTATAATGTGGGGCGTTGTCTTCAGTGAGGCACTGTATGATTTGAATTGTGATTTTTTTTTTTTTTAAGAATTTCAGACTGGTATGCTAAATGACACTTTTTAGAAAAATCTGAGTGTAGAAGGCACTCTTAAGGAATATTATTACTAACTTGAAGAACGAAAGAGAAGGCAGGATCTTTGTAGTTGGCGACTGTTTTTGCCAAAATACCATCTACCTTCCAGTAACAACCTGGCATCCCAAGGAGCTAACTGGCAGAATGTAATTGTATAATCAAGCTTAAAATCTGACTGAATGCATATTGTCCAGGTGTCATTTCTGTCCAATAGTTGTGAAAAGTCTTGGGAGAAATATGTATCAAGTGAAGGCAAAATTGGAACAGCAGCTTGTCATGTACAACTGTAAAATAAGTACAGATTAAACCTGTTTTACGTGGTTTATGGCACACGATGGTGTAAGTAGACCTGGGTGCTCTGTTCCTGTCATCTGTAAAGGTACTTTCACATTCTTCTTGTTCAAAAGAAAGTAAGCTCTACACAAACTGATTTTTCTTACCGAGAATGACTACAATTTTGGATATTTTCTCCCTGTTACTTTGAAAAGAACCAGAAGCTCCCATTGACTTCAACTAGAGATGTGGATTTAGAGCATACCAAAATTTGACAATAACTTCTTACTTGCTTTTCATAACATTTGTTTTCAGAAATTAAATCAGTGCTGACCTTAATGATGCATTCTTACACCTAAAATTGGACTGAAAATGAGTAAGTCAGCATTGGCCTGAAAACAAAAAAAAGCTCTGTTTTTGAAGTTTCACAACTATTCTTTAAGAGTGTATGGAAAAATGTTTTTTTAACCAACTATCTACTTTCAGTGCGTATACCCAATATCACTGGATAAATTGGCTAGTACCTTTCAATTGTAAGAAAAGCTTCTTTTAGTGACTTACTTCCCTCACTCCAGTTTTGATCACTACTTTTCCTCATAGAAAAACCCAGAAGACAGCGATTACCAGCTATGCAAAATTGTCCCCATCCTCAAAACCATAGGAACCCTGTTCACATTCTTGGTGTTTTGTTTAATAGTAAAACATTTGTCAATTTTTGACCAAGAAAAAATAGCTGCAGAGTTTAAAATTATTTGGTTTTTTTGATCCTTTCATCTCCTTTTTTCCTCTCCATACTATTTATAAAGAAAACTGTCAGTCTAGGGTGCTTCACTTCATGGTTCATGACACTATGTGTTACTGCCACCCTCTGATTTAGGCTGCTCTGAAAACCCGCTTTGGCTCAAAAATGTCACAAAATGAAATTAAATTGAAAAGTAGGGGAAGAGTCTCCCCAGTTTGCCTCTCCCTTTCTGTGGCCTCTGAGGTAATTGCCTTTAAATTTTCTACTCTTTGCTTATGCTTTTCCACTTCTCAGTTTTCAGGAAAAAGGCTGGGCTGAAACTTCTTAATGTTGACTTGTCAGTGCATAACTGATGATACAATGAAGATTTCCCTACGCACACCTTTTTTCTGCCAGTGCTACTTGCTTTTTCATTTCCAGTACAGCTGCAACACTAATTGCTAACTGTTGGGCTTTTTTAAATTAGCCAGTGCTATAAATTTAAGTAGTAATGACTAAAATCTGGAGCCAATTATATAACCAGTTTTGCATAAGGAAGAGGTAGACCATCACTCTTCAGATATAGCTAATGTATTCAGCATTGTCACCTCCTAACAAAAAAAGCTTTTGATTTTTCTACAGGAAAGCCAGATGGTTTCTATCTGTCCTTCATAGCAAATTTGACCTTTAAATTAGAAAACATCAGGGACCAGTGATTCATTGGCTCACAAAGAACCCAGCAGGCATTAAAGGACAGTGTCCTAATTGACTGAGCTGTGTTTCAGATGCCCATTGATTAAAGAAGGTGCTGCAAAGATGCTGCAACTGTTTTATTTACAGGCGAGGTTATTGTGAACATAGCAAACCAGCAAATACCTGGCGTCCAGCAAGCAGTAGGTAACTGATGTTGGTGAAAGGAGCCCCATTCAGTTTTGATAGCACCTTTGGGTATACACAGAAAAGGCTAAAATCAAACCATTCAGGAGACTGGAGAATTTTCTTTCTACAGGTTGTAACACTGAGACATCCTCTGTGTCTCCCAAATATATGCAAGCATTGACTAGGTCTCATCCTCCTTAATAAGAATATGAGTACTGTAATTGTTTGGAACTAGCAAGAGGAGAGAGCAGGCATGTTTTGTTCCTTTTACATTAAACATACCAAGGTAAAATGATTTTTGTTCTACAGCCATAAAAGCTGAAGCAGAGATATGATGTGACTTGAGATAAAAAGAATTTCAGAGCTAGCTTGTTTGTAAACCTGAGCTAATGTTGCCAGTTTCTTCAGCTGGGTTGTAGTAAAACTCCCTGTGCTCTTCTCTTCTGTCCTCCCCAGGAGTCACTCAATGGATAATTGAGGGTTGAGCTTACAAATTAGTGAAATGGAAAGGACTTCTAATCTGGTGCTTGACATGCCTTTTTAGGCAGTGGATATCTGTGTCTTTTCACCTGACTGAAAATACAAGTATTTGTTAAAAGGTGGAGCTAGGAAAGATTTCTGAGATTTATTAATGTCAAGAGGAAGTTTACTTTTACTGGAGAATTAAGCTCAGTTTTGCTAGTTACAGTCTGTTTGTTTCAGTATTTATATTTGCTTGCTGCTCTGGGGACGTTTTTTATTTGTAAAAGTGCCACATTGACATGGTGCTTATTTTGCCTAGGCAGACGTTCATCTTTCTGTCCATTTGGGTAATGATGCTGCAGCTGCACACCCAGCTTTTCTGTTTCGAAGCTGTTAATTTTGCATGTATATTAATTCATTTCAAAATTAAAAAAAAAATGGAATAAACATCACAACATGAACCAAGTGTGAGAACACTCCTGTTGCTTTATATCACACTGTCTATTTGATTATAAGTTTTTGACCAATATGTTGAAAATCTGAGCTGGAACAGTATCATCTTTGCATTTTGCAGCAGCTAAAACCCTGATTTTCATGGAAGTTCAATTTAGAGATGTTCACTAACATCTTTACTGCTTATATTTAAAAAGAAATAAATTAAAAAAATAGAGAAACCTACCCAGGCTTGTTTAGAAACTGCAGTTTGTTCAAATCAAAGCCTTGAAAACAAAAGCTTTTGTCGGGATAGTCTTTCAAATGAAATTGCTCATGCAAATAGAGCACCTTAGGAGTTTGTACTGTGAGTTGTTTGGACTGCAAGCAATAGGGAAAGCAAGAAAGTCTTTTGCTGAAAAAGATGAAACATAGTAAGGGTTAAGCCAACCATTTTGCAGCCAAGTTCTGCTACATGAATGTTGGATGCTGACTGTTGGTGACAATTATAAGGCAAAACAGTAAAAATGATCATGGAAAACCTCACTAAATTTTGGGTTTTTTTCTTTTTTGGTTATCAGTTGATTTTTATCTGACGTTTTGGTAGTAGTCAGGGTGCTTAGATCCATTGCATATCGTGACCCAACAAAAAAGGACACTGAAGTTTCTCTTAAATTTAAGCAGCTGACTTTGCAATGAGCAATACCATATTGGAGTGATAAATTATGTACCTAGTAGTGACAGAAAACACAAGCAGTGCTGCTTAATGTTGCTGGAAAAATAAATAGTAGAGCAGCCACCAGTCTTCAGAATGGCTGACTTACAATTTATCTGAAAACTGAACAGCATTGAGAAAGGGTTCTCAATATGTACTTGTGATATGTTACCTCAAAATGTATTACTCCCTTCTTCAGTAATTACAAAAACCATAGCTACAAATGTTCGTGAAGCATGGATTTGGATACTGCCCTGAAGTTTATAAAACTTCCTAACAATTTCTAAAAAGCTTGTCTTACCCTTGAGCCTTAAGTACCTAATCCATTTCAGGTAATGTTTTAGCAGTGAGATGTTTTTTAGTAAAAAAGAAAAATTCCTGACTTTAATACAATGTGGTTAAGGAGCAAAAACTGTAAGTGAAGATCTTGGAACTTTGCAATGAAGTGCACTTACCTGCACTAGCCCTATTCCCAGCTGGGTTTGTGTACGATCTCTCAAACCTAAGGCTGACAATACAAAATACCAAAAGAGAGAAGGGTAAATTTGGAGATTCATTCAAGTGAATGAAGACATAGGCCTGCTATTATCTCAGACCTTTAACTGCGATTTTTAATATGATAATTAGGGCTGGCTTGAGTATTTCCTCTTTATTGCCATCCTGATTTTATACAGTACACAGCTCTGTGAGCCTGACTGGGAGTTTTCTGTGAAATCAGATTCATACAGCATGTTTGATATCATTTTCAAAATGATAGTCTTTTTAGTTCTCCTTGAAGACACTTCAAGCAAAAATAAAGTGCAAGTTTACCAGCAGTTAACACTGCCCGTTATTCTGGTAGATGTTATGCTCTTTCCCTCTCAGTTAACTTTACAACTTTCCTTTTTCTAGTGAAATGTCATATCAAATATAACAATACATAAGGTTTACATGTTTTGAAATTTCGTGTCTTTAAGACAGGTTTTTGGGGGTTGGGGGTTTTTGGAGGGGGGTGGTTTGGTTTTTGTTTGGGGTTTTTTGTTTTGGTTTTTTTTTGTGAGTGTGTGAAATAGCAGTGTTTACCATGAAATAGTTTAATTTCTACTTCAGTCTTATCTGTCACGATGTTCTACTTCCCCATATTAACACTTGCGGTATAGGAGTTACTTTTCTTACCCCAGAATTTAAGATGTGGAATTCTAGTTAGTATTTGCTCTGATCAGGCTGTGTCATCATAGGATCCTGGGTTTGGGGTTTTTTTTGCAGTAGATGGATGAAGTGACCACTTGATTTTGGGTTGAGGTGTTTTGTTTGGTTTTGGCAGGTAGAGGAAAAGAAGAAGTTAATTCTAATTTTGACTGGGATCTCACAGGGTGATTGTGTTTTGGGGTTTTGGTGATTTTGTTTGTTTTAGCAAAAGTATAGTCAAAACTGATGTCCGTTTTTGTTATTTCGCACCCTCCCTCCCATATCTTAGTACCTTAATCCTTATGTTTAAACTATTCTAGAAAGCATAATAATGTATCTGCAAACTGTGATCTGGTTATAAATAAGATATGTAAATGCAACTTTAGACCATATTAAAAATAAGTGCTGTATAAGTTCATCTTTGCATTAAAAAAGGAGGATCTTTTTTTATTTAACAGTTTAATCTGAAACCTCTCCAGATACTGAGAAGTTCATTGCGTGGGGCAGCAGTAATGGAATGTGTGAAGACCTTTGATACCTATCAGTTACAGAAAACAAAACAAAAAAACTCCACAAACAAAACACTACATCTTATTCTATTGGTTTTGCACACTGTGCTGGAAGGTGAGGGAAGCTACTAACTATCCAGTTCCTCCTCTTGTGCTTTTTTTCTTGGGTTTGTTTCAACTGTGGTTGATAAACCTGTAATTTTGGATGGAATAAGCACAGTGCAAAGTAGTATTTCTTGGTGGTTTTACTGTAAAATATATTCTTTTACTTTTTTGCCTTCTTACCTTGCTAAGATTCCATTCTCCGTGTGATTCTGCAGCAAGCGATGATCAGCTTTTTTTCCGTTCTCATCATCAGTTCAGTTCCAAGTAATTTATACTTAAATGCTTCTCCCCTCACCCCCACCTCCCCATATTTTCTTCTGAACTGTCCCTCATGATTTATGGCCTGTTCCGCTTTTAATTTTTATTTTCTTTGTCTTTTGAAAAAGAAAAGCTGTATCATGATAACTAACAGTAGCTTTCTTACAGGATGCTTCAGTTTTAACTGAAATATAATAAAATTTCTAGTCAGACAGATTTATACAACTGTGCAGTCCTGTTCTTTTACGTGTTAACACTAAACCATCCACTGTGCAGGGGGATAGGAAATGGACAACGTGAAACCTTCAAGTTGATGTCAGTATCTTCATGGACTCTCTAGTTCTTTATCCAGCCATTTTATCCTTAAACACTGAAATCCTGCTGTTGAGATCTGATGTTTAAAATCAATATGTGTATACAGTGTGGGGCTTAAAACTTTCCTCTCTGGAAACAAAGCAAAAGTTTAACCAGATTCAGCAAGTATGTTTGTTTTCTCTTTGACAAATACTAATGACTAACTAAAACAATTCACTTGATTTAAATGCCAAAGTCAGAACTCTGAATAATTCAGGTGAGATGTTTTTGATGCCTTCACGGTGGCCATTCTTAATTGTGTAGAATGGGACAATGGTATAACTCATCAGAATTTGACCTGCCAATTCACTTTTACTTTTTTTTTTATACCATGCAAAAATCTCTGCCTAGTTGCACCTCCTCTGTGAGAAATTGTTGGCTTTTAGAGTACATGGTTTACTTTGGAACTCACAGGTTTCAAATAAGAATTACTACTGCTTTTGTTGTAAGAACTATAAGTCGATGTATATTAATCTTGTTGCTGCTGTTGGAGCTCAAGAGGTAATTTGTCATCTTGCTGTGTTTCTTCTCAGGCTGCAGTCAGTTTTAATTGCAGTACTGAAAAACTTTCATGCAAAGATCTAGTACTCGGCAGCATTTGATCCTGCTGTTAACTGCAAACTGCTTTTAAGATCTAGCTGTGGGTAAACCGTGGAAAGCCACATGTATCAGTGTGCCAGTCTGTTCCTGGGGAAGGTGGGAAGCGGGTTTAAATAGTCATTAATTCATAGAATGAGGCTGCATCTTAATATTGCTAACTGCAAGACTTTCTGAGAAGTACTTCTATGAACAAAGCAGAAGATCACTGAAGTGCTTGGTTACTAGAGTTGTGTAAAAGCATGTTACAGATAATTTTTTTTTTTTTTGGAAACTGCAGTTAGCAATTTTGCTGAATTCTCATTACATCGCCTTTTCTGTGAGCGTGAAAATAGATCTGATAGAAGTCTGTGCTCTAATTTGGGCAAGTATTTAAGCTTGTGTGTAATTGCAAGCATGTGAATAGTCCATTAAATTCAGTTGGATTCTACTGTGTGCTTCATTGGCTGTCAAACTTCTAATATGTCTGCAGGAGATAATAAACTTCCTTCTCATCATGTTTGTTATGAAGATAAAAGTTATAAAATACTAGCCTGAAATATCTTCTAAATCTCTCCTTGGTACTTGCTTCCTTGAGAGTTTGAACTTTTTTGGCTTAATGTATTCTTTCATATTGATCAATCTTCTGTTTGAGGGGAAGTTGAGGAAAAAGTCTATTTATGATTACTTCAAACATATGAGCAACAGAGTTATAACAGTATTTTGAGTAAAGCAGCGTTATCTTTCCATACTTGGCAGGCTAACATGCTTTTTATTGTAGCGCTGGAAGGGTGCTGTTCTGGAACATGTTGCCTTTGAAAAGAATGCAGAGTAATACTAAACGGAAATCTCAGAGTATTTTGCTATCATAAAGAGGGTGGTTGTATATGCAGTATCCTTGGTGCATAGAAAGAATACAGAGTGGGAAGAGAAGGTAGTGTCATCTTACAAATGTGACCTTATTAAGAACGTTGTTGAAATAATTTGGCTCGCATTTTTGTCAGTGCTTAAAAAAAAGTGAATGCATGGAAAATGTTCAGGAAAGACTTGATTCTGTCTTACAGTCAGTCTCCTTAGTCATATCCAGGAGAAGGTTAAGAAGCAACTTAAATACTTTGATATTTTCCTACATGAGATAGATTTCTGATGGACAGTTCTTTAATGTAAAAAGTTTTAATGAGCTCAACTGTTTGAGATGGAAATTGGACAAATTCAGATAGGAAATAAGTTACAATTGTTAAATGGGGCAATTAATCTTTGAAACAATTTACCTAGGATGTGAAGCATTCTGTCTCAGTATAAAGACTCTGTAAAAGAGATTCTTCTCTCTCAATCTTAGAGATAAACTAGAAGTTACATACTTGATGCAAAAATTGTTTGATACCTTTTTACCTAGCTCATTATGCAGGAGACTGAAGTTAGAGGAACATGATGGTCTCCACAAGAGCTCGCATCATTTGAAATTTATCTTTATGAGAATAAAGCACGTGATTAGATGGCAGCAATTAATTTTCTGCAAGTGATGTGAATTTGTTGGGCAATTTTCATATTGTTATCAGCACTACTTTGCAAGGTGATTAGTACTTTTAAACTTTGGGGATAGGGTTGATTAGAGAACATGAGGATCTAGGCTTATTGAAAGAGCTTTAAACTAGATTTGAAGGGAGAAAGGGATAAAACCAGGCTCCCTAGAGGTAAGCCTGGGACAGCATGCCAATGTTTGAGGGAGGGTGTGATAGCGAGGTCCTTCAGTCTGACGTCTCAGTGGAGGTAGGGGATGGAGATCCATGCGGCAGCAAAGCCACAAGGGTTATTAATGTGTTAGAAACCACGGAAGAACCTGAGAATGGTCACGTAGGAATTAAGGCTTCTCCTCCCAAAAAGGTGGCAGGATCAATACCTAACTGAAGTGCATCTACACCAATGCACACAGCATGGGCCACAAACAGGAGGAGGTGGAAGCCATTGTGCAGCAGGAAAACTATGATACAGTTGCCGTCATGGAAACACGGTGGGATGACCTGCACAACTGGAGTGCCGCAATGGATGGCTATAAACTCTTCAGAAGGGACAGGCAAGGAAGGAGAGGTGGTGGGGTAGCCCTGTACGTTAGGGAGTATTTTGATTATCTAGAGCTTAATGATGGTGATGATAGAGTTGAGTGTTTATGGGTAAGAATCAGGGGGAAGGCCAATAAGGTAGATACAATGGTGGGACTCTGTTATAGACCACCCAACCAGGATGAAGAGGGAGAAAAAATGTTCTACAAGCAGCTGGGAGAAGTCTCACAATCACTAGACCTTGTTGTCATGGGGGACTTCAACATACCAGATATCTGCTGGAAATACAACACAGCAGAGAGGAAACAGTCCAGGAGGTTCCTGGAACATGTGGAAAAACTTCCTGACACAGCCGGTGAGTGAGCTAACTAGGGAAGGCACCCCACTGGACCTGTTGCTTGAGAACAGAGAAGGAATTGTGGGTGATGGGATGGCTGGAGGCCATCTTGGGCATAGCGATCATGAAATAATAGAGTTTTCGCTTCTTGGAGAAGTAAGGAGAGGGGTCAGCAGAACTGCTCCCTGGGGCTTCCAGAGGGCAGAGTTTGGCCCGTTTAGGAGCCTGGTTGACAGAGTCCCTTGGGAGGCAGTCCTGAAGGGCAAAGGAGTCCAGGAAGGCTGGACATTCCTCAAGAAGGAAATCTTAAAGGTGCAGGAGCAGGCCATCCCCATCTGCCAAAAGACAAGCTGGCAGGGAAGAAGACCAGCCTGGCTGCCCAGAGACCTTTGGCTGGAACTTAGGGAGGAAAAAAAAAAAAAGTTTGGAGACCTTTGGAAGAAGAGACAGGCAACTCAGGACAATTACAAGGACATCATGAGGTTATGCAGGGAGAAAATTAGAAAGACCAAAGTCCAACTAGAACTTAATCTGGCTACTGCTGTAAAAGAGAGTAAAAAATGTTTCTATAAATACATTAGCAACAGAAGGAGGGCTAAGGAGAATCTCCATCCTTTATTGGATGTGGAGGGAAGCATAGTGACAAAGGATGAGGAAAAAGCTGAGGTACTTAACGCTACCTTTTCCTGAATCTTTAGTGGTAAGACCAGTTGTTCTCTGGGTACCCAACCCCCTGAGCTGGAAGACAGGGACGGGGAGCAGAATGAACCCCTGTAATCCAAGGGGAAATGGTTAGCAACCTGCTACACCACTTAGACACACACAAGTCTATGGGGCCAGGTGGGATCCACCCAAGGGTACTGAGGGAGCTGGCAAAAGTGCTCACCAAGCTGCTTTCAATCATTTGTCAGCAGTCCTGGCTAACTGGGGAGGTCCCAGTTGACTGGAGATTAGCAAGTGTGACACCAATCTACAAGAACAGCTGGAAGGAGGATCCAGGGAACTACAGGCCTGTCAGTCTGACCTCAGTGACAGGGAAGGTTATGGAGCAGATCATCTTGAGTGCCACCACATGAAACGTACAGGATAACCAGGCAATCAGGCCCAGTCAGCATGGGTTTATGAAAGGCGGGTCCTGCTTGAATAACCTGGTATCTTTCTATGACAAGGTGAACCGCTTAGTGGATGAGGGAAAGGCCGTGGATGTTGTCTGCCTAGACTTTAGTAAAGCCTTTGACACTGTTTCCAGCATTCTCCTGGAGAAACTGGCTACTTGTGGCTTGGACACAAAGCAAACTTTGTGGCTGGAGCACAGGAGGCTGAGGGGAGACCTTATCGCTCTCTACAGCTACCTGAAAGGAGGTTTTGGGCCTTGGTCTCTTCTCCCAAGTAAGAAGTGATAGGACAAGAGGAAATGGCCTCAGGTTGTGCCAGGGGAGGTTTAGATTCGATATTAGGAAAAATTTCTTCACCAGGAGAGTTGTCAAGCACTGGAGCAGGCTGCCCAGGGAAGTGGTTGAGTCACCATCCCTGGAGGTATTTAAAAGATGTGTAGATGTGGCACTTAGGGCATGGTTTAATGGTGGACTTGCCAGTGTTACGTTAACGGTTGGACTTGATCTTAAAAGTCTTTTCCAGCCTAAATGATTCTATGATTCTGTCTTAGACTCTTAATTCTGAGAGATCATGGACTTGCTAGGAGGTATTCAACAGCACAAATGGTTTTCCAAATTCAACACCTCAAGGGCTTTTTAATGCAAAAAGTAGAATAGACTGTTTCAGTTGGAGGGTACCTGCAATGAACATCTAGTCAACTGCCTGACTAATTCAGGGCTAACCAAGTTAAAGCATATTGTTAAGGGCATTGTCCAAATGCCTCTTAAACATTGACAGGCTTGGGGCACTGACAACCTCTCTAAGAACCCTGTTCCAGTCTTGACCACCCTCTCGGTAAAGAAATGCTTCCTAATATGCAGTCTGAACCTCCCCTGGTGCACCTTTGGACCAGTGTGATGATTTCCTCCCCCGCCCCCAAAAGAATCTGAACACTTGCCATTCCTATATGCAGACTTTGCTGCACAGCCAGCACTTCAGAAAACTCAAAGTGATGTTTTGGCATCTGTAGCACTTCCTCAGGTCCACGCATCAGAATATTTGAACTCATCCAAAATGCTTGTTCATGCATCTGCCTCTCATAAATGTTTTGAGGGATAAGGCACGTCTGCAAAACTTACTTGGCTCCTCTAAAGCAAAATCTTTTTCTATTTTTTTTTTATTCCGGAAAGATCTGTTTAAGCTCTTGCCAGTTCTATGCACAGAAGTTTTTTGAGTATTACCAAAGGAATGTCTGTCGTGACGGTGCTTGTAAGATGTTGCCATCTGGAGCAGTCCTGAACAATTGCCATGGAATTAGTTGGAATTCACAGAAAGGCATCCACTGCACCTTTGTAAATATTCATGGGTCAAGGCTTTGCCAAGGCTGAAATAGAAAAGTATAGATGTTGCTGTATTCTTAATTAATAGTGCATTCCCCTTTTAATTCATGTATAAATTGCAAAATGTGTTATTGGTACAATAATAAAAATATGTTGTCGTCAAAAGGGAAAAACAATGTAAGGGGTAGCAGTGTCGCCAGCTAACTGTTTATGGATGGTGTATATAATAAAAGCTAATGAAATTCTCACCTGCCATATAAAGGTCAGTTTTAATGTGGTTGATTTGCCCACCCCTTCCTCTAATTATGTATTCTTTACTTAATAGTCTTACAGTTTCTGAAAGCCAATGTTACCTGAAAATAAATTTAGAATAAGGAATTGTTACATACTTTCAAGAACGTTTAGGATCATCCAGACTTTTCCAACTTTGTATTTAATATGCAAAGTTGTGTGGGTTTTTTTCTCAAGTGACATTTAATTCTTTTTTAGTGAACTTAGAGTGTTTTCTCTTTTTCTCAGAGCATTTTAGTTCTGTTTAAACTCTTATGTCCAGGTACTTCTCTTGACTCTCTGGCCTCAAGCTTTGAAATTACTAGTTGGAGGGATAAGGTGTAGGTGGATGTTTCTAGCTTATTTAAATACCTGTTTTTATGAAGCAGTGAAAAATGGGCATTTTACGTAACATTGTAAATTTCCAATAATCTGCTGTAATTTAGAAGTGAAAGAGAGATTCTTTACTAAACTTTCATAACTGAAATCATTGTCTGCTACTGTATACTTCAGATAGAATAGTGCATGTGTTAACTACTGAATTAATTTTTGTCATCTCCGCCTCCATTCCAGGTGCAGGACAAATTTCGTTTGGACCTGTCTGATGAAGAAGCTGTCCATTATATGCAGAGTCTAATTGATGAAAGTGTCCATGCCCTCTTTGCAGCTGTGGTGGAGCAGATACACAAGTTTGCACAGGTGAGATATCTTCTCAGTTGGTGGTCTCTGTGAAAGCTCGCTCAGTAAGGTGAGAGGTTGCGAGTGGTAAGTTCAAGACTTAACTTCATTGTTTATGATCTTTTTAGTTCATTTTCCAACAAGTTAAAAGTGTGTTCTTGCTGCCAGGACTGGAGAGCAAGCCGTTGGTAGTTCTAGAAAATTTTTTAAAGCACCTTAGCAGACATGCTAAGTGGGATGTAATTGGTTGTATTACTAAGGGTAAGAACTGCAAATTGGAAAGCTGGAGTTCTGAGGGAAGGATCCAGAACTTCCTTAGCTTTCATTCCCAAAGTAAATGAGTGACAATAACTTCCTTTCTTTCATACCTTTGCTAGACTTCCTTAACTGTGCATTCCAGCTAGTCATTTTGATCATTGACAGACATAGCAGCTTGTGCAGAAGGGGCCAGGAACTCTGCTTGTAACAGCATCCACATCTTCTGCAATGTTGATACTGTACCTTAGAACATGGTCCCTAGCAGCTACGTGGACAGCTATCCCCTATGTCAGAGGCGTCGGCACAGAAGGGAGGTCCTGAGGGATACTGCAGTTTTTCAGATTTGGGGCTGTAGGGGGTGGCTGAGACCTCTTGCTGGGGCAGTGGGAATTGGGCTCCTTGCTTGCAGGAGGTGTGCGGTGGTGGAATGTCTACATCACCAAGTAAAGGAGCTGTGGGAGGAGGTCAGCGAACTGCACAGTATCAGGGCTGACAAGAAAGAGATTGACCAGAACTTCATAGAGGCCTTGAGATAGAAGAGCCTGAACCTCTAGCTGCACTGAAGGAGGAGCAAGAATACATTGTGCTCATTGAGTTAGGAAATGGAGACTCCTGGGATGGTGATGGCTGGAACCTTGAGACTTCTGGTATTAGGAGGGATGGCTTCTCCTCTATGTGCAGATCTGCAGAATAGATTCAAGGTGATTGGGGGTAGTCAGCATGGATTTAGAAAAGGGAAATCATGCCTGACCAGCCTGATGGCCACTTAAGATAAAAAGCCTAGCTCAGTGAACCGGGTGAGAGCTTTAGGTATTCTTTGTCTTGATTTTTCACAAGGCTTTTACACTGTCTTCCATAATATCATCATAAACAAACTGGAGCAATACAGACTAGAGAACTGGACAGTGATGTGGATTGGAAACTGGTCACTGTGCTGGGATTAGAAGGTTGTGATCAGTGGCACAAACTCCATCTGGAGGCCGGTCACTAGTGGTTTACTCCAAGGGTTGATACTGAGGCCAGAATTGTTTAACATCATTAATGACCTGGATGATGGGTTGAAGTGCACCCTCAGCAAGTTTGCAGACAATGCAAATCCGGGAGGAGTAGCTGATACACCAGAAGCGTGTGCTGCCATTCACAGGGACCTTGACAGGCTGGAGAAATGACTGCACAGGAACCTCTTGAAGTTCACCAAAGGGGAAGTGCCGAGTACTGCATCTGGTGTGGAATAACCCCATGCACAAGCATAGGCAAGCGGGGGTAGGTGATAAGGTGGGAAGCAGCTTTTCAGAGAAAGCCCTGAAGGTTCTGGTGGATGAGTTGCACATGATGCTGACCGCTAGTATTGGTCAATGGCTCAATGTCTGGATGGAGGTTAGTGACAAGTGGTGTCCCTCAGGGGTCAGTATTGGGACCAGTGCTGTTTAATATCTTCATCAGTGATATAGACAGTGGGATTGAGTGCACCCTCAGCAAGTTTGCAGATGACAGCAAGCTGAGTTGATAAGCCTGAGGGATGGGATGCTGTCCAGAGGGACCTGGACAAGCTCAAGAAGTGGGCCTATGTGAACCTCATGAGGTTCAACAAGGCCAAGTGCAAGGTCCTGCACCTGGGTCTGGGAAACTCCTGGTATCAATACAGGCTGGGGGATGAAGGGATTGAAAGCAGCCCTGTGGAGAAGGATGTGGGGGTACTGGCGGATGAAAAGCTGGTTGTGAAATGGCAGTGTGTGCTCACAGCCCTGAAAGCCAACCATATCCTGGTCTGCATCAAAAGAAGTGTGACCAGCAGGTTAAGGGAGGTGATTCTGCCCCTCTACTCTGGTGAGACCCCACCTGCAGTACTGCTTCCAGCTCTGGAGTCCCCAGTACAGGAAAGATATAGACCTGTTGGAGTGAGTCCAGAGGAGGTCCACAAAAATGATCAGAGGGATGGAGCACCTCTCCTATGGGGACAGGCTGAGAGAGTTGGAGTTGTTCAGCCTGGAGAAGAGAAGGCTCTGGTAAGACCTGATTGTGGCCTTTCAGCACTTAAAGGGAGCTTATAAGAAAGATGGGGACTGACATTTTAGTAGGACCTGTAGCGATAGGACAAGGGGTAATGGTTTTAAACTAAAAGGGGCTAGATTCAGAGTAGATAAAAGGAAGAAATTTTTTACAATGAGGGTGGTGAAACACTGGAACAAGTTTGCCCAGAGAGGTGGTAGATGCCCCATCCCTGGAAACATTCAAGGTCAGCTTGGATGGGGCTCTGAGCAACCTCATCTAGTTGAAGATGTCCTTGCTCACTGCAGCAGAGTTGGACTAGATGACCTATAAAGGTCCCTTCCAACCCAAACTATTCTATGATTCTATGCAGCAACATGATCTCATGGTGAAGAAGGGCCACCAGAGTGTTCCTGGTGTAGGTAGAGGCATGTGATCCTTCCCTTCTACCCAGTGCTACGTGAGATACACCAAAAGGTGCTGTGCCCCTTTTGGGCTCCCCAGTACAGGAGACATGGCCATACTGGAGCGAGTCCAGCAAAGGGCCATGGAGATGATTAAGCACTTGGAGCATCTGTCATACGAGGAGAGGCTGAGAGAGCTGGGACTGTTCAGCCTGGAGAAAAGAAGGCTCAGGGGGATCTTATCAATGCGTATAAATACCTGATGGAAGGGAGTAAAGAAGATGGAGTCAGATTCTTTTCAGTGGAGCCCAGTGACAGGACAAGAGACAATGGGCACAAACTGAAAGACAGGAAAATTCATCTAAACATAAAGAACTCTTTTTTTACTGTGAGGGTAATCAAACGCTGGGACAGGTTTGCCAGAGAGGTGGCGGAGTCTCCATCTGTGGAGATACTTAAAATCCAACAGCACAATGTCCTGAGCAGCCTATTGTGTTTGATCCTGCTTGAGCAGGGGGGTTGGACTAAATGATCTCTGGAGGTTCCATGCACCCTCACACACTATCTGATTCTTGCTAATGGTCTGGGGTGACAATAAATTATTGTCTTTACTGTTTCTATTATTAAAATTTACCCTTGCTCTAGTATGGAGAATGAAATGTTTAACCACACATATGTGTGCTGTCTTACTACAAGCCACAATAAGACAATAAAATGTTTAATTCTCACGTTGAATAAATCTGTGTTCACAAAAGCATTTCTTCTTCGAATTTACAATGGTTTTTCCCTAAAATCATCTGACATATTTAGTTTGTGTTTATCAGGGATTTAAGATATTACATTGTTTGCCTTAAGTATTAGACTCATGACAAGAAATGGAATTGAGAGGAAAAATGAAACCAATCTGAAAAGCCAGTCATTATCTCAGGTTTTTTTATTGATTCTTTCTTCAAAAGACTGATCAAAGTCTGATATGAACCAAGGAAAAGTATTTTTATGGCTATGCATTTTGCTAAAGGTCTTCCAACTAATATGTTGTTTCCTACAAACTTTATTTTTATTTTGAAGAACTGCACTATAGTGCAGGGTAAGAAGCAAAAATGTCATTTCCATCTGCATATATATTTAATAAAGGTGATCTTTTACGTGATGTGAAAAAAAGGAATGTAATTATGCGAAAATGTTGCAAAATTTGCTGTCATTTATTATGGATTGCTTTGATCATAGGATGGAGGACCATAATTTCATAAGACAAAGTGAAAAATGCCTAGCATCTACCTTGGGGTTCAAAAAAAAAAACAAACCAACCCAGCCATTACAAATATTCAAGATTAAAATTTTAAGTGCTTCCAATATGTGTGTAGACCTTGCTTTTAATCCCATACTGACAGTCACTTTTTTTAAGACATGTCTTTTTACTTCATTGGTTTTAGGTGACTGCCAGACTCTCCCAGATAATTGTTATTGCATTTGTGAAGCTGTATTAGTAAGTCAGAGCTTACAGGTTTGATTTAGGTGACCTTTTCTTTTTCCATTCAGACTTGTTCTTGCTTGACCTTTCTTCAGCACTTAAAACTGCTTTTAAAATCACAGGACAGATTTGTTCAGAATATTTAAAAGTACCCAAGAATTTGAACCCCAGGCTTCTAGCTGCCAGGAATGGTGTTCTAAGCAAGAGGCTGATACATACAGCAGCAGGCACCAGTTGCATCTTCCTTTCACATTTTTGGGAGTTAAAAAGCAAGCCCACAGTGTGTATTGCACTTTGGATACCAAATAAGCAGATATGACAGCCACTAATGCAGGCTTGATCCAGTTGTCTCATTTGGGGGTTTTTATCTCTCCAGCTGGCTGATGCTGAGTTCCAGCATGGAGACTTTTGGGCTGCTTTTCCTGAGGCCCTGAATTCTCGTGTACTGCTGCGGAGTTTGCTACCTATATGCCTTTAGCTTTCCTTTCTACTTTTGGGATCAGGTGCCTAAAATGAAAACAATAGTGTGTTGCTCTGTAAGTGCTTAAGGCGTCTCTTGGCTCCACGTGATGTCGGATTCTTCTGCTAGTTTTGGAGTTCAGATTATTGCCTTCATGTATGTTCTGTAAACAGTTACACGTGCAGGCTTCCGCCTGCAAGAATACTGGATGTTTATAAGAGTGAGAAGGATACAAAAAGAATAGTCACAGATTAATCAGCGGTTGACAAGTCTTAAGAATCTGAGCTCAATGTATGTATTTTTTAAAAAACTTACCAGAAAAATCCATCAAAATAAAATGTAATTAATGTCTGTTTATATTACAAGTGAAATAGGACACTTTTTAGTGATATTTAGTACTTCATTAGTCAAAATCATGATCTTTCCTTTTTGTCTAAGGTGGTCTTAAGAATTTGTTGCGGGAGTCTTCACAGAGTCTGTAAATCATTGAACAAATGAACAAATAATGCATCATTGAATTTGCTGTAAAGGGGTCATCTTACACAATGGCCAATTGAAGCTTGCAATTTGTTCATGTATAATGCGGCAATGAATTGCCAATGGCCTTGCTCTTAATAGTAATGTAAGTTGTCAAAAAAAACCCCACCACACTACACAGGTATTATGACACAAGCATAAACAGCAGATTTTGGCCTAATGCTGCCACACAATTTTTCCTTTGAAATGCCCTTCAACATGTTTTTTTGTTTATCGATAGATATTTATTCTCTTACTGCCTTCAAAATAGGCCTACAAGCAATCGGTGTCGCCTACTGCAACAGTTAAGAGCTTTTTAATAAGGTTGGTTATTATAGTAACTGTTGTGTATCACCATTCTATATGCCACTCTATAGTAAGTAAAGCTCTTGGATAGAGCAGTCTAGATATTTTGGTATTGGCTTAGAATTGTTATTTTGTAACAAAAATGTAAACTGAGTTCAGTTTAAAGCTGTGTTATGCAGCCTTTAGTTTAGTTTCTAATACATCTCTAATCTATTATCTTACCAGATATTTTACAGATCTTTTTATGTAGTACTTGTCTCCTTCTTAATGGTTATCAAAAAACTGTTGTCTCAAAAGTAAATAAATTTAACATTTAGAATAAGTTAATGGAGTTGTACAATAGTGCTCAAGAGGAGAAAAAGTACATACTAATTTTAGTTGATACTAATGAAGACTGGATAGCCGTTTCTCCCTGGAGAGTCATTTTCATTTTAACAGCATTATTTATTTCTGTAGAGGAAGGAAACAATCTCCAGTTGAAGTGACTAATTTCACATTTTATTTCCCTTGTAAATTTACAAGTCAAGTCAGTTACATTCAGGGCTCATGCTAAACAGTGATTAAAAAAGTGAAAGCTTGGGGGATGAGGGGTGTCCCACCTAAAATGTAGGAGTACAACTTGGGGTTGTACTAATACTTGGCTGCTGTCTGCTTAGGAACAGACTCAGTTTAAGCTGTAAATGTTACCTGGCTTTAGAATATCTCCAAGCTGTGGTCCCAGTGCTGCTGCATCCTGGAATGCAGCTGTGGTTCCTTTCCTTCAGGACAGGGCTTCTGTTTTCCTTCTGTTGGATGCCAAAATAAAATAGGGAACATCTACCAGCAGGATTGTGTAGATTGGATGAAGCCGTTTGTGAAGAGACAGATAAGTTGGTTTCCATGCTGTTTGCTCTCCTGAAGCGTTGTGAAAATCGCCTGCCTTTAGGCATTTCACCATGTTTTTAAACACAGAGTTCAATTTATGCATAACTTTTGTTTCTGAGAGTAAGCCAAGTTGAATAAATGCTGTTCTATCTGTTTTTTGTTTTCTTTTAGTATTGGAGAAAATAAGCCTTTTGCCTACCTGTGGTGGAAACAAGCAAATGCTCAAGAAAGAGACTTTCTCAAGCCCTTGTGGACTTCACCAAACAGTTTTGGAAAGCAAAAGCTGCAGTTTTGGTAGCGTGGAGAATTGAGAGCTCAGGAGGTAGAGAGGCTTTTTTGAGTCTCTGTTCATTGAAGGTTTAAAAACAACCATTTTTTAAAGGAAAATGGTTGTTTATACCATCCTTGGGGCTCAGATGCTATGGCATTTCTTTCCACTGAAAACATTTGAGCCTCAAAAGTTGAAGTAAGCAACTTCCTCTCAAGCCAAAGATAACTGGAAGAGGCTGCATTTGATGGTAAATTCTTGTACCTGTTAATATATTTTCTTATTTAAAAATAGAAATCATTGCTGTACTGAACAAGAGTATGTACAAAGTTAGAACAGTGAGGTTACAGTTCCTCAGTGCAGAAAAAAACACAAAACTATGGCAATCTCCTCTCTTCCCTTCCCACCAACTTTGTTCCGTGAGTAAGTTTTAATGTAATGCGTATGATCCTTTATTTCCCACCTTGGGCAATGTTATCAGTTAGAAAGGACAATCATTTCTCCCCTGCTTACAAAAATGTTTTTAAGTGCTGATAAGTTAGCCAGCTGTAGGCAGCCAATTAAATCATCACTAACAGGCTCAGCAACCAGAATGCACAGTGAGCGGTTCAGTATTTCACACCTTAACTCTGAATGTTTTCTGTACAGTGATTATATATTCTTGACTCTAATAAAGTCTTTGTTGTTGCAGTCTTGAGGTGTTCTGTTTTGTCTTTTTAATCTTACCTGCTGAGACATGGCATACTAGAGGATTATGTTCATAACTCTTGGCTTTTTGCAAGGATTTTCACTTCTCAGTTCGCTTGATGCAGGAATAAGGCCACTCATAAAATGACTTTTGTGCCACATGTTGAGTTCATAATGAATCTGATTTGAATGATCAACAATGTAATTAGCTCTTCATAAACGTGTGGCTCTCTTCAAAGAGTGCTCTTACACTCCTGTATTATTTTTTTTAATAACAATTCAAGTGAGGAAGAAATCCCTCCCAATTACAAAGATAAGAAGGACTGATTTGAATCTGAATCTGACTGATATTTGTGAGTCAGTCTTGCTTTGTGCTGCTTTTGCTAGCAAACACCAGAAGAGCTTTGATGGAGGAAAATCTACTAGGGCTGTGATGGGCCCTTAGTTATTTTAGCATATTACTCAAATTTGCCAGTTAACCACAACATTGGTTCAGCCCCTCTTTTCCCCTATATCTGCAACTTAGAGGAACTGTGTTACCCTAGTTACTTAGTGCTTGTGTTAGCTGGCAAAACACAATGCCACAGGCGAGCTACAGTAGTACCTCTTATCTTTACCTGGCTTTTCTTCTGAGAAGTAGTAATTACCATTTTCTCATGGGTTTTTTTTGGTCTTACTTCATCTGGCAGAAATACCGATTTCTCTACTGCCTCCATTTCTCATGAACTCATTTTACATGCAGTACTTTGTGGTATCTTCCAAGGATATTTCTGAGAGCATGGACTTCTCAGACACTCAGAGTAAATTCTGCAAAAAAAAAAAATTGTCTTTTTTTTAATTTGTTTTGAAGGGGCATCCTACATGCTCACACAACTTTGATTTGTATGTTGTAGCCACACTTTATTTGACTGAGTTCTGAACTCCTGATCCCCAGCCCTTCCCACTGTATATATTCTAGGATTTTTCCTCTATTTCTTTTGAAGAAAACTTCCTCTTCCCCCTGCCCAAGACTAATTATGGCCATGAGCCGCTCTACCAGTTGACCAGACAGGCCAAGGATGACTCCTTGTTAAAACCCAAAAGACATCATCGGCCGGATCCTACAGCACATTCCACTTTGCAGAGAGTTTTATAAAGTGTTAAATATAACTTTTGTAAACACATTATGAATTAATACATGTTTTTTCACTATGCCTTGTGGTTTAAAATTAACGCAATAACCTGTTCATATGCTGGACTATGCAACAGCCTGTTAAAACTGTACGCTAAGTCAGTTATAAATGTTAGCATGTGAACCCAAAATGAAATCTGAGTATCACAGGTAAGGCTTAAGAAGACCCTGACTTCACTGTAAATCACTATTTTCTAAATGGAGAACATCAGGCACAGAAATGGAAAAGCTTGCCTGAGTCAGTGGAACATAATCCAACCAGTGTGTTCTTTCTGCTTGTTGAGTCACTCTGCTTATATTTTCAGTGTATTTTCCAAACAATTTTGTAGAACATGTACCAGCTGAGCACTGACAAACTAACTGGATATGTCTCTGATCCAACTAGTGCCTTTTTTGGGGGCTGATCTGCATAGTCTGTTCCGAGGTGCTCTGAACCCTTACAGCACGAAGAACAGGACAGCACTGGGACTGCTACAATATACTAGATGTAAGTAAATTTATTACTTTAAGCCTTGTGTTCTAAATACCAAATACTGTTGAAAATTGTTCTTTGAAGTCCACACATCAAAAGATTTTTTTATATATATATATATATATATCTTTTTATTCCTCATATACAAAGTAAGTTCTGACTGTTTTGCAAAATCTTATGGCTCTTAGCATTTCGTGCAGCATCATCTATTTAAGGTAAAACAGAAAAAACAAAACTGGGGGGAGTAAGCTATTTTGTTTTAAATGAAGGGTTTTCTTTTTCGGTATGTTTGTCTAAAGCTTCTACTTCTGGAGTAAGAATGTTTAATAGTTTATCTATCGTGGCTCGATATCTCTGTGTAATCCAGTGCTGTGAATATCTTACTTATCTGTCTCTAATAACTTCTGAGTCCCTTCAATAACTATTACTGATTTTGTCTTGAGGAGTACAAGTCTTAAAGGTGAAATCCTTCTACATTTCACAAAGGTAGATCCCCAGTCAGACAAAGGTCCCCAGGGGGATGTCAGACAGCAGTTTCACCCTGCACATGTATTTGCATGTATGCATATGTGGGGCTGCATGCAAACACAAAATTCTGCGTAGAGTGAGGCTGTGAGGTCCATCACATGTATCAAAGCATGATGCAGTAGCTAGTAGGAAACCAGGCTGTACCAGTTGTGTTGTAGAATAACTTGTCAAAAGTCATCCTATTAAGTCTCTCCAGGAAGTACTGCAGAGAAAAAGAACAGAACAGTCAAAAAAATAATTTTTGGCACAGGCTTGTTTTACCTAGCAGTTGTATTTTGTATAACTAGAGGTAAAAAGTACTATAAAGCCAGCTTGTGGGTGCTTTATTTGCCTTTCAACATCTATCTTGGTTTCATCCTGATTTTATTTTCTTCTGGAATCTCTAGTGGTCTTTCCCTTGGGATCAAGGGTGAGGGAAGCAAAAGAAATTGCTCTTTTTTTTTTTCCCTCCCCTACCTATAGACTGTCATTGGTTGCTTTCAACTGCCAGTGCTTCAGGAGCAGAAAGTGGCAGTCGTCTTTTCTTTTTTGTGGGGAGGAAGCAGTAATTGCCAAAGTAGTTTTTGGGGGGGGGGGAGTTAGGGGAGTAAGAAAGAGAGGGACGGGCCCTTGGTTTTAATATAAAAGGCATATACCCTTTTGGCACAAAATGTCCCGGTTCTTGCAGACAGTTACCTGTCTTTGTTCTTCTTGTGTGCAGTCTAAAATAAAAAGCACTTTTGCAAGGCTTTGGAGGAATAATGGCTATGGAAAAGGGAAGGAGGGACAGAGAATGGGAATCTTAAGACCTCGCAGAGTGGGGGTAGCAGCAAAGAGAGGTAGTATCACTAAATGGCCTTCCTTTTGTAGTCAGCAGAGGTTTTACTCACAAGACCCAGTGTCATCACTGGATGGTAAAATACCTTGGTTATTATGAAGTATCTGAAGCGCGTACATTTAAGGAGTCTTAAGGGAGTCATCGAAAACAGATTGCAGGTGGATTGTGTTAAAATAGATTTTTGTAACCTCTTCAGCTGATGTGATGATTCTTTGTAATAGTGAAGCTACTTGAAGTGCAATATTGGTGTCCTCCTGTCCTTCCAAGCATCGGTGATTTAGAAAGGACTCTTCCCGGGGGAGGAAGAAATTTCACTTTGGAGGGTAAAATACCGAACCCCTCTTGGTTCTAGAGAATCGAGCAGCGACACGGTTCACCTGCATGGGTTCAAACCTGAAATGGCAGGAACAGTGGTTGGAGAGGAGGTAATAGCTCATCTACGCACAGACATTAATCAGTTAAGCTGTGTGTGGGATGGTCCTTTCCAAAGTGAATTAAGCTATACCACAGGGAGGTACTTAAATTCTGAATAAAACCTCTCCACAGCTAGAAGTTGTGCAAAAATTAACAGAGCCACTTTGAATTCCTTCCCTTGACAGAAATGTGTTTGTCCTAAATTTTTCCCCATAGCCCTCGTCAATGGTGAGGGATCAGAAGATGGTGATTTTACAGACTTGCTCTGAGGAGGATGTTCAATTCATAAACTACAGTGCACGGAAAGTGAAGTGATGTGAAGGGAGGGCTGAGCCAATGTGGGGACTCAGGGGAGCTCTGAGATCAGTTCTTCCGTGGGCGAGCCATTCAGTTTGCTCCAGCCTGTAGTCCTCAAAGTGACAGTTGGATAACGGCACTTTTCCCCATCTCGCTAGGTGCTTAGACTTTAATTGGAATACGTAATAGGTAAATCATATGGATACACGTTCCACAGTGTCAAACAAGCTGCTTCATCTGTCCTTGATCTATAAAATAGGAAGAGTTTTTGTGCAGTCCTTTCTTCAGTGTGTCTTCTTTCACTGGGAATCAGATTGTGAAGTTAATTGTAACCAAAGGCTTTTATCTCCCGTGTCTGTTTAATATAACTTCTCTCGCTGATTAGAGACTGAAGAACCCATATTGCGGAAGAAAAATAGCTTTTTTTTATAATAGCTTTCTTTTCTGGCACAGTCATATATAACAGTTTTCTAGCTGAGAAGGTGGGAAGTAATTAGGGAAAAATCACTGCTTTTAACAAACCATTCACAAACTACTTCCCTTTGAACTTGAGGTGGAATAACAAGCTCCATGTCTACGTGCAGGTATAGAGAGGTGCCTACTTAATCTTGCCTAGCTGGTGTTGTAGCACCCTGTGACAAGGGCACTGTGTCCCTAGGACAGGACAAGACAGAGCTTTTTTTCTCTTCCAGTAAATACTGGATTGTTTTTTTCCCCTATATCTGGTGGTGTCAACTGTATTCATTCAGTCCAGTCAGCTGTCTGTCACCTTTCTAATGCTGTATCGTCATCAGCTGACATACGAGGGAGAGATTGCTGATAAAAGCACAACTAGTCTAGTAGCAGTGTCTATTCCCTGAAGTAGGCAGCTTCCATTTCAGCTTGAATTTGGGATTTTTTTCACTCTGGCTGTCCCTGCTGGGAGCCATTCTTGTGTGGATAACTGTTTCGCTTCTAACACTCAGGTCTGATCATGCAGTGACTGACTCGGGTACTAAGTTTTCTGACCCAGCAGAGGTGAAGGGGAGGTGGTTGATGCTGTAATGATTATCTGATTCTTTCACCAACCTCAAGGGTGAGGACAGCAGCATGCATGGCAGAAAGCTCTTTCTTTAAAGGAGTGACTCAGCTGAGGTCTCTGACCAGGTTCTGCCAAGGCAGCATTACAATGGAAGCTAATTCAGTTTCTTTTCCAAGGGAAAGCACAACAACAGACCTTGGGACAATGAATGAGGTGGTCTTAAAAATAAAATACGTGGCAGAGAGCTGGCTACCGTAAGAGCTGTACTTGTTGAAATCCTGAATGGGGGAAAAAATGTGGTTATATAGTTCAGAGGTGTTTTGCACGGTTAGTCTGCACAATTTACTAAAACCTGTAGGTGGTATCTTTTCAAGGATCTTGGGCCATATTGCGTTTATCTTTTCCAAGTTGCAAACAACATGCCAATAACAAGGTGCTGAGTGGCATCTTACTCTGCAAACGAGGAGATGACAGGTCTTAGCTCTCATTCTGCTTCTAACTTGACAGACGCTACTTTTGAAATGAGAGCTGAGAGACTGTGTTACAGCCCTGGCTGTGGTTTTTGTTGTCCGTTGGCCTTGAAGATTTTTCACTTTTTGAACTTCTGTTTCCCTCCCAGCTCTGTAAACTCAGTGGTGCAGGACCCGTTTTTAACTTGTCTCACACGGGAAGTACCATAGCTTGGGGCTTTAATTTCAGATGGATCTGGGAAGTGCCATTATAATCTACCAAATAGCAATGCATTTTGATTGCATTTTGCATTCAGCCTTGGTTCGTTGGCTTGTATTTGTTCCATACCTTAGAGTTGAAAGATGCCTGAAGAAATGTACTTGCTGGAACTCCTGTTCCTGTCAAACACTGTTCTGGCGGTTCTCTCCATCCTTCTGTCTTAGAAAGCTGTAGTAAAAATAGGGAGAATGAAAATGTTTCTTTGCTTTCATTAACTAATCCTAAAGTTCAGTATGTGCAAAAAGAAAGCTTAACTGAAACACAGCAAAATAAGATGATCAATTTTTCAGCCTAAGCAAGCAATAGCCACAAGATACATTGTCAGGCCTTTTTATCAGGGTCCACGTTTTCTGCATCCGCATCATCCAGCTTAATGGGTACCTGATGCTGATTTAAAAAGCTGCAACAGATAAATTTTTTTTGTTCAATGAAGAGATATAGCCAGAAGGGTAGCTAAAAGCTGTACGTTTTTTCTAGTTTAACACCATATGGATTGTAAATGGGGGTGTACAAGAACAACTGAGAAGTTCCAGAGATTATTTTTTCATTTACAGTTAGAGCTATATAATAAGCAAGAAGACCAGCTCATTTAAGATGTGTAAATCAGCATAAATCAGGACACCCACAGTTCAGTCTTACATCTCCGTTATGTATGTATACAAAAGGCTTACTTAGCATATGTTTTTCCATTATTTCATTATTTTGTTGCTCGTATTAATATCCCTGGTCATGTACCAACTAATGTTCCTCAATGGCAGTTTTAGTGTTGAGCCTTTTGTGCAATCATAAAGATTGTTCTCTTTGTTACTCAGGTTTTGCATATTGAGTTCTAGTGCATTACTATTGTAGCTTGCCATTTTTCAGCCATGGTGTTAGTACTAGTGCAAAGGCAAGCACAGGTGTGGTGGTAGGGTTACCAGCTACCCTAATTTTTGTGGCTGCAGAGTGTTGACCCTGGACTAGAATATCTCTGAAGGTGCAATCACTGCTTAAATACTTGACTACAGTGTACACACTGTACTGTAATATGGGAGCATGAAAAAGGAATCTTGGACCATTGCAGTTGGTGCCATACAGACACAGATTTGGGGCAATTAATCCTACTAGATAAAGCTGCCAGGTGTGCGCGTGTTCTAATCCTGCAGATTACAGTATGTACAGGATCCTGTTAAGTTCTTTGCTGTCCTTGGTTAACGAATAATCTCTTCCTTCCCATTTGTCTTGCCAGGCAAGCAGGTAAGGAACATTACCCTTAGCTTCATATTGTGATATTTGGATCACAGATCAGGATTTCTGAAGGAAGTTTGTTTAAGGTAGGTCTCAGATCTAACCAGTATCCTTCCTGGGCTCTAGCTATTACTCTAGAAGAGCACGGGTTACACATATTTTCCATGTTATATTTGCCAGCCTGTCATGGAGGTCTTGGCTACCTCAGGCCATTTCAAATAGCACTGTGTGCTTAGTTTCAGACAAATTGAATCAAGCCTTATGTGCCTACTTTAGGATGAGCTGACTCTGAAATATTATATTTCACTGACTGTACTGAGTAGGATTTCCATGGACCATGCTGGGAACTTAGATGCAGGTATTTATATGGAGCCGAAATACACACGTGGCAGTTCTGTTTTCCAGTACTGGCATGTTCCTTGCAAGGACCAAAGAGAGGGCATCCCTAACTGGATCTCCCAGTCATGGGAAGTTTGGATAATTAAGGGAGTCTGAGGTCCTATTAGGTGGCAGGGGAGAGGTTCAAAGCACTCCTTCTCTAAAAGGAGGTCACAGTCTTTGGTATGCAGACGTTATGTTACTCTCTGAGCAGTGGAATTCACTGTGAGATGTGGATTAAGTGTGCATCCAAATCACATTTGTTTGGCTGTATGGTCCCACATTTGTTTTCTGAGAGAAGTCATGGGTACAGGAATGTTCAGAGAAAGGGTTAATCCCGTCACATTTTCATCCAGCTGGTTACCTTGAAAAGATCATTGTTTCCATGAGCCTAACTTCTGCAGAATTTCAGAGCTTTACATATAGTAAAGTATTAGGAGTACAGCCCTGTCACTGAACACTGAGATCCTTTTCCTACATTCAAATGCCCATAAACTTAACTAGAATAAGAGGTCTCCTGCCAGAACCAGAGGAGGTGGTGCTGTCCCAAGAAGACAGACTGATTTTACCTAAATTTGTTAGTGGATGATGTCGCAGGAGAGAGTACCACCTTTTAGAAATGCCATCTTCTCAGAAGCCAGAGCAGAGTCAAATGCATTTCACACCACTAGGCACAATCAACCAAGCTTAAATCACAGAGCAGATAATTACATTGCTCTAGGAAATCAACTAGCTGTTCCATTATGCCCAGCTTTGGGCTCTAAATCTTCATGCAGCATCTAATTGCCATGGTAGCTAGGCTTCGGATGTGCTTGTTCTGATCTCCTATTCTTTACCTGCTTTCAGGTGTTTTGTGAAGTTTAAAATAACAAATGTGTTCAGGTCCTGGTAGTGGAAAGAGGCCAAGTGAGGCATAAATTATTAACTTTTGTAAGGTAGAGATTTGCATGAATTATCTGAAGTTAAATGTGTATTTGTACTGATACTGCAGTTTTTGAACGTCTCTTGAGGATTTTATTGATTATTCCCCTCCTATATTTTTTAATTCCATAAAATCCATCGTGATTGAGAGTGGGAAGGAGGCTACTTTTATTTTCTTTTTTAGTTTATTTTCAATCTAAATAATTTAAGAAAGGAGATTTACTTGAATTTGCAATCACTACAGTGAATTTCTGCTGGCATAATAAAGGACAGGCTTGATCCCAGTGCTCCACAGATACCATGCCAGCTGTTTGCCATTTCACGTGTATGAACAGTTTATCCAGTCTCCTTTAAATTCTATATATCTGCCATTAGGGATCCAAGTGGTTCTTACTTCACCTGTTGCATCCATCTGTGTTGTCTTCTCTTGACCTTTTAAATTTGTAAGCTCTTCTGAGCAAGGATCATATCATTACATTTGCATAGTGATTCTCACCATAGGTCTAGAATCTCTGAGTGTTCCTATAAGACAAACAATTACGGAAGAAACCAGCAATCCAAGCCCAAATGAAAAGGCACATGTAAATAACATAGCTGGATCTTGATAGTTAAATTAACTGTAAAATGAGAAGGGACACTAGATAGCTGCATAGAATACAGAAGCCTTCTGAAGAAAATTTATACCTTCTGCTAGAAATAACTGACCTCACATATTTTCACTTTGGTCAACCTGAAAATAGGAGGAAAAAAAAAAATGTTGTTTTTTGTTTTCTAAATCAGAGTGAGAAGAACTGTCAACTGTTGTTGTTAAAGCAAACTGTATAATCACCCAGTGAAATCCTTCTAGTGTGCCTTCTAGACTGCCCAATAATTGCTGGTGGAGAAGAAAACAATTAATAAATTCAGATAACTTACCATTATGTAGGATAGAGCTGGAAAGAAATGTCTTGTCTAAAACTTGAGGCAGAAAAATGTTATTGTTAAGGTGGCAGTAATGCATTCCTGTGATTTTCTGTCTCTACACCAAGAAGCTGTGTGTTGAATTGCAGAAACAGATAGCCAAGCTTTGTAACAAAATAGTTGTGCCTTTGGCCGTGAGTGTAGTGAGTGTATTTTAAGTGCTTCTCGTGCTTTTGGAATGAAATTCTAAAGTACTCCAAGTCCTACCTCACTGTAGGGTGACACACCTCTCCTGTCTTTTAACAAACAGCTGTTTCTGATCAAATCCCATGGAGTCTTGCATCCACTAATCTGCATGTCAGAAGACAAGACAACTTTCTTGGAAATGTGAAACAAAAGAAAACGATGCAAAGATTTACAATAAAGCAGTCTCTATGCATGTCTGTCTTGTACAAGGAGATCCAAGGACTTCAGACCCCTCCAAGTGTCTAGTCATAGGTCATGGTAGCTAATCGGGCTTTGAAGAGCAAGTTACATGGCAGAAGCAGGTAGTGAAGGCATGGCTGTTCTGCTTCCTTCTCCATCTCACAAGCCAGAAGTCTTCAGCCCTTGGACTGCTTACTTTACATATGTCTAAAATTGTGCCCACAATGTTGATGATAGAGGTGTCTGAATTATTCTGTCATTGCATAGACCAATATGTGAGTGTAGAAAGCATTTGCATAAGCTATGCTGTAACGATCTCAAAAAGAAAATCACTTGTAGGATCAATATATTACTTCAATATTCCACCTTTACACATACATTTCTATCCTTTTTATCCTCCTCTTTTTTTCCTCCCTTTCATTCACTTTTCTGTTCTGCCATAAGAAAATAATTGAAAGGGGGCAAAAATGCTAATGCAAAATAAATGCCTTTTTCAGTTTTTGTTTAAGATAGCAAAGCAAAAACTGAAGGAAGAATAGGGGGAAGCATTTGAAAGTGATTCTAATAATAATATCGTAAGGAAAAAATTTCATTATGCAACCCCATCTGTTAAAAGGTTTATTCAGAAAAGAGATCTCAGAGTTCTAAAACACAGTTTTAGGCAAACATCTTTTCATGCTCCCTACCAGCCAAAGGGCAATTGAACATTAGGAGTTGTTAGAAAAGGAATAGAGAATGTACAGAAAAAATCCTCCTGCCGCTGCATGTGTGCATGTGCATCTGCACACGGAATGCAAACAAAGCTGTGGTTGTCCCATCCCAAAATGGATATGTTGGTTCTAGAGAATATGAAGATAAGTAAAAAGGATAAGCAAGGGAACTTGAGGAAGGATAAGCAAGGAAAAACGACTCCCAACGCGGGATCAATAGCTGAACTAGGAAGCTTCAGTCTAGAAAAGAGATGGCTGAAGAAGGATGAGACAGAGGTCTTTAAAACCTGCAGTAGTGTGTCCTGTTCTGGGTTCTTCAGTACAAGAAAGATACAGACTTATTAAAGCAAGTCCAGGAGAGGGCCAGAAAGACGATTAAGGGACTGGTCCATCTTTCCTATGACGAAAGGCTGAGAGCTGGGACTGTTCAGCCTGGAGAAGAGAGGGCTCAGGGGGATCTTACCAACGTCTCTAAACCCCTGGGGGCTGGGAATGAAGAAGAGGGTGTCAGACTCTTCTCAGTAGTGCCCAGTGACAGGACAAGGGGCAATGGGCACGAATTAAAACACAGGAAATTCAATCTGAACACAAGAAAACATTTTTCTTCTTTTTTTTTTTTTTTTTTTTTACTGTGATGGTAGTCAGATTTGGAGACAGGTTGCCCAGGGAAGCTTTGAAGTCTCCATCAGTAGGGATGCACAAAACCCAACGGGACAACAGCTGCTCGAGGTGGTCCTGCTTGAGCAGGAGGGTTGGACTAGGTGGTCTCAAGAGGCCCCGTCTAAACTAAGGTATGCTGTGGAAAATCCTGAGTAATATGGAAAAAAGTGAACAAGAAAGGATTGGTTTTTTTCTCTTTTGTAATGAACAGATGGTATCAAAAGGAACTTAGCAAGAGAAAGGTTTGAAACAAATAAAAGGAAGTGCTTTTCACACAGTGCCTAATTGAACTATGGAGCTCCTTATCATAGTGTTTTGTGGATGCTAAATAGCAATTAGGTAAATGCATGGAAGAAACATTCATCAAGGTCAGTTAAATGTAATATTACCGACACTTCTTGAATTTCCTGAAACTATAATTCACTGGAAACTGAGAAAATACAACAGAAAAATACTAATATATTCTTACTCCTTTCCTCACTCTTTTTTTGACGTTTCTCACTGGTCTCAGTTGAAGACAGCACAATACAGCTGACCTTGCATAGCTGGTCATATGTTTAGAACTACAAGGCATGTGCACTTTGTAATTCATTTCATGGCAAATGCTCTGTGAAAAGATCATAAGAGAAATGGGTGACTATCTTAGAAAAAGAAAATATGCCTTCAACAGAAATTATTTGCGTTGAGAGCAGATTTGTTGAGGAAGAAAGTTCCATTCTCATGTCTGCTTTTGATGAATGCTGTATTTTGAGACCTTTTTTTAATTGATATTTAATGTATAATACAGGAAATTCCATAATGAAAACTATTCAAGCACAAGTGAAAATTTAATATGCTTTTCAGAGTCTTGATGTAATTCTGAGGTATGTAAATATAAATAAAATTACTTAAATGACTTAGAGTGAAATGGGAATTAGGAAATCTGTTCCTTTTACAAAATACAGGAGTATAGCTGTATATTAGAAGACTGAAAAGTTTCCCATTTTAAAAAGCAAATCATACAGTTCTAGGAAAATCTGGAGCATATGCTGAAGAAATGGTTCATCATAATTAATTCTTCAGCAAAATAGTAAAGAACTTGATTTGCACAAGACAGAAAACTGATAATCTCTGTAACGTACTAAAATTGAGGAGACTGAACCCTGGGGGTTATTTTTTGTTCTGATTGTGACAAATAAAGCAAATCAAAAAGCAGCCACAGTCTTCACTTATAGTGCAGGGAAGGAAAAATCTGGATAAGAGAGTTTATTTCCTTTTTTGGCTAAAGACCTGTACATTCAATCCAGGAAGAAAGAACAAGTGGAAGTGACAGCATTTTGTGCAAAGAATCTGTGCAAGGTTGAAAATGTTGAAAAATTAGACAGTGTGGGGATTAATTGAAGTCTGGGCAAGAAAGTTCTCTCTTGAAGATGAGAGCAGCTGAAGCTGCCTTTGAACTGATGTCAGTGGGACACTGTGATTAAATACATCTTGTTTTTAAAGCATTGCCGGTCCCTGTGGAGCAGTGATTAGGAACCCAGATCAATTATATGTCGGTATTGGTTTAAGACTGCTTTTTTCCTGCTGTTGCCTGCATTGCAAGCCTTTGGAATGAGATGGTAAAAAGGAGGAACTGCAGGTTACTAACCTGGAAAGGCTGTTAGTTTTGTTTGGGTAGGTAGAGCCCCATGGAATATCACATCTATTTCTTCCTCTATGTTCATTCAGGATAGTCCAGCTTTTTTTTTTTTTGCCCCCCCCTTTTTTTTTCCTTTGTTTTTTTTTTTTTTTTTTTTCCACCTCTGCCCTGAGTAAGTACTGACCTGCTGTGGCCAGCAACTGAGCCTAATGCTTGCTGTGGCTTCAAGCTGTCATGAGCTTAATCTGGAGAGCTGAACGCAGCTGTAAATGTTCTAAGTCCCTTTGTCTGTAGTTTGATTGCTTTGATAATACTCTTCTGTCATGTGTGATGACAATTAAAGAACATTTAAAGCAACAGACACAAAAGAAGTGTGAAGCAGTGCTGGAAGCAGGATAGAAAATGCTTTTATTTAAATATTGAGATCTTAGGGAAAGAAAGAGGAGGAACATGAGTGCTTAAAATGGCTTTTAAGCAGAATTTGTGTGTCTGTGGTGCTGACACCACCCACTGAGTCAGGCAGGACTTTGATAAATCTCTCAGTTGCTCTCTTTGACCTTCAAGTTTGTGCCTCAAGATGAGCACAATATAGTACCTGTTTTGCTAGGTTTAAACAATACCGAAACTTAAATCGGGATTCTGAGAGCAGGTGACCCTCTCAGTTTCTGACAGGCTCAATCTGATGGGTTTGCTCCAAGGAAATACAAAAAAGTGCCCTTCGGGAAATTCGGACATTGTGCAGAGCCACACCAGCCACATCAGACCAGTGGTCTGCTACTGATAAAACTTCTTTTTCAGAAGGAGGGCCACAGTCTGTGCCCTTTCTGTGCTCCAGGCTACAAACCAGGGGCTGACGTCCTTTCCCAGAGCACTGCTTGTTTCCATAGACTGTTCCGTGATTTCTCTCAGAGAACTCTCTAGTGGATGAGTAAGTGGAAGTCCACCATTACTCCAGGGGCTAGAGCAAGGAGATGGCCAGAACTCCCACCGTGCGGCACGATCCACCAAGCCGTTGGACTCCTCGGTAATTAGAGCTCACAAAAGCAGCTAGTTTTGATGACTGATGGATATTAATTACCTTTAGGATATAATCCCTCCTGTCTCTGACTATTCAAATACTCGCCTGAAAAGTCAAGAGAGATAAAGAGGAAAAATCCCCTCTTGGAAATTGTTTCCATATCCATTATTCTTAGCTCATTGGCTGCTAATTATTAACTGTGTGTGAGCTCACATTATCGTACATTGCAGAAAAGGCACCATGAAAGATGTTGTAGATAGCATTTATGAACACAAAGAGCTTTGAAAAACCACTTTTAGTCCATAACAGTCAAGTCAAGCCTACACTCCAGTGAGTCAATTGCCTCTCATACAGTTTGGACAGACTTTTCTAAAACTCAGCATATAGTGATTTTGTTCTCTTTAATCATTCTTCCATGGAGGGATTTGCTATGAATGCAAACCCTGGCCACACTGACAAATGGAATTGGGGTTTTCTCCCTTTCCAGAAAGAAGTAAAAACTATAGATATATTTGTACATGTATACTGAGTTTGGGTTTATTTTCACAACAAAGTTTTCAACTGGTGGAGTTGTCCTGTTCAGCAGATTAACTATAGTATATGGAAATAATATATGCTACAGGAAAAAATACAGTGACACAGCGGTACAGAAGGGCCTGCTCTGGAAGGAATAGTTTCCCCCTGAAGGCAGTAGAGTTCATTCTGGGGTTCCACTATAACCAGATGCTGTGATCTCTCAGTATGTAAAAGAGACCTCTGTCAAAAGGAAATTACTGTCTGCAGGTCACCTGGTCCAAGAGACATGAAAAATGATGCGCTGCTTCCAGGAGGAATGATTTACTGGCTCAACACAGGGGCCAAAGCAAAAGGGCTTATTTAATTCCGTTTCTCCCTAAAGGATGAGGAGAGGACACCTGTACTGTGGCTTAGAATAACTATTTTAAATCTTACTCATAGTGACTTTCCATGTGATGTTTTCTCTACCAGCAAAACCAGTTTAGGATAGCCTTTTCTTTCCGTTGTCCCAAGGGCTCATTCTCGCCCATGTGCGATACTGTGCTGCCTCTTCAGTTGGGCCACTGTTAGATTGTGTGTGATGAAATCATCTGAATTAACGCAAATCACAGTAAAAAATCCAGGACTCTTCCAAATGAAGAAATGGGATGACAGAAGAATTTAACTCAGAGAATTGAGGAAAGTAGTTAAAGTACTTGTAGTCAAAAGGAAGATATGCCTTGTTAGCATTTAAATGCACATAAATCAATTCCTCTGCCCTGCTTAGAGCCAAAGAAAAGCTTCGATACGAGTGGCGAAGGCTCCCTGCATGACAAGGAATGCAGATACCCACTGAGCAGTACTATGGGAGGAATGGGAGACCCCAGAACTCCTTCTCCAGCCTTTGGGGAATGTCTCTCTGCTTTCGAAGTGTGTAGCTATTCCTGGTCACACATTGCTTCTTAGTAGTAGTAAGGATGTGTCTGCTTTTGCCATACAGCAACCTGCAAGCATCTGCTGTCTGTTGTGCCCAGTCCCCAAAAAGCACCATTTTTGGAGTTCTCCCTGCTAGTGCAAACATCATTGAATGCAGTGATGTGGTGCTTTCCTCCTCTAAAGGCAGCTGAGCTCTCCCTTTCCAAACGGGTCCAGTCCTTTCTCTATGATTCTGCTGCCTTCTAAGGGCTTTCTGGCACTGGCTGAAATGCTTTGCAGAAATTTCATCATGGGCTGAAAGTGGTTTAGAAGATGGGTACTCATTCAGCTTGATGCTTAGTCATTTCCTTTTAATAATCAGATAATCCAGTGGGACAACTCAAAGGCAGTCAGTTACAAAAGGAGAAAAAAAGACAGAAAAAGAGCAACCCAAAGAGAGCTCTTGGGTTAAATTCTGGCCTCAAGAGGCCTGTTTTTCATAAGCAGCCATGCTACTGCTCAGTTTCTGTTTTGTGGAGGAAGAGACTTGGAATCATAGAATCATTTAGGTTGGAAAAGACATTTAAGATTGAGTCAAACTGTTAACCTAGCACTGCCAAGTCCACCACTAAACCACATCCCCAAGCACCACATCTACACGTCTTCTAAATATCTCCAGGGATGGTAAATCAACAGCTTCCCTGGGCAGCCTGATCCAATGCTTGACAACGCTTTAGGTGAAGAAATTTTTCTAATATCCAATCTAAACTTCCCCCAGCACAACTTGAGACCATTTCCTCTCATCCTATCACTTCTTACTTGGGAGGACAGACTGACCCCCACCTCACCACAACCCCCTTTCAGGCAGTTGTAGAGAGCGATAAGGTCTCCCCTCAGCCTCCTCTTCTCCAGACTGAACAACCCCAGTTCCCTCAGCCGCTCCTCAGAAGACTTGTGCTCCAGGCCCCTCACCAACTTGGTTGCCCTTCTCTGGACACGCTCCAGCACCTCCATGTCTTTCCTGTAGTGAGGGACCCAAAACTGAACACAGGACTCGAGGTGCGGCCTCACCAGTGCCGAGTACAGGGGGATGATCACTGCCCTAGTCCTGCTGGCCACACCATTTCTGACACAAGCCGGGATGCTGTTGGCCTTCTTGGCCACCTGGGCACGCTGCTGGCTCATATTGAGCCGGCTGTCAACCAGCACCCCCAGGTCTTCTTCTGCCGGGCAGCTTTCCAGCCACTCTTCCCCAAGCCTGTAGCGCTGCGTGGGGTTGCTGTGACCCAAGTGCAGGACCCGGCACTTGGCCTTGTTGAACCTCACACAACTGGCCTTGGCCCATCCATCCAGCCTGTCCAGATCCCTCCGCAGACCCTTCCTACCCTCAAGCAGATCAACCCTCCCTCCCAGCTTGGTGTCATCTGCAAATTACTGAGGGTGCCCTTGATTGTCTTGTCCAGATCATTGATAAAGATATTAAAGAGAACTGGCCCCAGTACTGAGCCCTGGGGAATACCACTTGTGACCAGCCACCAACTGGGTTTAACTCCATTCACGACCACTCCTTGGGCTCGGCCATCCAGCCAGTTTTTTATCCAGCAAAGAGTGCAACTGTCCAAGCCATGAGCAGCCAATTTCTCCAGGAAAATGCTGTGGGAAATGGTGTTGATGTGTTTTCTGGTGAATTTGAGGCAATAAAACAGCCACAGTAGAAGAAAATGGCGGCAATAACAACAAAAATTAATCAAGAACAGTAAACCTGAAGTTGTCTTATAGCATCATCACCTTTTTTTCCTAAGAATAGGAGAAAATATGCATAGGACACTTTGCATGGCCTGAAAGTTTGACTGCATCTAAAAGGGGTCACCATTTAGAAACAAGTTACAGTATGTATAATGCTGATCCTTGGTGAATCTATTGCTGAGGTACTGAGATATATAATTCATGGCAATTTCTATGATGTCTTATCATAGACTGGGTAGATGGATAGATGGGGACAAATGTGTTTAACGCAACCCAGTGATCACCCATCACTCCTTTGCTTTCTTATAGCGTTAACTTTGCTTTGTTCTAAGTGCAAGCTGATTCCAAGGGGGCATCTCTTGGACACAAAAAATAATGCACTGGAACAACTTGTTCTTTGACCAGTGGAAGTGTTGAAGAACTGTAGACACTTGTCTGTTATGGAGTTCCCCTCTGCTGAATTTTCTTGTGCTTGTTAAAGTGCCAATAGCAACAGTGTTTGTTGTTTTGGATTTTTTTTTCCCCTAAAGCCAGGAAGTTCATAAAAATTTCTGCTGCAGCTTCTTTCATTAATGATTCTTATTCTCACACTACAGCTGTTTTAATCAGCAAGAGAAAGTAATAAGGTCTCCTTTCTTGATTAAAAATTCATTTCCATGAAACACGCATTCATATAATATCTTTGAGACCTCCCTGGTCCACCACATGCAGTTGAAACTGGCCCACAGCTTCAGCAGTTCTACTACAAAGAATGGACAGATGGATGAAAATTGATGACGTAAACCTTCCAGCTTCAGCATAACATCACTAAAATTGTTGTTCTTAGCTTTGATGTCTGTCAAACGGAATTATACTAGCTAATTTTTTTCCCTACTAATCCTCAAACTAAGGACTATTAGGAGCTTGGATTTTATAAAACTTTAATTTATGAACCCAACATGGTGACTGGAAAAATGCTATTTTATCATTTTGCATCCAGGGAGAAAGCCTTCGTCTTTGATGGGAAGCATTAGCCCGCAGTTCTCCTCATCTGCACTGAACAAACTATTTTGTTCCACCTTTTGTTAATGTTAAATTTAAAATAATCAACATTGTCTGCAGTTTCACCTTTTGAGGATGCCCTTTCCACTGTCCTTCAATGTCCTTTTGAAGAACGTGGGGCAAATCTGGCCAGCAGTTCCATGGATGCAAATGTAAAATATCTGTGACAAAGTCTGGACCTATCCCCTGAACATCCTGGTCTGCAGTTTACTGCAAGCAACTTGAGCAGTTTGAGCCTAATGAAGGTTTTAAAGTCCTGCTATGCAGCTGGAGGAGCCCCTCAACTTTATAGCCAGCCCAAACAGGGCAAAGAGCTACACTTTGCTGGGATTACACAGAGTTCGGTCAAGATGCAACAGTTATAACAGCTCTACCCAGCTTTGCAATTCTGGCTCCGAGCATTCCCATAAACTACTATTTCCAAAGCCTCCACTTCCAAAGTGATTTCGCATCTCTCGCAGAGGATCCATGTTTTCCAAGCTTCAACATCTGCAGAGATGCTGCGTAGCTGTACGTGAGACAAGAAGGCAGAGAATGATCCCTCCGGCTAAGGCAGGGCTACAGCTAAGGGCACAATAATCTCTTTCTCTCCAAGAAGTGATGGAAAAGCTCCATAACAGAGCAGACGTTCTCTGAACTGTACAGATGTCACATTAATGCCGTACCCAGGTGTACAATGGAAGCTAATTGAGGCAATCGAGCACAAGATTGGTGCATCGCAAAAGATGTCAGTCCGGCACGCAGAACCCAGGTGTTCTGTGGGAACTAATTAGATCAGGGAGGGAAGGCGAGACGAGTCTTTGACAGAGGAGGCAGGAGGCTTGGGAGGGAGAAAAAGCAAAAGAAAGGAATAACTACATTAAGGAGTTTGGTACGGCAAGGAGGGGGGATAGTGCTGAAAAAAAAATGCCCAGCGTGTGGCTCAGTGCAGGGCTTTGGGGCAGGCAGTAGGATTTGATGAAAATCCCACGATGACGAGCGGGGAGGGCTGTTCCATTGGTGCTGCTACAGCAGGAGCTCGGTGGCAGCGTTTGCAGGCAAATTCCTTCCAGCACAGCCTGGGCATGAAGTCTGGGAGGGGAGGGAAGGACTGGGGAGGCTCAAGGCTGTGCTCTACAATCCCCATCCTCCCAGCCGAAATCTTTCTTGAGAAGACAGACGGCAATAACAGTCCTGCCCTTCTGATAGAGGCAGGTTTCTAAAGCCTTCTTTACGCCCCCCGTTTTAAGCTTATTTTCCTCCGTGTACAAGCCAGTCTGAAGGCTGCTCTGAGGTGCTGCTGGAGTACAGACCTCTTATCCATGGAGGATGGGGAAAACTGGGCACACCATGGGCTGGGCTCTTCCCACCCCAAGGGCCAGCTTGAGGATATGTGGAGCAGCATTCTGCAGCTCCCTCTTTCTCCCTTGATTACAAAGGGGAACCAAAACCCCTAATGTAGATGTCTCAATTTTAGACTTGCCAATTTAAGGTGAGATACATCCTGACCCAGGGGTAGTATCTGTTTCTAATCAGATAAGTTTAGCAACCTGAAAGCCTTGCTGCATTAGGGTACCAGTGCTGTAGGATGCTGTAACATCTGCCTGGAGAATTTGTTTGCAGTCCATGGGGTTACCCGCTATAATTTTCAGCTGTTTGCAGGCTGAGTGTTCGCTTTGTGCATATCAAGCTATTTTACTGCTTGTTCTTACTGACGTAACATAACAATGATGCGAAAATGGTGTCAGTTCTGATTTTCCCATGGAATTTGGCTTGTTTTGCCACCATCTGTCTGTATTACTGACTTTCAAAACTGTAGGCTGTGAGATAAAGACTGATAGTTTGTGGAGCCACCTCTCTGTGGTTTAGCTTTTTTCAGGAAAACTGATGAAAACACATGTGTTGAATCCTGGTCATATGTTAGAGGCAGAGAGTAAGCCCTAAAGTAATCAAGTAATAACTATTCTGTAATGCCCTAGAAAAAACTAACTAAGTGTTTTAGACCTCTATGTGCTGGCTTTTGTATGGCTCTGTCTTCTTCAAAGGAAAAGGTTAAAAAAAAAAAATAAAATCCAAAAGGCATGGGAAGGAGTGCTTTTTTTTCTCTGAACAATGGTTTGTATAAAAAAAAGAGTCTGTAGAGGGTATGATGGCACCCTCTTTTTGAATCGGACCTTTAAGTGATTTCTGACACCTGAATATCAAGAAATACATTTGGCTTCTCATTCATTGTAGGCATCTGATGGTGCTGGAATGATTGCAAGCCTGTGAAGAAGTGCTCTGGGCTCTGTATTCTTAGCTTATAGAAGATCCTGGCAAAGGTGAGTTTTGTGCTGTTTTATACATGAGTGGTCTCTAGAGGGTAGGATTTCTATTCTGCCTTCTACTTTGTTGTTCAGGGAGACACATATCTTTTCTGCTGTTTTCAGTGTGTAATAAATTGAGCATTTATCTAATTCACAGTAATTTTCTTGCCACAGTGTCTTGGGTCTTTAGGTGACTCCTCAGATTTCCATTTTTCCTCTATAATTTTCTCTTATCCTCATCTAGATTCTGTAAAGTCAAAATTAGATTAGAGACTCTAGTTTTAAAAGATCATTTGCATTAACTCAGGGGAAAAAAAAACCCCACCATACAACGCTTTGGCATTGAGCAAGGTCCTAACTGCTGTGCAATCACATTGAACTGAATCTGTCCTAAAGTTTGTTCTCCCCAGGCAGAATGAGCACAGCAAACCATTTGACTGAATGGCTCCGCTGGGAGTAGTTACATGCTACGTTTTTTCTGCAGCATGCGAAGTTCCCTGCTGTCCCTTCAGCTGTGTTGATACAACTATGTGCGGGCTTGCAGTTTAAACCAGGTCTGAAATTATCTGGGTTAAAACAAAGAGCACAACCTCGTTCTCTGATTTATTTTATCATTTTTGTACATTTTTGCCTTGACCAGCGTCACCGTAGACTCTGTTGTGTTGGTACAGCAGAGGGGCAGGGAGGGTTGCAGAGGGAAGGGAAGGGAATGGGCAATGGGAAAGCCTTTAGAGAAGGAAACTGAAGGAGTGTGTGTAGTTTCATCCTTGCTTTCCATGCTCTTTGCTTTCTTGATAGGCAAGGGTTTGAGCTGGCCACATTGATAATAGCCAGTTCCCTTTGAAAGGGAATAAAGATGGACCGTGACCCCAAGTTAGAAGGGAAGGACCAGCACAGGAATGCTGTATAGTGCATGCATTTTCCTGGCACATATGATGGATTCCTTTTTAATACCCCCAGCACTTTGTAATTTGAACTGCTGCCTGCTATTTATTTTACTTTAATCTGTGTCATTTCTCTGTGTGTTTTATCTTCCTTCCCACTGTCCCTCAAGTTATGTATTTCTAGCCAGGCTCCTGTAATATTAGGAGGTCTTTTCAAGAAGGGAGGACTGGGTTTGTAGGGAGGGAAAAGTTCAATAAATTATCCATGCAATTCGTAACTGTCAGAGTACAAAATACAAAGTACTTAAAAAAAAAACAAAATAAAGCAAATGTTTGCATTTACATTCCATACTGGGAACTTATATTTTAAACTTGAACTAAAGCCTTTATCTGAACTGTCAGTGTTATAGATGGTGGCTTTATATATATAAAGATTTGCATAGTTTTTATCAAAGTGATGCACTTAGCTGATTTAACATTCCAGCCTTTTATTTAGGAAGGGGGGAAAGATAATATTTTAAAAGAATATGAAAAATGGATCACCTTTATTCAGGCCAGTCCATCAATCTGTCTTGCATTAGCTCACTTTGGACACAGGAGCCCTTTTTGGTGGTTGTTCAGGATATACTGCCTGTGAGATGGATTCTGGGTCTGGTCTTCCATCTCGGTTTTCAAACTCTGCCTATAAAGTGTCACTCCTCCCATGCTCTTCTGGTACCAGAAGTCCTGCACATGGTGGTGAATGCCTTGACCAGTAATGAAGATTAATTTAGGAATCAGCAGTTGGAGCAATGAGGTTTGGTTTGCTTTGGTTTGGTTTGGTTTGTTTTTTTTGAAGCCCTACGTTAAGTTCAAGATTGCATTTTCGGATCCTAAGATCAACTTTAACCTACCGGTCACTGTGTGTTGTGTGACCATGCTCCACAGATGGTGCAAATCTACTGCAGTTCTCCCAAAGCGTGAATTCATCACAGCCTAACTCAGTCTGTCAGAGCTGCCTTTCCCTGTCCCAGTGGCGGGTAAGTCGTGTGTCTACCCAGTTCAGGGAGCAAGCCAACAAAAACCTGATCCATCGCTTATATAGTATTGGATTTCTTACGGCTGAACTCACTGATTTACTCATCGAGCTGAGGAACACGAGGGTTGGTGCGAGTGGGACAGGGTGTCTGTTTGTGGCAGTCCCAATTTAGGTTATCCAGCCATGGAGCGGGATCCCTTTGAACTATCTCAGACTGTTGACACAGAAGATTTTAGCACTGAAAGCGCCCATTCAGTCCCTGGGGTCTGGCGTGTGGTGGTTTGTCTAACAGTCTTAACCAGGGAGATGATATTAAGGGGTATTCAATCCAGTGCACTAAAGCATAATAGAATTGGATAGCAGGAAGTTTAGGTCAAATAAATTCAAATGGAAAAGAATGAATTCTGTCAAGGTGTTTAAACACATTGTAAGCTTACCAAAGAAGGTGGTAAATTCACAGTGAAGCGTTTACGCCAAGACTGGATGTCTTACTTAACGATAAGCTATAGTTCAGCCACCAGCAAGTTATTGGGCTTGATAGTGTTCAGTTAGGAAGAAAGAAAGAATAATTCCCTCTGCCACGGTGGGTGAAATCCTATGGCCTGTGTTAAACAGAAGGTCATGTTTGCAGAGGGCTATGATCAATTCTCTTTTGAGATCTATGAATCTCTGCTGGTAGGTGTTTTAAGGTTGCCATTTGCTATGTGTTTTACTGAATATGTGAAGGGAAGTCCCAGACCTCCATATGTGAAATTGGTTGCAGCAGTATTAATCTTTCAAGAATTATCTAGCCTTTAAAGACATACACCTCAATACAAACAATAACAAACTGCAGTGTCGTCTAGGCACTCCCAGGTTGCTAGAGCCCTAGAATTTGTGTTATAGTATCAAAGGGTTAAATCCTATTTCCAAGCAGGAAGTGGAAATTGGACACAGGCTTTTTCAAATTTAGGCTTTTGTCCCTCATCACCCGAATGGGCTCTACAGCCTCAGTAGTAGGGAGCCTGGATTCCCATCTGGGAGAATCCAGTGACTGAAAAAGATGGGTCCAGCTCCTCTAAGTGGAGCAGAGAAGAACCCATAGTAGGTGAGATGCGTCTGAAAGCAGTGTGCATGTATGTCCATGGAAGGTCCAACTCTGGAATCATCTCTAGAGAGCAGGCACTAATTTTTTATTATTTTTTTCCCCAAAAAAGTGACAGTTTCCACCTTTTTGGCTGATACTCTGTATTACGTTACTCAGTTGGAATGGGAATTCAAACTCCACCTAGCTGGGTTGGTGGAGTTTTTCCGAAGCACCAGGCTCTCCACAAGCATCAGATAACATACATCCTTTCTGATGAAGGTCCAACTCTCTGCCACAGAAAAAAAAAAGCAAACAAAAAAAACAAACAAAAAAATCCAAAAACCAACCCACCCATGAACTTCTTCATTATAAAATTAACCTCTCCACTATCTTCAGTCTTAATTGAAGTCTATGCTCTTCCTGAAGCCTCCCCAGAAGTTCAATATGAAGCTAGAATCAGGGTTCAAAAATTATTCTGTCTGCTAAGTTGGTCTGCTACAATTGTCCCACGTTTCACTGGTCCATGGAAAGAAATACTGTACATTCCCCTTTCTCTCTCTAGACCATACTGACAGCTTCCTATAAGCACCATTAACATCGGAGGGTCTTCTGGACAGTGAATTGTCCACAGAAATGTGGCAGAAGTGTTATGGGCTCCCATGCCCTTCAGTCCCTTTGTATATAAAGCCCTGACAGCTGAATTCAGCTTATTCATGTAAGAATCTTTGATTTATTTTTTTAAAGATTAAAATCTCTCTCTCAGTTGCAAGGAAGAGTTTACAATCTCCATCTGAGAGGAAGGTGAAGGCTGCAAATTACAACACAAGGATTTTGTTTTCTTTTTGAATACTGTGATTCTTAACTCGATCTCACAATTTTTGGGGTGAGGAAGGGCAGACCGGTATTGTCATCCTATTATCAAATGCCTATACCTCCTGCTATTTACTGCTGCTCTGGAGAAAAGCGAGTTTTACCGCTTGTCAGGATTATGTGAATCCAATGCAATGGTAATTACGATGTGTTATGGCAGCTCTGGGCATAGGGCTGCAGTTCTAATGTGGGCAAAATCCTCCACTCCTGTCTCTTCCTAAGGAGCAAGCATCTCATCCATTTTCCTTGTTTCATCTCTTTGATGTTCTTACTGAAATTAATCACTTGACAGCAGCAAAGGCTCGCTACTGGCCTCCTGTGACTTAGCTATCTATCATGGATTTTATTTAATATAATAGTACAAAACTTTCTTGCATTCAAATCTGGTTTGATGTTTGTTTAGGAAGTTCAGGAGCTGTTATCTCCCTCCCTGCACCCGCTCAAGCCACACGTAGACCTTAGGAATTGCGGGTTGTCCGTTCTCAGCTATGGTAGCCATCTGAAGTGCTTGTGGCCATCGCTATTAAACTAAGCTTGTCTTGCTCCTTAAGCCCGGGTTTCTGCCTTCTTATCTCCTGCTAGAGATAGAGGAGAATCTCTTTGACAGGTTTCCACAGAGCCTGTGAGACACACCAAGGCCGTAGCAATTCTGTCAGGCAATGTACCTTTTGGTCTGGGAGTAGTTCTCTCTTCTGCACGTTTGTCAGGCTGTGATCTCTCTGAAACAAAAACCCTGGCACAGACGCAAAACAAGTCTGGAGTGTAACCCTCCACTGAAAGACAAGGCTGTTTTTCAGGGAAATGGGCAGGGAACCGAGGTGGTTTTTAATAGCCTTAAAAGCTAGGAATTTAGTCAAAGTTGGTCATTCACTGGAGAAATAGGCACGTGGTCTTGAAATGGATGTCAGACAGGAGCTCAAGGAGCCCATTTGACTGGCTTGGACTGAATATTCACGTAGTACTGAACCTAGATGAGATGAATTGCGACCTGTGTGATGTACCCAAGTTCACACAGTAAACGCATGTCTTCTTGGAGAAACCTGAAGGAAGGTCCTTGCCAGTGCCTGATCAAGAAGGTCATTGCCTCCTTCCCCGACCCGCCTAAGTCAGTGGGGTCTTAAACTGCTCTGAACTAGTGAACAGTAAATGGAAACCGTCTGGGGATTTGTCTCAAAATCGTGCTACAGCTCCAAAACAAATCACTGCAGCCACTGTCAAACAAAATTTGGCAATCCTGTTTTCTTTTCTTACAGGAATACAGCGAAGGGCCCTGTTGCTACTAGAGACAGAACAAAACACCAAACCAGTGCTCTGTAGTGTGGGATTGTCAGTGCTCCCATTTCAAGACCATAAACTATCTGCTCTGTCCAATAATAGCATAGTGCAAGGTAGTGTATGTTTTTCCTCTCTTTAGCTATTGGCTTCCTGAGCTTGTTGCTTAACAATTGAAATAATATCTGAGCATTAATCCTGTGGTGTTGAGACACAAATTATTTTTATTATATTATTTTGTTATTTTATTATTATAAAGATAAATTACATTTACCTTTTTTTCTGAAAGTTTTTTAATAGGAAATACCTGTTAGAACAGATTAAGTCAATCATTCATGGGATTACTAACTGGGAAAAATAACATTTAAAATACTTATAAGTGTTTTTACCAAAACATTTCCATAATTTCTTTTAAAATAGGATAAATGTCTTCAGTCAGCTGATGGAATGGCAGTTTGGCACTATTTAATCCTTTGTGAAAGCTTTGTCACTGGTTAAAGAGAGAAGAATATTTGGTCAAGAAGTTTTGGAAGTTAGGACCAGAGCTCAGAAGTGATGAAAGATGGAAAGAATGGCATATTTTTTAAGAGAACAGAGATGATATTTGAAGGATCAAGCTTCTCAGCTTTGATTCAGATTGACTGTGTCTTTTTGGGTAGATAATTTAGGCTTAATGGAGACAGCCAAGTTAGATTGTAGTCATCCCCCTGTAGTCAGTGGAAATAGGTGCCTTCGGAGGAAGAGTGGGGTCACTAATGCTGCTTTTTGAACTCCCTGTCTTTTTTAGTTAACACTGTAGGGAGTCTAAGTTGAACTGGGGAGGAAAACACCCTAAATGTTGTAATCATATATAAAGAATATGCTGGTAAAAATATAAAAGCTTTTGTAAGTGTTGTGAGATCAAAAGCCATTAGAATTAGTCATTAATTTCTGCTCCTTAATTTTTGTCTGAGGAAAAAGAAATCCAGGAAAAAATAGGAATTGCTAAAAACCACTGCAAGAACAGCCATGAAAAGAAAGCTGAGTTGGAAATAATATATTGGTCTCACTGGTGTATATTTATTTACTTAATTTTCAAGATCTCACATCCGTTGTATTGGCTGAAATACTGGTGCATACTGTTCTATCAAAGACCTTTCAATTCTTCTGGAGCATTATCTCTGCTGCAGCTGGTGTGGCAGACAGAAAGAGATAATTAATTCTTGAGTTTTCTTCCATGACACAAAACCTTAAAAATTAACACGTATTGACTGAAGTACTGGACCGTGTTGAATATTCAGAGTACTTGGGTTCCTGTACCTGTTGACTCCAAAGGCAGAGCAAACAAAAATAACCCTTATGAAATCTAGTATTTTACATAAGAAGCACAGTTCTTGTGTTCTTTCATATTGCTAATGGCTGAAAGTGGATTCCTTATTTTTTTCTTCATTTAAAGAAGGGCTGTACTCACAGGTATTTAAAAACCATTATGAGAGTAGTATTGATGACACCTCAATAATTCCTTAAAATAAACAGAAAACTTTTAGTGATTTAGTGAGTGGATTCTTCCGTGTTAGAGAAAGACTGTTATCCCAGAGTCACAGTTACATATGTCTAAATCAATTCTGGTTTCAGTCCTTAGGGAGATTCTATGTTATGCTGCAAAAACAGAGGGTGGTAATTAAGAACAACCACAGCAAAGTGTTAATAGTGGTGAGAGTTGAGGAGGGACTGTTAAAATCACACAACAGGAGCTATATTTTTCAGTCTAAGCCAAGACTCCATTATTGTCTGTTAGACTTCTCCCAGGAAAAACTACCAAGAGACTACCAGAGCCACATACGTGGATATTTTCTTCCTTTACCTGCTGGGTCAACACCATGTTGGTACAACACCAGTGGGGTCTTCCTGGAAGGAAACCACCTCTGTTAAATTCAACCAAAGCCAAAGACTATCCTCTAGTAATTTAATCTGCTATCAGCCTCTTAATTCGATTTCATTACGTATTGTATTAATGCAGTGATTTGATCATTCTGAGGCTATTGATTTACTGATTTCATTTTAATTGTGACCTCAATTTGACCATCGCGTTGTTCGGTCTTTAATTGTCCTAGTAAAAATGTAGTATATTAGCTCACTAATAGGCCCTCTTAAGTGAACATTTGCTTGCTCATCCTTTTAAATAAATCCATTAAAAGTATACAGAACTGTTTTATTCTGTCTGCCTGCAATGTGGGTCACGCATTCTGAAGATACAATTAACCTCAAGTGAGAAATTTGCAAGCCACTAAGTTATTGCATTGAAAAGTAAAACCAAGGTCTTTTCACCTTATTATGTAAGACACTATAAAGCCTTCAGATTCTTGCTGGAGAGAGAATTTCAGAGCAGAGATGAAAAGATAGGATGAAATGAACAGAAATGCTGAAGTTTGGGGTTTTCTTTTTCTTCTCTTTTCCATTAGGATATCACTCGGGGAATACAGTACCACCAAGGGCCCATCTGGTGGCACTATTAGCTGAAGTCTTTATTTCAGAGGCAGAGGGACAAATGTTATACAACAAAAAGAGAAGGAAAAGGACAATTCTCGCTAATGGAGTTAATGGAGTTATTCATGTTGCAGTGGTCAAGTGACATGGTCAAGCCTCGTTTTATGTGCCTGTACCATCACATTCTCTTCAGTCCCATTCTCAGGATTCCCGCAGGTGGGAGTATCTGATTTTTTTATCCTTTTCTTGGGTTTTTTTTTCAGTTACAGCAAATACCAGAGAATAGAAAAACATCCCTTGTTAAATAAATGCCCAAATGTGCGATCATCTACAGATATATGTGTGTTGTGTCTACTTTTTTTTCCTGTAGTGTCAGAAATCTAGTAACACTGAGCCTGATAAACTTATCAACAATCCTAAAGAGAAATGCAGAAATTTGAAATGCAGATGTGCTGAACACATAGATGTATGGAGGAAATCTTTTATTTATTAGTCATTATTTTATACCTTAAAAAGCATTCAATGTGTTCCTACTTGGAACTGCTTGTAAAGACACCCTTGCTTTTTCACACTTTATGCATTATTGAAGAGTTAATATATCCCCTTTTCTTGGACTAAATACACCCTTTAAAGTCATTGAGATTATCAAATTTTTAGTGACATGACTGGAGGTCACTGATGGAGAGATTTAAGTGTCCAGGGACATTTTAGATGCCGTAGGGTATCCAAGACACCTCTGCTGTGCTGCAGATAAGACAAAGGACATCTGCAGCACCCACGTCCCGTATGGGCACCAAGTGGGAAACCACATGGGATTATCTTTCCCCAAGTGTTACAAGACCTTTGTAAACTCAGGGTACCTCAGTCCTCGAGGGAACGATTGCAAAGGCTGCTCGCAGCAGTGTCTACATGTGGCTCTGGGGTGGAAGCTCCTTCCACTTTCCCTTCCTGGGTGTCTTCTGTTGCTTGTTTGGTGCTGCCTTTAGCATCCTTAGGACCTTTGCATGAGCTAGTTTACCTCACTAAAATGGCAGTAAATGTCTCTGGGGAGGGAAGGGTGGGTAGTTTTCTGCTTTTTTATTTAATTAAATTGGTACAGCACAAGTCCAGAATTGGCCCAAGGGAGGGTGGGACCTCATGGCTGTGAGAGAGGGACAAGGAAGAAGGATGGAGACCTCCTCTTCTGGCAGCAGAAGTCCATTACGGTATTTTTCTGCGTTTGAATCAGCACCTCTTGTGTCTCCCCGCGGAGGGCTTTGGCACTCTCTCCACTGGGCCAGCTGGCTGTTTTCAGGCCCCGAGCCAGCAGCTCTCCCCCAGATTTGGTGTGGGAGGATATTTGGCATCTCCCTCAGCATGGCGTATACCCCCTGCAGAGTAAAGCACCTAACTTTGTGGTGCCGGGTGAGTCATGCAGCTTTTGAAGGTGGGATTTAGCTGCTATTATGAGAAAAGTATCCCACGGCTAAAAATGCAAGTAAGTACCTTGGGTCATTTCTGAAAGCAACAGCAAACCAGGCACCTGACTCCAGATGAACACTTGTGAAAGTCTTGCTATAGTCTCCAACTTCTTGTTCAGAAAGAGATGTGATAGCTCAGCCCAGGACTACCTACTTACCCCTTTTAATTAACTTAGGTACCTATCCTTAAGATACTCCTAGTTAAGTTAGTAGGGATAGATTTTATTTGTGGTTGCTGTGAAAGTTTCATTGAGTTTAGGTCCCCTTCTTAATCAAGCCATTAACTTTTAAAGAAGCAGTAGAGAAGAGTACAATGTACCAGCAATAAAAATAATTAGGGTTGGAAATGGGTCTTTGTTGCTGTCTGGGAATTTGCAGAGGAAATCTGAGTTTTGACATACACTTATTGTCATGCTTCATTGATATTCAGACTGATGGTTGCTCATTGAATCTCTCTCTCTTTTTTCCAGTATAATGTGAGACAAATCTACACAAGATGAGAATATCTACGTGTTCAAACTGCAGACTTTCAACCTGATACAGTAAGAAAGGAAGTTTGTAATTGAAAATTAATTCATACTGGAAAGTGTAGTCAATAGACAATTACTGAGATACAGCTTGTGTTTATTGCTTGAGGAATTTTACACAAGATTTATAACAACTAAAAGCAATTACCTTTACATGTAAAGAACAGTCTAAAAAGATGAAACTTAATTACTGTAGAAGCCTTCAAACATTCTTTATCTCATGTAAATAATCACCAACCAGACAGTAATTAAAAAAAAATTAGATGTGAAAGTCAGCATGTTATCCACGTCAAAAAAGATTACAGAAAAATACCCATATTGTCCACGATTCTTGTTCTCTTAGTTTTACAGAAGTGTGGCACTACTGTTTTACTCCAGATGCAAGAGGTGAAAATCAGATACAATGTTTATGAAATTGAAATCAAGTAGGCATGAATTTTTTAAAAGTATTCAGGTACACTACTGCCTCTTCCATCCTTTATGCCCACGCTTTAGACCCCGCTGATAATCTCAGAAACATAGAAGTTGCATTCTTCATGTGGAAACTTCTGAAGGAGCTTCCCTGGGTGTAATAATTCCCATTTGTGGACTATGTGCTATCTTGGAAAGTGAGATACTGAATGCATGGCATGAATACATTTAAAAAATGTCAGAGATAAATGATCTGTAAAGACACAAAAGCAAAGCAGCCAGATACAACTGGGAGTCCAAACACGAAATACAGAAGATGGTTCAGAGCATGAAGACCACCTTAGCGTAGCAGGAGACCAAGGGCACTGGCCAAACTGGAGTAGTATAGAAGAATGGAAAGGTGCATCCTCTTTCTCCAGGCTCCTGGGTTTGTTGTCCACACACCCAGAACCAACCCCCTGCTGGATTCAGGTCTGGAAAGATGTTTTCCCTAGGCTTTGTTTCTGGGAATCACTGGGTTGGGTTCAGATTTTAGGGGGAGTGTGGGTTTTTTTCAATTTTTTAATTTTTTTTTTTTTTAATATTAGGGTATGGCTCACATAATGAACAGATCTTGGTCCAGTAACCAATGGGCCTTGGGCATTAGTACTATTTTGGTTTTTCTTTTTTGGTCTCTGACAGACAATAGTTTAGACTTTCAAGGAGTGAAATGCCTAACTCTGAGGTGTGGCATCAAGATAACATATGGAAGACATGTGCAATGGTCTGTAGAATACAAAAAGTCAGATAGGATAAAGTAATGGTAAAGGTTCCTTTTTTTCAGCTTGTGTGTTTTGGTGAGTTAATATTTTTAAAATATTTTCCTCTTTGTCCTAAAATCATAATGGAAAATCTACAATGAGGGGTGTGAAAATTGTTTTCTCTTTCTAACTGTAATGACCATAATTAACTTTTATATATGTATTCTCTTTTTTTGTTTTTATTACTTTTTTTTTTAAAGACGACCAATATGTGAATAACTGTTTAATGCCTCATGCTTAAGATAATGAAGTTCTCCAGTCTGATACCCTGTGAATACATTGTGGTGATTGCAGGGAAGTTTTGACTTCATGCACAGGTGCAGGGATGAGAAACAATGAGAACTGCAGTACATTTTCACCCTGGAGTGAAAGGAAGCTGCAAATTGGTTATAGAGAGAGAAATAAGTGTGTGTGAGTGGAAATTTTCCTCTGATCTTCCCTCTGCAAATTACTTCTGAGATTAAAAGAGTAATTAGGAAAAAAAACCAAAAAAAAAAAAGCCACAAGATTTATTGGTTGGTAAGTCTAGAGCTCGGGGTTGGTGCTGCTTTTGTTGGAGTCGCAGCAATCTTTTGGTCTATTTTAGATGCTGGGAAGGCATCTTTAGCAACTGCACTGAAACAGAAGGTAGTGCTGAAGTGACCCAGGAGAGGGAAAAATGTGCTCAGGGAACATGCAAGCTCCTGTGATTACCTTCACAGCAATATGTCATTGGGCTCGGTGGGATGAGTTTTCCTTTGTGGGACCCAAAAAGCATCCCCAGGGCTTCCTCGCTGAACGAGGGAGGTGTCTTCTCTGTCCCTTCCATGTTTGGGCTTTCTGAGTAAGGGTCTGTCGTGGTTTAACCCCAGCTGGTAACTAAGCACTACACAGCTGCTCACTCACTCTCGCCCACCCAGTGGGATGGGGAGAAAGAATCTGGAAAAAAGAGTAAACCTCGTGGGTTGAGATAAGAACAGTTTAATAGAACAGAAAGGAAGAAACTAATAATGATAATAATAACAATAATAAAATGACAATAATAATAATAAAAGGATTGGAATATATAAAAGAAGTGATGCACAATGCAATTGCTCACCACTCGCCAACTGATGACCAGTTAGTTCCTGAGCAGCGGTCCCTCCCAGCCCCACTCCCCCCAGTTTATATACTGGGCATAACATCACACGGTATGAAATACCCCTTTGGCCAGTTTGAGTCAGCTGCCCTGGCTGTGTCCCCTCCCAACGTCTTGTGCCCCTCCAGCCTTCTCGCTGGCTGGGCATGAGAAGCTGAAAAATCCTTGATTTAGTCTAAACACTACTTAGCAACAGCTGAAAACCTCAGTGTGTTATCGACATTCTTCTCATACTGAACCCAAAACACAGCACTGTACCAGCTACTAGGAAGACAATTAACTCTATCCCAGCTGAAACCAGGATGGGGTAGTAGTAGCAGTATTTAGCATCAGAAAGACAGACAGATAGACAGACAAACACCCTCCTTTTACAGCCCCATCCTGAGCTTCCAATTGAAAAGTAAACTGTAGTGATGTGCAGTTACTACATAGGTTACCAGGGATATAGGTTACCAGGAGAAGATTTTTTTTTTTATCTGATCGGGTGTAACTGGGGACTGCCACAGCTGGAGGGCCAGCAGTAGGGCCAGCCCCAGCACGAAAGGGTAGAGCTGTCCTGTCGTGGTCCGTCTGCTCCTTTTTCACGTGCAAGGGGGGAATCGGGACTCGACGGCAGAACAAATTTGGTCCTTTGTGAGCGGCTTTGGCACAAAAGGCAAAGCGTATGCGTGGGCTATTATGCACAGACCTCCTGGGTGACTTCTCAGCACTTGATTACATTTTAATTATTTTTGTAATGTGAAAGTGAGCCTATTCTCCTGAGAAGAAAGAACTGTTTCTATTAATCTAACAGGTTATAGCAGAGGATCAGCAATTAGCTGTGTGCTTTTTATTATGCTATAATTATTAATAACGAGGGGCCTCCAGGAGCCCCATTTTCCACAGCAAATCCCATTCGATCGAGCAGTTAGATGGTTCGTTTCAGTCGAGGTTTGACAGATGGATCGAATGTGGTGTGAGCTGCGTTGAACTGAGCGGAGCCTGGGCAGGTATCTCTAGCTGATGTATCCCGTGTAACATGGTAGCACAACCAGCACCGGTTCTTGGTGCTACACAAATAGGTTCAAAGAAAGTTCCCTGCAAAACACAACCCACAATCTGATCAAGGAATTGCCTTCCTTCATTTCTGTTGTTGTTATTAGCAGAATAGATGGACTCTCCAGCAGTTAAAGCTACCTTTACTGCCGTTCGATTGAAGGCAGATGGAGAGCATTTGGGGGGTGTATCATAAATGCCGGTCCTGTTATTCTCCAGTCGTCTGCAGACAGCCTAGTCCTGGAGTCAAGACTGTGATATGTACTTCTGTAAGTATTACATCATGTTTCAAGCTACCTATGACTTGCCCAAAGTTTAGTCAACCTCACGTTTTCCAGGCCAGATGTCTACAGCCATGTCTCAGAACAAACTCAGGGAGAACTATTTTTTAAATATTTCCTTTTTACACAGAACCCCCCCCCCCCCCCATTCTTACCACTGTTTTACTAAAAACCCATAGTTACTCAGAATTTCTCCAGGAAAGGCTGAAGTGCTGGTGGGCAAGTAACTGTGGTAACAGAAATTGTACTTGCTGGGTCTGAAAAATAGCACACTTGCAAAAGAGATTTTGGGAACCCCATTTCTGACCCCCACTGTCTGGTTAGACCATGCCCCATGGCTGGCTCTCCCCTTCAGTGCTGTCCTTCGGAGGGACGGTACCTGCTCCTTCCCTGGATGGCTGAGGCTGAGAAGTAATTTTCCCTGCCATGACTGTTGCTTGGTTTGAAAATTTAGTTTATGTGAAAGAAAAAGCATATATGACCAGATAACATAAACATACAGAAAAGACTGTGAACGAAACCCTCAGTTCTAGCTTATCTAAATTTTTCAGAGCTTGATACTGCAGCCTGATTTTTCTTCTAAGAGTGTTTTTGGTGATTATTTCTGGACCTGGTAACTTCCCAGCAAAACAGAAAATTTAACAACTATAATTTTATTGAGGAGTCTTACTTCTATTTGATAGCTTCTGCTAGGAAAAGAGCTTTACAAGATTAGTGTCCCTCTGAGCAATTAAGTAGCAGGGTCCCCTAATCTCTGAAGTCATACACAAAACAAATAGAGTAGTAGATGTTGCTTCTCTGGGATCATAACAATTATTTATTGCTTTTAATAAGTCTGAGTTTGCTTGGATCTGTCAGGGTATCCTTTTGTACTAGTGTCAACGGGAGTAATTCTAACATTCAGTGGAGCTGATAAGGTGAAATCAGAATTATGACCAATTATTTTTTATTTTCTTGTATGATGAAGGAAAAAGAGAGCTTAGAAAAACTCTGGGGAACTTCAAACCCTATGGTTTTCTAGCTCTTTCATAAAAACCGGTTGGTTTAAAGTTTCAAGTTTATAAAGCTTCTCTCACTTTTCCACTATAAAGCAGTTTTATAGTGAACTTGCGCTTTTCAAAGTATTACAGGCTAGAAAACCATTCATGGTGATCTTTCATGGTTTTGTTTTGGTTTTCATCACATGTAACATAGATCAGGGTGCAGCTGTGATCAGGAGGGTGGGAAGGACCTAGCAAGGCTGTTTCCCTCTTGCACAAGTTCGACTGGGTGCCCCTGAGAAGATGGTCTGTAATGTCTTACCTCATTAGTTCATCATATATTGCTGTATTTTGGTCAGGAGGGGCATATTCTAGCATGAGGGGCCATCACACCAGTAATTGCTGGAAGTGTACATAGGAAGAAGCGCAGTCTGAATGATGGAGGGGGTCATGAATCTGTATTTTGGAAACTAATGATCTTTCCTCCATGTTTTCAAGCAGGCAGGGAGACCCCAGCTCTGGTTTGTTTATTTGTTTGTTTTTTTGCCCTGGGCAGTTGCACCACTATCTGTATCCAGTTTTACTTGATCAAGATGCTCCATCACCTCACTTGTTTGGGCAGGAAAATTGCTTGCAGTTGTTTTGGCTTGATTGTGTTTGCCTCTCGGAGCCACTTGATGGCAGTCATTAGTGTAACAAAATTGCATGTACACCCATATGTCTTTGCATGTGTTTATAATATACATAGATAGTAGAAATCATTTCTTAGGATCAACAACAGTCTATTCTCTGCTTCATTGTGCTTAGTGTGGTAACTTTCTTTTACACACAGTGATTTTCCTTGTCTTTTCCTAGATTTTTGTAGCCTTTCCAAAGCATTCACCAGCTTCTGAAAGCTCTTCACCAAAAGCCAATTCCTCATCAGTCATCACACACCCTGGATGAAGCCAGGCTGTTCTTGAAGAGTGGAAGTAAAGTTTGAAAACATATTTTCACAGCCATTGTGATAAATTATATTCACAATACAGCCTTCGAAATTTGTAAGTATGACACTTGGATAATACTTGAATGTAATGTACATACTCCCATGCAAATTATGTTCTCCTGGAAGCTGTGTGTGCACAAGTAGACAACCATTATGCACCAGCACAGGCTTCTAAGGATAATCAATAAGGGACAGAAACATCAGGTTATCAGGGAGAGGGGATTTCTCACTGAATAGCCATTCTAGCTCCGGCCTCTCAGTCCTGAATCTCAAGGCAAAGCTACTCTACACTCCACTCCCTCCAAAAAAGCTCACCCAAATTCCTTAAAAAAACGAGCCTGTGAACTGGAATTCAGAACTACACTGGATACTAAAAATCCTGGACTCAGGAATGATGCTGGCTTAAGGTGTGTTTCAGTTTCCTCCTCCATCCCCTTGCCACCTCCTACCTTTCCCGAAAGTGATAAATCACCTGAATCTGCTCTCCCTATAGGTGATAACCACCTCATCACCTTTTTCCCTGTGAACACTTATTTTTGCTTTACAGATACCAGCAACATTTTCTCTCAGATGATTTAACTAATTACCATATCAAGTTCAACTCAGAGCAGTTGTTCTCAACCTGAATTTAACACTGACAGTTGCTGCTTCTCTTTCAGACCAAAAGAAGAGCTTTTGTGTCAGAAAGATGATTATTTCTCCATCTATAGCAGATGCTACTTTTTTCTAAGCCCTCACTAGCCCTTAGAAACACACAAGAGCTCTAGGCCTGTTCTTCCGAGGCCCATGTTTCATGCCCCGAGGATTATGGCAAACATTTTAAACGCAATCATTTGATTCTGCGATTTCAAACGAATAAATTACCTTTCCCTATTCGAGTCCAGGCTAAATCTTGATGAAGGAAACAAAGACCTTTGATCCAAGGTGGCTCGGCTGACCCGGTGGGGAGCGTTGGACCACGGGGCTGTGAGGTTGAACAGTTAAATGGTGCTTGGGGGGCAGGAGGCAGCCGATGTGACTCACTCAGGTCTGAGGACTAGGCTGGCCTTTCGTATTTGTGCAGAGAGTGAACTCACTCTCCATGCTGCAAATGGTCTCTTTCCACTGCAGATTTTCCATGTATTATTTGCCGTGGGGAGGAATTTTTTAGGTTTTTTGATTAAAGGCAAATGATGGTAAACAGAGAACTGCAGAGGGTCAGGTGAAGGAACCCAAGAAAACCCCGTAATCGGTGAAAATGGAAGACACTGAATTGGTTACTCCTGAGACCATCGAAGGAGAAGGCTTAGCCCATTGTCCCTCCTGTGAACCCCACCAAAGGGAGACAACCAAATAAATTCTCCCCCAAAGCCTTTCAGGTTAAAGGGTTCAGGACACTGCATTGCCTTGTATTGCCTCCAAGAGTATAGGACCTATTATAGAGTGTGCTGAGAAGAGAATTTGGGGACTGAATAAAATTTATGGTGTCATGTTTGAAGGGGATTATAGGCATGATTTACAAATGGGATGTTTAGGGGAAGGACTGAAGGTGGAGAAACAGAGGTTCCAGGGAGATTGGGAGGAACAAAGCCTGGGAAAATAAAAGGAAAAGGGGATAAAAAGGGCCAGTCGAGTGCAGACAGGTGACTGACCAGCACCCTTGCCCTGTGCTTGTCCTCTGTCCTTATCAAATGCTATTTCTGACTGTGTTTCATACAGGCACACTCTTAGAGGATGCGGGACACTAGCCAACTTCAGGCTGGACTAGCCAGCAGCAGGATAAGAGGTTTTGAGTACAGACCCTGGTGCAGGACCACGAGTCTCAGGGGCTCGAGGGTCCAGGTGTCAGCAGCTGGCTGGGGACAGGGGACCACAGCAGCCAGGCTCTCTGGGACTGGGGTGGCAGAAACTCCCCTGTGTCCCATAGCCCAGCGAGTCAGCAACCTCTCAGCAACTTAATTTCTCAGTAGTAGTTCCCTCCTTGCTTTTTTAAGGAAGAAAAATGACGGAGGCGAGACACTTCTGGAAAAACGATGTATTTCAGGCTGAATGGCTTTATTAACTATGAGACGGCCTCTCTGAAACTGTGCTGCAATGTCCTACCCATTCTGGAGAGGAATTTGCCTCTGCATTTGAAGTTTACTGAAAGGTTTATGTGAGGATGTGTGCTGTGATTTCTGTCAAGTTTAATGGTGTTTAAAATATAACTGTTCCAATAGCAAGATGCTGCTCAGTGAATTTTATGCTGAGGGTTTCTATTAAAACCCTATAAACAGAAGTATCTGCAATCGCTGTAGCTGTCTTTCATGTCATCAGCTTAAATACCAGCAAGATTAAAAGTGCTGTAGAACTGAAGAACTGAAAAAAATCCATGTGGGCTCATTTAGTTGTCTGGGCAGAGGGCTGGTCCAAGCTCCATGAAAGGACTTGGAAAATTCAGCTCAAGCCCCTCCTGACATAAAGTTGGGCAAGGTCATACACGCTAGTTGCACAGAAGGCTTTTCATACTGGACTGTCATGAATAGCAGACACTTAAATTTAGAGAAGCCTCATCTCCATGGGAACTAAGTTTTTCCAGTTCCCCAGTGCATGAAGTTTTTCTTCTGGCCCTGTTCAGGAGTGAGCGATGGGGTATCTATCTGAGCTGTTTTGGAAGTCACCAGTGGTGTTCCTCCAGCAGCACAGCCTGTGACGGTTGTTGTTTGCTTCTTTTCTGTATATCTCAGGATACCAGGCAGTATCCTGGGCACATAAATAGCATTTGGAGAATAGACTTGAACTCATGCATGTGACCTAACCTGACATTGGGCATTGTGACGTACCAGAAAAACTGGATTTCCCAAAATAAGTATTTCAGGGTTTGGATGAAATGTTTCCGTAATGACATTTTTTTCTGAAATTCAGGAATGTCTATGGGACTCCTAGATGAAAAAGATTTTTGTTTTTTCTTGGGTTTTTATTAATATTTCTAACAAAAATACCTGGTAACTCTCTAGCAAGGGTGCAGTTTCACAAAATAGCTTGTTTATAGTCTCTTTTGGCACTCTTTGGGAAATCAACTATTTCAGAGGATTCTGACCTGTATTAACAAAGGGAAGTAGACCTGAAGCCAGCTCTAGCCAAAATAAACAATTTTGATGTTTTTTTGAGATTCTGATTGTGCATTCAGAGTTCTTCAGTAAGAGCTGCCCGAAGTCAACACCTAGGGACCAATTTGTAGATACACAGCTACGATTAACTTTAAATGGGACCCCAAGTCATGATTTTGATGTCTCTATTTAGACAGAAACCCAAACATAAAAAATGCTGAACAGAAACCAGTTCATATAAAAATCAGCCATCAGCAGCTCTGAAAATCCATCACTTCTCTCTCTATACTACCACACTATTCTTTCCCCTGCTCTGCTTGTTTTTCAGATGGAAAAGTAAATTGCGCTTATTAGGACACCATCACATATGTCCCTCATGAAAGCCTACAGATACAGACTATAGGAGCAGATGAAGGGAACAAGAAGTTTCAAGCAATTGTTCAATAGAGGGATAGTCCGGAGTAATCAGCTGACCACCCTCCCTCATGTAATGTACAGCATGCTCCAGCACAGCTGGGATTTATAATAAAATCTCAGAAGCCTTATTCCAGATATTAGATAAGATGGCAGAAGAGGTGGGTATGTCAGGAGCTTGTAACACTATGGTTAAATTTAAACTACAGTTTAAATTATGAGCTGGTGTACTGGTTTCAGCTGAGATAGAGTTAATTGACTTCCTAGTAGCTGGTATAGTGTCGTGTTTTGGATTTAGTATGAGAATAACAATGATAACACTGATGTTTTCAGCTGTTGCTAAGTAATGTTTATACTAAATCAAGGATTTTTCAGCTTCTGATCCCCAGCCAGCAAGAAGGATGGAGGGGCACAAGAAGATGGGAGGGAACACAGCCAGGGCACCTGACCCAAACTGGCCAAAGGGGTATTCCGTACCATATGACATCATGCCCAGTACATAAACTGGGGGGAAAGCTGGTCGGGGACCACTGCTCAGGAACTAACTGGTCATCAGTTGGTGAGTGGTAAGCAATTGCATTGTGCATCACTTACTTTGTATATTCTAATTCTTTTTTTTTTTTTCCTTCTTCTTCTTCCTTTTCTGTCCTATTAAACTGTCTTTATCTCAACCCACAAATTCTACTTTTTTCAATTCTTTCCCCCATCCCATTGGGTGGGGGAAGTGAGCAAGCAGCTGCATGGTGCTTAGCTGCTGGCTGGGGTTAAACGATGACAGCTGGCTATAGGGAGCAGATCATATCCCCAGGTAGGAAGGAAGAAAAAAGGAATGAGGGAAGGAAGAAGTTTCTACCAGCTTTATCAAAGGGAAGTTTTCTGCTGTAAATGTGATGCCTGGTTCAGCTCTAAGAGCATGAAGAAGAGACACTAACTGGTCACCAGAAAGATCTGGACATAACACTATAGTTAGTTCTGTAATACAGCACTGCCATTGCTAGGGACAGGCTATGGGCTGAGTACTGGTCTTTATGGCTAATATGTTTATCTTTGTGTGGTGCCATCATGGTTTTATGACTCTTGTTAGGAAATAGAGGCGGGGACACAGGGTGTGGCATTGGATGGGTTGGCACTGAAGACCCCATGTCTACAAACAACTCACCAATGGTTAAAGAAATGCAGATCTGCAGATGGACAAAGATGGGTTTAGGGCTAACAAAGAGAATAAAGAAATATTTAACATATGGAAAAGGTAGCATAATATAGTAAATTCAGATGTAATGTGGAGCTGCAAAGCCATGAAGAAAGACAAAGTTGGAAAAATGTGCTAGGAAACATAAAATGACCCCAGGTGGAGCCTGGAGTGAGGAAGAAGAAACCATCTACAAGAATATTATATTCCTTCCAGCGAAGGACCCCAGACCCCGAAGACACACCATAACACCCCACCAACACCACCACCAGAGAGAAACCACCAACCTTGGAATCCAAATCAGCAGGAGAAAGGTGAGTGCAACAGCAGGAAAAAGGCTAAAAAACTAAGTGTACACATAAAAATTTTGAATTTATTATTAGTATACTATTAGTATATTATTATTATTATTAACTATTTCTGTATATAACATTATGTCTCTTTCTGTAATAGATCTAGACTAATAACGATTCTAAGGTTAGACCTTTAAGATTTCAGTTATACTAACAACAGTCTTGGTTTTATATATAAGGTGTTTCCTATTTGCACATAAGCAAGATTTTGAACTAACATGCCCTGGCCAGTCCCTCCTGCTCTTCCCTATACCTACAAAATTCCTGATGTCACTGGGAATGCTGGAAAAAAGGTTATTTGGTGTTTTGGGGTGATTGGTAAAGTATGGAGGTGCACCTACATGGCTATATCTTGCTGAGAAAATCCAAGCATCATCTTCTTCTTACTACTAAATGCAACCCTGGTTGAGCTGGTGCTTCATGTCAGTTTGCCTAGCTTCTCTTTTGCATTACACTTTGTCTTGCTGTCTTTGGCTCTCCTCTTTACTAATTTTTGCAGTTGACAATTAAATGACAGGTATTGCGGATCATTAGGCGTCATCTGTTTTTAGCTATACTGCAGAGAAAGAACTTAAAGCTTAGAACTCAGGACTTTTCAGTTCTGAAAATGCAGATTTTGTTCCTTGATTGCATTCCAAGTCTTCACAGCTACGTATCTCCTTTGTTCTCCCTCTAGTATAGTTGGAGCAGATAAAATGGAAGGTGGCTTGTAGCCACGTTGTTCATCTCTCCAACCAAGGCAAATGTTTCCTTCACCAGTGGTACCTAAGCTGTGGTGTGCAGACAAAAAATGACCCAGGAGATTGTCCCTAATTGATCTTTGAAATCATAATAACCCATACTATTCCTTGTATATGATTTCCAGCTAAAAATTCTGATACTAAGAATACGTGATGTTGCAGGAAACATTTTCAGCCTTAACAGTAACCCACTGATTAGGAAGCTTTGGTAAAGCTGCCAGTGCCTTGTTGCTGTTACACAAATGAGAGCCACTCCTTTGCAATCCCTTCTCTGTGGTCTAATTCAGAAAACATTTAAGATGGGTGATAAGTGTTATTTGAAACCATTTCAAAAAGCGGTTTTAATAGGAAAATGATGTATTTAATAATTTTCCACAAGAAGAACTAGGTGTTTCGAAATTGTCATTTTTTTTCCTTTACAGATATTCAGGTTGTGTGTGTGTTTATGTCTGTGTGCACTTTTTTTCCTTTCCTCATTATGTAATTTTTCAGGAGAGGGGAGGAGAGTAGAAGATATCCCACTGTAAACATCATGCATTTGAAAGAAGGTGTAAAATATAAAAAAAAATACAAAAGCTAGAATCTTTCATAAATGAAATAGTTTGTAAAAATGTTTATTCTCCTTTTTCTTATCTTTACTTAAAATAACTTGTGATTAAGTTTATTCTATTTATCCCAAATGGTAAACATGCGGTCATACCTGTTGTAAAAAACCCAAACCCCGGGGATCTAATCTGATGGCTAATCTGATTAGGTGAGCCAAGCTTTATCTAAAATCTCTGTGCCTTCAGAACATGCAGTGATTTCACCATTACTTAGAGTCTGGATTAATTTCATCCATTTCTGTTTCTTCTGGGAATTTAGCAATGCCCTTTGTAGCAAGGCTGTTTTCATCTCGGTGGTGTTGCTATACACATATTGGCCTTTGATAATACAATCTTGTTTCCAAGATGGTCTGCATCCATTTGAAGGGGACGCTCCTATTTAATTACAGCCTGTGACTGTACATACCCTGGGTAGTTACATCCAAAACCACAGAGCTCTGAGCTTCCCTCGCTTCTCCCAAACTGAAATAGATTGTTTTTCAAGTTTACAGGTTGAGGTGGAGTTCCCAGTTGTACAGCCTCAGTTGCAGTTATCTTTTTGTCAGGAACTAGCTGGTGCCCCACTCTGAGCAGGGCTAGGGAGAGGCAGCACCTCTGCAATACTTCCCTGAAGGTACGGAAGGTTTCTGCTGGTGTCTGGGAGCCACGCAAAATGTGGTATTTCCTTCCCTCTTGGGGTGGGGGGGGGGGGGGGGGGGGGGGAGGAAAAATCAATATATAGAAATTAATGTGCCTTTGTGAAGATTCAAAACAGATGGGGAAAAGGTCAAGGATTCTTTGTTGCTAAGTGCGTTTCTATGACAACTGCAAAGTGTATGTTATGAGTGAGCAATCATTTGTTCCAGCTGCTGGATCATTAAAGGGGCAGCATTTCCCTCAGCACTCAGAATGTTATTCATGGCTTTTTTACTTTTTCTTTACCCCTCTTTAAACCAAGGTTCAACAGGTAAGACTCAGCAAGTACGTGCAAGCTTCAGTCAATCGCAGCATGCTACATCATAGGTCTGGATGAGTCTGGATCGCATAGTGCCTACCTTAGAGGATGCTGGGGGAGCGTAGTAAGGAAATTAGGAGATTAATTTAGATCCAATCACGCAATTAAATCTGTACACTCATGATAAGTTATTCTACGATTCTATGACTCTATGACGCTGGGCTGTGTTGGAATTGTTCCTGTAGAATTTATGTCATGACTCGAGAGGCACATGTGACTTGTCTCACATGGAATAATATATGTACAAAGACTTATAAATGTTTAGATATTGCCTTAGAAAAAGTTAATTAAATAGAAGGATGGTAGAAAACTACTCCTTTCTTTACACATTGAAATAAAAGGACAGAGCTATCATCATAGCCTTGCTGTCCACTGCTTCAACAGCATGGCAATCTCATCCAAGAAGCACAGATTTTTTTGTTCATAGGAGTCAAATTTGTGAAACCTTTCCATTCACCTCATTTTGCTTATTCTTTCCCCTAATATTTTCATTTAAAAAAACCCCAAACAACAAAACAACACTAGAACAGGGTTGATACAGGGTCAATACCCACTGCCAGTGACACTGAAGAGCATTAGGTAACTTTTCTGTTCCATGAATTCTGTATCTGGAAAAAGTGACCGCTTCAGTGTCTCTGAGCCTATCAGTCACTTCTGGTGGCATGTGCACCCCCTGTCACCTCTGCACTGGAGTGCAGTACTCCAGCTGTCAGCCAGAAAAAGTCTCTCTAACTTTCAGTACAACATCTCATTGGCTTCTAGCTGCTTGTGCAGTTTGCCATTTTTTCAAAAAGGATTTCCCCCCCCCCCATATATCAGTGCAATAGAAAACATCAACTTCTACTGATTGATTAAAAGACAAGGGGAAAACAAACAGTCCCAAAGAAAATTCTGTGTCCACTAGGACTGACTGCTTCTCTAGACTGATATCTTCTTTTTGATCTTGTCTAGAAATTGAAATGTTGTCGTGGTTTAAGACCAGCCGGCAACAAAGCAGCTCGCTCACTCCCCTCTGCCCCAGTGGGATGGGGAGAGAAAATATAAGGAAAAGCTGGTGGGTTGAGACAAGGACAGGGAGGGATCACTCACCACTTATTGTCACAGGCAAAAGACAAGTGGGAAGAAACAAAATCAATTTAATTTACTACCAATCAAATCAAAACAAGGATAATGGGGAGTAAACCCAAATCTTAGAACAGCTTCCCCCCACCCCTCCCTCCTTCCCGGCTCAGCCCCACTCACGGTTCTCTCTCCCTCCTCCCCCCGGCGGCGCAGGGGGACGGGGAATGGGGGTTGGGGTGGGTTCCTCCCCCCTTGTCTCTGCCGCTTCTTCCTCCTCAGGGGGAGGACTCCTCACTCGGCCCCTGCTCCACCGGGGGGTCCCTCCCGCGGGAGACAGTCCTCCATGAGCTTCCCTGGCGTGGGGCCTTCCCGCAGGCCGCAGTCCTCCAGTCACGGCCTGCTCCAGCGCGGGCTCTCCCAGGGAGCGGCGGCCATCTTGGGGGGCATCCATCCCCCTGCTCCCCCGCTCCTCCTCCCCTCCTTCCTCACTGACCTCGGGGTCCGCAGAGGGGTTCCTCTCACATCCCAATCCCCTACTCACCGCAGGTTCCCCTTCTGAAATCTGTTCTCCCAGAGGCGCGACCACCATCACTGATGGGCTCGGCCTTGACCAGCGGCGGGTCCAACTTGGAGCCGGGGAAGCTTCTGGCAGCTTCTCACAGGAGCCGGCCCTTCAGCCCCCTCCCCGCTACTAAAACCCCACCACACAAACCCAAAACAAATGTCTTCCACTGTTTATGGCTTTGTAAGATTTTCTTTGGAAAACTCACTATGCTAAACCCAGGGTAATGGATATCAGGGAAAAGCTTTATGGAAGAAGCACTAAGAATCTCTGAACTTGCATGTTGGTAGACATGACAGGCCAGTTGCCATCAAAAGAGTCCTCGCAGCAAGAGAGAGAGAAGTTGTTCTATTGCCATGACTTGTTTCGGCCAGGCAGCAGTTGGTGTTATTTAGTTGGGAACTGGAATTTGCAATAAAACCAGGCCTTCAATATCAGAAAGCCAGGTCATAATATAGGCTTGGCTAACAACTCTTTTGTCTGTCTTCTGACAAAGAGTCTTTCTCTTCTGCACAGATTTTTTTTTTTCCTCACACTTTCTTTGTTGCAGCTGGTGGAAGAAGAACAAAGCAAAGCGGCTGCTCTGTGTTTTGGATCCTGTCCATCTTGCCTCGCTTCACCATATGGAGTGATAATGGACTCCGCTACTCAGATCTTGTTTTCTTCTTTGAGAAATATGGAATGGGAGGTATTTATTAAATTCAGTCGAGAGTGGCAGGAACAAGGCTAACATCCAGTTTTGCATCCTGGAAACTGAGCATCCCATAGTGATTCAGCATCTATGTGGTTCACTGTCTTTCTGGAAGACTGGGCTCAGCTGCCCTCTGCATCACAGTTCTTTATCCCTCAATTTAGGCTTTTCACAGCCAGCCGTAATGCAAATTTCTCCATGGCACCTCATATAATTTTGTTCGATGAAAGAAGAGTTTATTCCCCACTTTGCAGCCACAGCCTGGTGAAATAACTAATTACGTTAGTGGTTTCAGATTGGTGTCTGTGCCTGTAGATACGAAGATCTGGACTCACATCTGCTCCAAACTGAGTACAGACAGGGCAGCTTAACAACACAAAGTTGGACTGAAATGTCACAAGGGTCATTCCTGTACTGGGTCACTTGCATTTGGAGAATGGGAACTAAGAGATGTGGGAAAAGAAATTTTATGGGGGGCATGTCTGGTGAGAGTGCAGCTGAGGGGGAACTGGAACAAGTTGTACAAAGGTACAGAGATGGGATGAAAACTGATGCACTGCTATCTCGATGCATCTCAGATTAGCTATCTCAGATTAGCTACCCAAGAGGAATGGCAGAGAAAAGACAGCTGGAGGAAATAAGACTAAAACATCAGCTTTGGGAAAAAAAAAAAGAAAAAAAAAAAGCAGAATCAGGAGAGTCCTACAGACAATGCTGATTTCCAGAGCCTTGAAGGTGAAGTTAAGTTCCTGAGTCATGTCACCTGCTGTTTCATTTTCATGTGGGTATATCCAAAAAGAAAAGATGACAGTTTATTACTTCTGCCAGTTATTCCTCTACCTGAAGTATCTTATGTGGCACAGTCCTGTGAAAGAAGTCAATCATGCCCCATTTTGGAGTTACTGAATTTGATGGTTGGCTTCCTTTGAAAATCTTGGAAGCACTTTTAATTTTCCTCTGTTCCCTTTACAAACACTGATCACACAAAACCTTGATTAGAGTATGTGAACCTTTACCCTCACTGTAATATCCAAATGCCTCACAAGTATTGACCTCCTTCACCACTTTGTGCTTTAGGGTGGAGAAGAGCTAGGCAAAAAATCATATTTATGTTGTTTCCAGTGTAGCCCAGATACATTTCAGCTAGCTGGATATGAGTTGCTAGAGCCACACACAAACTACCTGTACCCCTGTTGCACAGTTAGAATAGAATGGTTTGGGTCGGAAGGGACCTTAAAGATCATCTAGTTCCAACCCCCTGCCATGGGCAGGGACACCTTCCACTAGACCAGGTTGCTCAAAGCCCCATCCAGCCTGGCCTTGAACGCTTCCAGGGATGGGGCAGCCATAACTTCTCTGGGCAACCTGTTCCAGTGCCTCACCACCCTCACAGTGAAGAACTTTTTCCTAGTATCTAATCTAAATTTACCGTCTTTCAGTTTAAAGCCATTACCCCTTGTCCTATCACTACATGCCCATCTTTCTTCTAAGCCCCCTTTAAGCCTTGAAAGGCTGTTATAAGATCTCCCTGGAGCCTTCTCCTCTCCAAGCTGAACAACCCTAACTCTCTCAGCCTGTCTTCACAGGCAAGGCCCTCCAGCCTTCTGATCATCTTCATGGCCTTCCTCTGGACTCACTCCAACAAGTCCATGTCCTTCTTATGTTGGGAGCCCCAGAGCTGGACACAGTACTGCAGGTGGGGTCTCACCAGAGTGGAGGGGCAGAATCACCTCCCTTGACCTGCTGGTCACGCTTCTTTCAATGCAGACCAGGATACAGTTGTCTTCCTGGGCTGCAAGTGCCCATTGCCGGGTCATGTTGAGCTTCTTGTCAACCAACACCCCCAAGTCCTTCTCCTCAGAGCTGCTCTCCATCCATTCTCTGCCCAGCCTGTATTTGTGCTTGGGATTGCCCTGACCCTTGTGCAAGAACTTAGTTCCCAAGGTACTAAGCCTTAAGCTGTACACACATGGAGGACAAGACAACAGGGATAACCTTTTCTGAAACCTTATTGTTAATGGTAAAAAGTTAAGCTTAAAAATTGTTTGTTTTCATTCTCTTACTGAATGCCCCATTACAACCAGTTCTGAAAATGCAGCTGTTGACCAAGAACTGCTGATATTCACATGCACTCTCTCACCACATCACATTTCGATGACAGAGATGCTCCCGTTGTCAGTCTGACCTGACCAAACATGAGTTATAAAACTATTTCCTGACCTGTTCTCACTTCCACAGACTTTTACAGGCCTGGATTTATCAAGGGATAGAAAATACTCTCCTGTGTTTTTCTCATTGCTGCCTGGCTTCCTCCTCCCTCCCCAGCCCATCAGGGATTTGGGCTCTGATCTTCTCGTGCACCAGTGGTTCTCAGAGTCTTTTGTGTGAATATATGCATATACTGCACCACATTGCAGATGCAATTCTGCTTACAGATTAACACATTTGTGAGTCTTTTAGGAGAAAGTTTCCTTAGTGAAACTTATCTTCATCTAAAAGGCTATTAGCTCTGAAGAGAGCAGAAAAATGAAACCCTAGTTAGAGCAATAATCAACACATCTGAGGATGGAGCTAAGTACTGTGTTCACAAATGTGAATATTAATAAGCATTTGCAAAGAAACATCAGTTACTTTGCAAGGCATATGCTGTAAAATGAAAATTTATTCTGTTAAAAAAAAAGAAACATGACAAAAAAAACCCACAAAACAAAACCTCAAGAAATATTAATCAAAGCATAGTATAATTCTTATTTATTTATTTATTTATTTATTTGCCTACTGCAAAACCTCAGGGGCTCAGATAGACAGAATGATCTGATAAGAGTCAAAGCCAAAAGAGGCGAACTTACAAAACCACGAAGGAGGCACACTCACCTCTCCTGTGCAAGTTCCCTGGATGGCTCCAGTAGTTTCCAAAAGAGTTACAAAAATTAATTAGGACAGAGGAGTTACAAGAGGAAGCTGCAGTAACTGCTAATTAATCCTCAAATGAGAGTGAACTGGATCACAGTTCTTAGGGCTTTCAAGAGTGGCACTGCTGTAAGGTGGTGGCTGAGCTCCTGGGAATGCCAGAGGGAACACAGCTTTTTACCAGGCTAATGCAAGGGCATCTACCACTCCATCAGACTAGGAAACTGTATCTGCAACACTGAAGGACAGCCCTGCCACTGGAAAAAGTGCCCAGCAGTGGGTCCAGGGGTACTGGGCGCAGTGTCAAGCTCCCAAAGTGTTAGGCAGCTCTTTTAGAAGCCTCCCCCTCAGAGCAACTTGCCTAAGGATTACACCAAAAGGCTGGGAAATTGCAAACTGCCAGCTCAACTGGAAGGTAACCTAAGGCAACATACTCTAAATGTCATAAACACCAGTCATGCTATTTGCCGTTAATCAGTTTTTGTTCATTTTTAAAAAGAGAAATATCAGAGCGGAAAAGATTTACAATATTTATTTTGTTAATTGCTTAAAATTTGTATTGATACTCAGCTCCAGGGTGCACCTTTCCTGATTTACTGCGTATCATAGTTGTGAAATACTTTTCTTAAATTCAATAACTTTAGAATAGCTCTCTAATGACAGGGTGTTTTCACTGCAATCAGTAATAAAATTCTCCTTAATTTAGGGGAATTGATAAGCAAACGCTCTGTGTGTTTCCAATACTTTTCTTGAAGAATTTTCTAATTCTAGTTCCAAGCTTGTTTTTTTTTTTTTTTTTTTTTAAATATTGCTCTAAGAAGCCCAAGTAAAGTTTCTCTGATGTAGGACTTCTAGCAGAGAATTCAATAAGCTCAAAACAGCAGGTAGGAAAGAACCCATCTTAAATGAAGGATGATATCTCACTGTTCAAAATTAAAACTGGAAGTTGTTTACTTTTGAGGAGCTAATAATTTTTTCATTAATCCAAACACTTCTTTTTTCCAGACATTATGAAGGTTAATTGTGCATTTCTGAGCTAAAATGTACTAGAGGAGTGCAGACTGTCATTGATACTTGTTAACCATTTAGCCTGAGTTTTTCAATTATTTAGAAAGAGTAATTACTTACAAAAGTACTGTAATCATAATCCTTACCTACCTCTGCTGATGTCAGTATGAATTTCAGCTCTCTAGGAGAGTTTTTACTCTGTGTATTATTTCCTTTGTCTCACAACTATCTGTTTGTTATACGCTAAGTTCAATGCATCTGCAAGTCACTAGGGAAGAGCTCAGTGGGGCGATGGATCCCACAGAAATTTTCTTCACAGCAGTCAGACCTTGTGAGTCAAAAATAAAATAAGCTAATGCCATGGTGGGTCTCTGGTTTATTTTGCAGGCTGAACCTCTGAGGGATATAAATACAAAAAGAAGGCTTTTGCACTGATAGGACTGCTGATTTCAGTAACGGGCTTTCAAGAGTGTGCCTGAGTATTTGCAGAGAAGGAGTGAATACATTTGGTACTAATTCAGTGACAAAAAAGAAGAGGCAAAATGTTTGACACACAAGGACTAAGTGCTGTTCATACTGCAGGAGTTAAGAGTTAAAGGACTCGGGGGTAAGAATGTGTCTGTGAAGGTCTGAGAAAGTAAATAATGAATACTAAAACACTATGACTGAATTGGGATACAGCTGACCTGGACAGAAGATAGTACAGGCAAGTACTAAACCTCTGAAGAAAGGAACCTAAAAAAGCTCAAGCACAACCTTTCTTTCCACAAATTTACGTGATAGCTCATGATTTTAACTGGTATGTGTTAAAGACAGTATTTGTTTTAGAGTAATGAAAGGATGGCAAAAGTACCCATTCATGTTATTACAATATTGGACATCCCAGCTACTGATGGAAAAATTTAATGTGAGGAATATAAAGATTGATCTTAACAAGTCTCAGCAGTAAAACAGATTTTTGTCAAGAAAATATGATGGGTTTGATAATTGTTTTTCTTCTGCATTCTGTATCAGAATGTTGCAATAGATTTGACAATTGCTAAGGTTACATTCCCATGCTAAGAGTCAGCATGCAAAGCAATATTAATAGAAGTAATGATTTTCAATGCTTAAAAAGTCAATATAATATGGTCCTTTCACTGACAAAGTAAAACATATTTCGGAGACACCAGTGATATTAAGCCACACAGCTTACCGTCTGACTGTCAGGGGAGTGGGCTCTCCATTAACTACTGTTTAAATATCTTCAACATGTTTAAAGAGATAGCTGATTAACCATCCAGCATCCTTTGACTTTCTGTGTAGAACAGGAGCTAATGATCTCTCAAGTGTCAGTGCCTGAAGTCTTACAAGTTTAATGGGATGCATGCTATGTAATTTTTTGCAGGCTTGATAAATTCAGGGGAAATGACTATCAACAGAGATTTGTGTTGCTACAATCACTGGGAGGATGCAGGTGGTTGCCCAGTAGGCAGGAGGAGGTGGTCTACCGCCACCAGTGTGACCAGGAGTTTTGGCAAGGGGGAGGTGACGTTAAGTTAAGAGAGTGAGAGGTAATTTCACTGAAAAACCTCCTTGGAGTAACAGCAATAGCTGGAGACCTTCAAATGTGAAGGAAACTCTAGGAGAGTGTGGGACAGAAGGTTAAGGGCTTTTAGCAGTTTAAGTAGCAAATAGGTCTTTGGGGGTTTTGTAGAAAATTCATGCTTTTGACTTGATGGGCACTTTGATCCCTTGAAAAGTCCATATCATGTCTCATTGCATCTTTGTAAGTATAAAGGCGTGTGTCTCCCACATGCTACACTCAGTTTTTGAGCATTAGCAACCTTGTCATCTTCTGAAGCATTCTCAGCCTGCAACTGCAGCTAAAAGCAGCGTTAAAATAAATCAAGTATCCTAAGTGAGCAGAGATTTCACTACATGAAGGAGAACAAAAGTTACCTGTGAGGCTCTCCCTCGTCTCACAAGTCACGACATGTTTTCCATCTCTCTTCCCTCACTCTCTCATAAGGGTCCAGGGTGAAATCTTACCCTTTCTGAAGGAAATGGGAAGTTTCACTTTGATTCCACTCAGCCAGAATTTAACCTTTTTGCTCTGTGTTGCCTTTTGTCAGGTTGGTTTCCTTCCTTCCAGTCCTAACACAGCAAAACCTGTATATTAAACTCAGTTAACTTAATTGCAAAAAAAAAGGATCGTTTAGGGATTCCGGTTTCACATTTTTGTTTTGATGCATGGAAGTCCCAGCTGAGATTTGTGCCCCTTACCAGAGTATAAAATGAACGGGTAAATAAGATGGCTGTGGTCGTTGTGGTTGAACGTTCAGAAGCAGACTCTCATTTATGACAGGTGCTTTGCAGGTGGGTCTGCAAGGCAAGAGCTATTAGTGTGAAGGAACATAACTATTTCTTGGCATAATTTAGATCCCCACTTGGTGCAAACTGGCTTTTTACTGTACTCAGTGAAACTATATATGTTTTAAATAAACCTGGGCTTTGTCCCTATATACATTACCTTTGAAGAATATCATGGGGAGGTCCAAGAATTTAATTGTACTTCTGTTATTTTCTGCATGAACTTGTACTGTTTCATTTGTAGCTAGAAAAAAAGAGGATCCTAAAATTACAAATCAGAGTAAATATTTCTGTTCCTGCTATCTAAATGAATGTCTTTTCACTGGTGGTTTAGTAACCCTTATACAAGGTGATCTATTACATTGATGTCTCTAGGGATGTTTGTGCGAGTAAAGCCTCCTTATAGCAGACTGAAGCTCTGAACTGTGATCTATGTAAATAGCTTGTTGCCAGCACTCAGTTTTATCTTGGACATCAGTGCTGGGTTATTTTTAAATGTCCCAAGTTCATGGATAATGCAGTGACTTGAGAATTCTATTTTTCTCTGAAAATCAAGTACAAAAATCAGATAGTCAAAAAGCAAAAGCAAAAGCCTGACCCTTACCTAGGACCTCAGAGGAAACACAGCTGCAGGTGCAGGTTTTACTCAAACCTAAGGCACTAGTGAGTGAAGAAGGCTGTTGCGTGCCTTAGTAGATTAAATGTGCCTATCAGGATTGTTTTCTGAAGGATCAGAGTTTTACAATACAACCAGTTTCCAATATATTTGGCATCATTGTGATAACCCGTCAAAAAGTCCCATTGTACCACAAATACAAAGGACTAAGCTTATGGGTTTTATGCCTTAGGCTTTTTTCAACTCCTGTAACTGCACATGTTGTTCTTTTCGTTATGATCTTGCAATCTCTTTTCGTTCCTTGGGTTTTGATTTTTTTTTTCCTGATGTTTTAGTTGGGAATATTGTAATACTTTTAGAGTTTATTCAGCTGAAAAAAATGCGAACATAGGCTTTGGCTTATTCTTTCAATACAGGATACCTTTACTGTGTGTTAGGAAGTGTGCAGGCAAATTGATGTGCCCAACTATTTCATTTCTGCTGTGTGCATAAACTACTAAGAGCAAAAATGCTACTCTTGTTGCTTGCTTTAGGAGGAAATGCAGTCAGCTTCCATTAACCTATTAAAGCGGCTGATAGGTAATTCTGATGTCTGCAGAACTCTTCAAAGAACAACTAGCAGTTCATTGATGTGCTAACACAAGCAAATAGATAACACCTTCTGTGATTTTAGATACAGCTGGAAGGCACGATTAACCAACTGTGTGCTCTTTAAGTGTCTAGTGCCCCAACCCTGACTTGGAGAAATAGCTTAGGACCTGAATATGCACTGAATGGAATTCAATAACTGAGGCATTACTAACAAAATGAGATGCTAGGCAAATGTGAAAATACTATGCCATCTTACTGCTCTGCCCTGATTTTAAGAAATACAATTTAGAAGTATTTTTCTATAATAAGCCTACAATTTGAATAAGCATTTTACTTCTCCTCCCATCTCTGTGTTCTGTTATTTATTTATTGTATTACAGCAACGCAGAGGCAAGGTGATCTTTCTATAGACACACACAAAAATACAAAGCAGTTTGAAATATAAATGTACTTCATTCTATTGCACGTGGTAGAAACACAGACGTTTGAATAAGCTGGCACACAAAGACATCTGTGCTTTGAGATGAAATGTTACCATCGGCTTCATGTGGTCAACTGGCAAAAGCGTATCAAAAAAGACACAACGAGCAAAAAGATGTGTTAGAAGGGAGAGTCACTGATGTGGAAATAAGAAGAGAGTTCCAGCTGGACACATCTGCTGGGTAAAAGATGAGTGGCTGTTAAAGACTGCTCTTTGGCCTGAGACAAGGCAGCAGTCACCACAGAGGAATCAGCTAAGTCATAAACCAGAAAAAAACAGGGATTTAAAGATACTGTAAGTAAAAGCACAAAAAGCAGCTGACTATGGAGCTAGTAGAATTTGTGAGCCTGATTCATCTATAGGATGGGGGAGGAAGGTTTGTAACAGTGCTTGGGGCTCTTCTTACTTGACATTGCACAAACACATAGTTTGAAGCTGAGAGAGCCTCGCAAAGATTACGGCATTGAAATTAAAAAGCCAAACCCTCAGAATCTCTGCTTTATGGATGAGGAACTGAAAAACTGTGGTGACATTCCTGTGTTTTCTTGGGTTTGGTCCTGAATTCAACATGAATGCTCAAATGGTCTGAGCTACCTAAATTTTACTCACGTTCTGCTTTGGATTAGGAGCAAGTAGAAGGAGCCTCAGAAAAAGGTGAAGATCAACTCCTGCTCTTGCTCTGCCTCTGCACACAATATAGATGCAATGATCTTGAGCCAGCTAGCTCTCAGATGTTTAATCCAATCTCAATGTACTTGAGCTGTGCACTCCCAAGAGAGCACAGATATAGCCAAAGAAACTAAATCACTGTTCTTTATATTTCAGGAGACATGCTGTTGACTGGGAAACTAAGGGCAGTTTTAACTGAGAAACTAAGTATTTTCTCACTTGAATAACTTTAATGAGCCAACTAGCATGAGAGTTAGCTCCAGATTAAAAAGCCAATACAGATGTAGATGTCCACAAGTAGCGCCTGTTACGGTCAGTGGAGATTTAGAGCTCAGTTGTTCACACGTAGGTATCCAGAGCTATCTGAGATGTCTTCAGGTGTTGTCTATCTGACTTTCAAGAGCTGCCGAAAAACGGTGGAGCCTCCCACAGGTCCCATATGAGAGCCACCATCATCCATGAATGTTTCATGTCACCAGAGACCTGCATGTAGGTAACTAAAGCCTGGCCCCAGTGACTAGGTTGCTGAATAGCTCAACCTCTACTGACTGTACTATCCAGATCTCCATTAACCTGTGAACATCTGCATTTAGGTGTCTTAGCCTGAAATGAATCTCATGCAGATTAGAATCAGTCTTTGAAAATAATAGGTAGTTTATGAATTCATTAGCATCTTAGTGTTAAAGACAAAGGATTTTGAAAAATAGAATGTGCCTTTTATTGTTTCATAAACCAAGCTGTATTTAATTACTCACTTGGATATCAGGCTCTAAGAATCATTGCTAAAGATATCCTGACAATAATTCTCCTCTACTGGGAGCTGCTTTTGTCTTCTTAATAAATTTATGGCATAAGGTTACACCCACACTGTTTCAAAAGCAGCCCTAAGGCCTAATTTGCCAGCTGTCCTCTATGTCTACTGTTACTTGGGCACTAGTGGTTAGCTTTCAGATGACCACCTGGTGCAAGTGGAGGGAAAACTTTAAATTCGCCTGCTGAGTTGGACTGCTCTCTAGTGTATAGTTATCTGCAATATAAACGGAGCTTCAGAAACTAAGATCCAGGTCGTCAAAAACTGTTAGTTCCCTAAATCCCCACAGCTGAGGATCTATTCCCACACCAGCTGACTAGTTGATGGAAAGAAAGTACATAATTCTCAGTCTCAGGCCCCTTCTTATTCCTTTCTTCTTAACCCAGAGCAGACCCATAAGTAAACTGTAAGTTAAATAAAGCATCTCTTACTATGCACATTTTCTTTTTGTAGGCTATTCACCATCACTGCTAGCCACAAATGACTGGTTTGTGTCTATAAGAGATGACACAAAGCATAAAGGATTCTCTGTTTAACAATAATTCTGATCAAAATGTTAAAAGCTTATTCACTGCTGTGTGTCAAACCTTGAAAATAATTGGCATTTAAAAGAGAAGGCCATGCAACAGCAGTTGCCTGGGTGATTTCAGTGTCAAGTATGACCACCTCCATGGAGTTTAAATACCTTTTCTTTAAAGACAGGTGAGTATTTGCTGTGTTAGTCCACTGCTCCAATAAGCTCAATCTTTGTTCTTGTCGACTCGTTGCCAAGGCACTCCCAAAGCAAGAGACATTTCTGCCTTGCAGTGCTGCATGGCTGTCATGTTAACAGCTGTGTCCCCAGGGAAGTGTCACAGATATCACAAAGAGAGGAGGAATGCGCAGTGCATCCCAAAGTCCTAAATGCTAGGGAGAAGAGGGTAAGTAAGATTACCTAGCCCCGACCCTCTACTCATGCAGGATTGCTTCCAGTGATACAGTCTCCAATCTAACTGCAAAGGCATGAATGTGAGGTCTCCACCTCTTCTCAGGGGGCAGCTGTTGCACAGACTAAACTCTTAGGACGGTGAGTGAAGACATATTTTCAGTTTGAAATGATGGGAAACAAGAAAGCAAGGAAAAAATTCCACTCTGTTTTACTTTTTTTAGTGTACTGAACTATCTTGGGAATATTTGTAAGTGGTTTGAAGAAGGTAGAAGTTACAGCTGCCCTCCATACACCCTACTTGTTTAAACAAACAAATCCACCAAGTAACATTGGCCATTCCTCTTCAACAATTAACTTATGGAGAATTCATTATTTTTTTTCAGACCTTCTGAGCTTGGTACATATGGATATAAAAATACGAAGGATAGTAAGATAATGGTAAGAATTTGGGTTCACCAGGAAGCCAGAAAGATCAGGTTCAGACTTCTGTTGGACCACCAGGAGAGAAGGAAGGATGAGAAAGAACCTTGCATGGACTGGGTTGTGGCTTATATGACTATGTATGCACTGTCACATGACCTTCATGGTGCTTGTGCGGTTATAGGGACATGCCTACCTAAGTGATAGGAGAGCTTTGGATGGTGTGACTGGTGGTGCTTACGTCATGTACAATGCCCAGAGCTCATGGCATGGACTTGGGGAAAGAAAGCCTTCAAGATGACGGATGTGACGCTTGGGCTTTACATAATATGTTGGGCAAGTATGGGAATTAATTCTTAGAACTATTTAAGGACACCTTCTTGCAGCACTACGTGACATGACCAATAACCAAACCTTGTCCTCATAAAGAAAATTACTGATGAAGGGATCAGCCCTAGTGAAGTAATTGACACATTTGCAAAATTGAAGAAAAACAACCCATTGATCCTGATCCCTCTTTCATCCACAAGACAGCAAAAAGTCAAGTTGTAGACTGCTGTATTAGCTGGCAAAGAGCTTGATTTGCCTTCATATACATTTTGGAATAATTATTCCTATTGGAATTCTGTCTGACTGTGCAAGGTGAGACGGTTCAATTATTTAATCATGCCATCACTCTCAATTTGAAAGGCCAGTGCTAGAGCAAATGTGCTTTCTGTTTAATTTATACCAATACTTAACCTAGTTGGTCTGTTCCCTGTTTGCGCGTCTTCAGTAATGTATCAGAATGTAATGGATATTTCCTCCGTTTTTATATCTGTCAAATTTTATGAGTCTCACATTCAGCGGGTGGCTCTGAATATGAAAGCTTTGTTCATCTGTATGTGCATTTCCACAGATGCAAGGAAGCTGGGGGGGTGATGGGAAAACAGAGATTACTTTAAGTCTGTCCTCTTTCATATCGAGAGGCAAAGCTTTGCAATTTCAGTATATATCAGCAAGTAAATTATAAATGCTTATACCTGCTGATTACTTCTGTAGTCATTTGTTTCATTGCCTTTGGACTCCTTTTGCAAGTACGTTAGCTTTCTGTCAGTATTCTAGTGACTATAAGCCTTTTGGATACACGCTTTCTCAGCCTGTGTTATAGTCTAACAACATCTTCAGTTTCTGGTATATTCTTTCTAAGAATTGTTCTGAGGGCCACTTCAAGTTTGTCTCGTAGATGGTAAAATGTTAAGAGCAGAATTCAGGACAAGAAAAGGTGCCCAGGTTTTTTTTTGCTAGAGAATATCCTTTACTTAAAGCCTAATCAAATGCCACCCAGACAAACTGAACAGCCAAGGTGAAACTAGGAGGTGTTTGGAGAAACCTCATATGCAAGATTAAAGAAGAATTTGTAGGGTTACTATATATAGCCATGAGGATCCAAGCATAAATATGCAGTAATATGACCTTTAGGGTGATTGTGGAGTTCTGTTTAATTATCCTTGGGAACACACACAGACTTGAGGCTGTTTGGGAAATTATTCTTTTTAATAAATTCCTATGGAAACATTTGATATAGAGTATATTCTACAAAAACAAAATTCAGCTATACATTTTTTTAAAATTTTAAAAGCAAGAGGTTCTGGTTTCTAAAAGACAAAAAAAATTCTAATTCCAAAATACCCATCCTATATGTTCTAAAAATATCTTAATAAAGTCCATCTTTGGAGAAAAAACAAGATATATCAATTAAAAAAAAAAAGGAGTAGATGGTAAAATATATGCTTTACCTTTTCATGTTTCTGAAATAATCTTGGTATTTCACAGAACTAGCTTTGCACAGGATCTAGAATAACTTTGATCGATCAACCTCAAAAGATTATTTGTTTGGCTGGGATATTAAAGCTTCCTGAAACATTGTTCCCAGAAATCATGGTTAAAAAATTAGCGGAACGCTTTCTGCAGCAAAATGCAGTTCCACTGAAATAAAAATGTGTCTTTACATTACAAAAACAGTGTTTCAGAGAAACTGCGAGGAAGGAGTTGGGTGAAGGGATGAAGCACTGACAATATTTTGGCATCTTCTTTAGACATTTTGAAGTGAAATGTTTTGAGCATGTTTTTGAAGGAACTGTTCAAAACTGTGCTTCTGTCTCTGTATTATAATTTTAAAACAAAAGCTGAAATCTAAACCTTTCAAAACATTAAAAAATATGATTTCGAACAGATCTTTCTAATGCTTTAGTTTTGTTATAATTTTAAGAAAACAGACTGAAATCCTGAAACCAGTGTGAAGTGGTGATACTTCTGCATAGTATCACTTCCCAGCTGCTTCATGACCGTGGTTGATCTCCAAATCCCAAAGTGCTCAAACAACCACGCTCCAAATGGTAGCAATCTTTCTTCCCACACTCTTCTTTACGTAAATGGAAATGACTGGAGTTATTTGTCTTCAGTTCTGCGACATTAGTTTACCTGTGACTGTACCTTTTCTGACTTCATGCCCCTTTTCTGTATCTGCTCTCTCCGCTTTTTCAAACAACACTGACAAAACACCATGGGAAATAGGTTGGAGATTATTAACTGAAGGAAGTCAAGTGAGGTGGTGCTCAAGAGGTCTGTATTCATACACCATTTATTTCTGAGAAATTAGTAATTAAAAAAACAAATAAGGCAGATTAAGCCTGCGATTAAAGAAGAGTGATCAAGTCCAGTATTCCCCAGTGAGGTGACAAACAACTATTAGCCCTCTAATTTTAATGGTTACTGTGTTTTTGTTTGGGGGACAGCATATACTTTTATTTCTAACTTCTATGAAAATAATATTCAGGCAGGATGTTTTCTCATCCAGTGACAACAACCTACCTGACTGCCATGGACCACCAGTGTTGTGCAGCCCATGGGAGGAGAACCACTGAGTTATTCATTGACACGGTGAGAAAGACACAGGGAAGGCTTATTTCAGTGAAACCAGTGTGTCAACTTGTGTTTGGACCAGCTACATGATCCCGGACCAATATCACATGATGGAAAAGCTTTTGTGAGTGCAGCAGAGTCATACTTGTGCAATGTGAGTTCAAAAGAAGTTTGAAATAATATTTGCTAAGGGATGGGGAGCAGAGACTGCAGCTGTTTGCCCAATAAAACAAATTCAATATCTGAATGAAATTGGAACATATAATCAATATTGGTCTAGAGAGAAAAGCAACAATAATCTTATAGCTCATTGGAAAAGGCCTAGCTTTGTTAACCTTCTGGTCATGCTGCAAAGCCATCTGTTTTACTTTCATTCTGCTTTGTTAAAGATTTTGAGGAGGACATAGATTGAGCTTGCTATCCTGCAGTGCCGACCTGTTATTGTTTGTCTCTGTATTGATACTAATATTTCATAGTAATGAAATTATTTCATAGGAATAAGTGTACAGGAAAGACTAAAGAGGAACAAAGAATAGAGAGCACTGGTTTTACAGAAATAAATGAGCATGTAGAACAGATCCACATAATTAAAACTGCAGTCTCGTGGAAATGACAACTTCAAGATCAAATGTTCAGGGAAGCTGGCCACAGATTGACCATGGATTTCAGGTATATGGCAACATTCAGAGAAACGAGGGAGGCTTTTCTCCAGCAAAGGACTGGTAATTCTCAACTGAGTTGGCAACGTAAATGCCCTAGGAACACACATCAGGTGGACAGTTGAAGTATAAGACTTTCTGTAGCAAAGTTAAGAGATCATAGGTAAACTTAGTGATCTAGACATGTTTCTTTCTTATATTGGTATGTCAGTGTGATTTTAGCTTCTCAGTTTTCTGTGAAATTCAGCATAATGCATAATTTTTATGAATGTTTCTTTCTTATTTCTGGTTCTTCCCTCTACCTTGAAGTGAATTGAATTCTCCTGAGGTATTTTGAGAGTTAAAAACCTAGTTAAATAGTACATTTAATCCTTAAATTGAGAGTAATGTGGATTAAAAGCTCCTGTTGGAAGCTCTTCAGGTCCTGGGAGCTCCTTCTTTGAAGAATACAACAGCTTTAGAAGGGCATGAATGACAAAGTGCAGGTAGACCAGGAGATGGAAGTTTGAGAAGAGAAACAACTGTCTTCTTCAAGCACAAGAAGCAAAGTTGCTCATGAGGTGCTTGACTGGAGACACATTAATTTAAGGAGATGCATTCCAGTTCTTTATCAGTCCTGTTAGAAACAAAGATGCCAAAGAGGTGCCAAATCCTTATTCTGTTCAAGAAAGAGAAGAAAATGAGGATTTTTAATCGAACCTTTCAATTAATTTTCAATCTCAAGCTTAAGTGCCACTAAATTAGCTGAGAAAGTAGAGGGTTTTTTTTTTTAGATACAGGAGTAAAACTTGTTATCCTCTGTTCTTGGAAAAAAAGGACAAAATATCACATATGTAACCTTATCTCTGCAAAGCTTAGACTACAAGCTTTTATTTGGGTGTATGAGGCATTTCTCATGTTCTGTGACTGACAAGTATATTGCCTATCTATTTATGTCCTTCTGCACAGTATCTGTCGCTGACTTTACATTTAACCACCATGGCTTTTCAAAAATGGCAAAGTCTAACTGGCAAGGTGCAAAGTTTCAAGTTTTTCTCTTAGTGTATTTTGCACGGTAATAGTGTAACATGCGTGACGCATTCCAGTTTTGAAGATAGGCTGCATAAGAGACCAAAAGCACAAAGAAAAATAATCAGACTGAAGTAATATTTTCTGAGTGATGCCTGCAAACAACAGGTAAAAGTGCAGAAAAGATTCATTGGCAATATATCTCTTCCAGTGCTATGTGAATACAGCAAGTACAGACACACAACAAAATTATATACTGATTTTTTTTTTTTTTTTTTTTTTAAATCAGGGCCATTACTTTGCTTGTGTACACAGAAGATACCTGATTTTAGAAGCTCATCTAAACCAGAAAGTTTGCAAATGGGTTCAGATAATCTTTCCATTCTCTCAGTACAAAATTTAGATGCAGTAGACATTGTAAGGAACGTTGAAGCCATCAATAATCACAAATATCCCCTCTGTGTTTTCTGCCCTGCTTGGATTCCAAGCAGTTAAAACCTCTCTGAAAGTACACCATACTTCCAAATGAAAGTTTCCAAACTGAGTCTTGAAGAGATCCGAATCTGTCATTTAACATAATCCTCATCTGGTGCTAAGCTATCTATGGCGGGTACAGTAACTGCCTTCTAGTCACTGAATGCTAATGTAATGTGCAGTGGTGCCATTTGGAAATTTAACTTGGAGTCAACTTTCAATAAGCCATTTCTCCTTTCTGATATGAAGGTTTTCTTTCAAAATGGACCTATTTGTGTAAATTGCAGGCAGGCCTGTTTGGAGTCTGACTATTTTACACAGTCGAGGGAAAGCAGGCTAGTGCTTTTTATGGAGTGAGTATCAGGTAGATACACATTTGACACAGAGCGCGCTGAGTTATCAACTTTCTCCAAGGGCAATCATATATCTTGTGTATCCAGAGCCAAATTATATTTGACATTTCATTTAAAGCCTGAGACATCCTGGTGCTAAAGCAGAGCCTGAGTCGTAAGAGTAGGAGGGCGTTCAGTTTGACTGGATGGATGTTTCTATTCCTGCCCTACTTGTCTGGGTTGTAGATAAGGTCTAATTGCCCACCATCACCCTATATTTTAGCCAGATGGGAATCTCAGATTTAATTCTTTTCCAATGATGCTCCTTCCTAAGTTAGTTTTTGCCTGGCAATGTTAAAGGGGACTAATCTGAGCTAGCTTCAGATGGCATCCTAACCAGCATTATTTATGTAGCAGGTTGTGAAGATTTCTTTGGTTATATCCGCAACTTTCACATCAAGCCTGGTAGTTTGCAGATGGAAATGCAGTCCCTGCATTTCCCAGTCTCAGCCCATTCAAAATCTTTATATCTTATTATGGGTGTTCATTGCAGCCAGTCTTTTCATGCTCTCAACCTCAAATGTAAAAACAGCCTCTTTTGCTGTGGTTGTGGATGGGTAAATGACAATGGGAGGGGTATGGCAAAAGTAGCGTTAACCACTTTTATCCTTCATCACAGCCATGGAAACATTCAGTTGCTGGACTGGTTTGTGACATTTATTGAAACAGACTTAAAGCTTCTCAAAACTTACACAGTATCACCCTGGAGTCACGGGATATAATCTGTATCTATGGAACTAGGTTGAAATTCTGTGTTCATTCCACTTTTATTAAATTATTTTCCGGTGAAAACCGGATCAACACTGATGACCCAGTCCTGACAGAAACATCCACAGCAGAAAGAGGTTCAGGATGTAATTTCCTAGATATTTCATAGCAAAATTATTTCTGTATTTTGATACCTCCTCAGCCATGCCATCCTGGGTCTGTTGTGGATATCATTGTATGCAGCATGATTATTATAAAGGACTATTTTTTCTGATTAAGAATATTGTTCATGGCAGCAAATGCTATTGCTGAGGGTGAGGAGGCCCTTTATACATGCTTGCATTGTTTCCTTCATTATATTTTTATTTCACGTGTCACAGGCAGGCACATCTCATACATCTTAATTATATGATTATCTTCCAAGATGGAGACATCTTTCCTGCCTCTAAGGTGGGGGAAGTTAAAGGAGGAAGGGGTTCTTGTATATAAGTATAAACAGAAATAGAGGAAGTCGCACGTTATATCAAATTGTTTTCACATTTCCTTCCCTATTGATTTTTCAAAAGATAATTATTGTGGGTGTAGTGTGAGCTGCTCTCATTAGGAACCCATTGATTGTTAGCCACTATTATTGCTTCAGATGCTGGAACTGAGAGGGAATAGATACAGGGAAAAAATTAGGGTCAATATTTTGTTGCTTTAATGTTTGTTAATTGCACACTTTGGGCACTTCCTTTACCTTTTTTTTTTTTTTCCTAATAAAAACCCTGGAAAATTAATTATCTTTTTTACACAATGACCTCCTCACTTTTATTAAGGTCAAAGAGGGAATGTATATTCCTTCATAAAAAGCAACCTTGGATTGATTGAAAAGACAAAAGCCCATTCAACTCTTTTATTGCAAAATGGCCAGTCTTTCAATTGCATCCACACTAACCTGTGCTGGAAAGAGCAGAAGCACTTTTGTTCATTTAGCAACATCACTCACCACTGTGTAGTCTGTTGGAGAGTGCCTGTTAGTTGTGAAGTTATTCCTTCACATGGTCTCCCAGAAAGATCAGGGAAACCTGTGAAATACTGCTAAAATTACAAGTTCTCACTTTTCCTGTGTAAACAAAATTTGTCTGAAGCCTCTCTTTCGCTCTAAGGAATTTGGTATTTACTCACTTTGCAAAGCCTTTCTGCCTGTTCTGAAGGACTCTCCTGAATTTGGAGGTTTCCCTGCTGTTTTGCTGTCATTGCAAAGGACTTGTAGTCGTTAACATACTAGTACTGCAACACACCCCAGAGGTAAAATAAAGATGCCCAAAGCCCACATGGGAAGCCAAGAAAAGCTACTGGGCAAATCCCACAAAGGCATCTACGTGCCCAGCTCCATGGCAGAGTTCATAACAGAGTTCACTGGTTTCTACTGAGGTCATGGGTAGGGTTAGGCACCTACAATTGGGCTTCCTAGCAGCTAGTGCAGAGGCTGAAGACGTGAAGGACACCTCAGACATGCCAAAAATATATTTGTGATCTCCTCCCACTGCTGGATTTTGGGGACAAAGCCTGGAGACCTGCATGAGATCAGGACAGGCTTTCCTAAAATATGCCAACTCCCCTATTCCATCCCTGACTGGGAGCTGCTCATGGGGCTTTTTGCACCAAAGCATCTCTACATAAATTTGTCTCCTTCCTCACTGACACATGAAATCTTGGCTTCTTTGTTGCAAATTTGTGCAGAACGAACAGAGGCTCTCACTCACACATCACCTTTTTGCTCTTCCTGGGCTTGCCAAAAGCCTGGCATCCCCTAGGAAAAAGGAGCTGGGAGTTCGAAGCCCTTCCACAAAAAAAGGCATGGAAACTTATTTCTCTTCTGTCTGAGTGTGCAGAGCACAGAGCTCTGGCTCAGTCCAGGAGATGGTGCTTCCACCAGCCACATTAATGATGGAAATTACTGTGGCTGCTCAGCTCGGTGCTTGCTGCATGCTGGAGGTGTGTTCAGAGTCCATCCGCAGGGCAAGGTTTTTCAGAGGATTTAAGCATGAAAAGATGAAGAAATTCTATTTTGAGTCTCCTGCTGACCTTTTTCCTACCTTGGTTGGTCACAACAGGGAGAAATGAAATGACCTCAGTGCTTGTATGCTCAGGCAATCAAATTCTATGTAAAGTTGAACCCTGCACACCTACGTGCTTCTGTGGCTCAGGTGCTGATACCTATTTTTCCAAGGCCGCAGAGACTATCTACAATGGATCAAGAGATTTCATCCGGAATTACTCACTCAGCCCTTGTCCTTTGCACGACAAAAATCTGCCACTGCCTCTCCGCAGCTGCCCGTTTCACTTGCTACTTGAAGGATGGCCTGGCTTTTAAGGGCATGTCTACCTTCTCAGCTGCAGACAGACACATGCTATGCTCTGAACTGGAGCTACCTTTCCCTAGGAGCTGTGCAGAGATGTAAATGCAAAACTGCTGCCATGCTAATGAGTCCAGCTGAGTGACATTGTGTCCTACCGGGCTTTAGGCACATGCATTTCTTCCAGGGAGAGCAGTGATGTAGTGATCAACATCCATCTTAAAACAACATTATTTTGTTTGGTGTCAGGGAGAAAAGTATTAGAGAGACAAATAGGATTTTAAAATAACAAACAGCAGGAATATATATTTAGTCTTAGGTTTCCAATTTGACGTGTCACTCTGAGTCAAGCTAGATAGGCTTTGATCCCACGAATGGGACTTTTTAATGTTCTAACAAAGCACCAATTTTCTTAGAGGGGAGCTTATGTCAGTGCTATTGTTCCCTCTATTTTTGCTAGCACGCATGAGCTAACACTGAAATCTTTAGGTTAACACCATTAGCATGAAACCTGATATCATTTCAAAACCAGACTGAACAATATTGAGTAAATATTTGGAGTGGAATTGCCGTAATCACGATTCTCCATGTTACTGCAGCTACAATTTTAGTGCCAAATTTGAGAATTAAGTGTTTTAAAACAAGCACAGGGTACACGCAGACCCTGCACTCATTACCAGGTGGATCCAAAGTGATTTGATGGTCTGGAAGAGAATGGATTAGAGCTGCTAAGGCTCCTTACTTGGAGTACTACCCCTTGAGTGACTAATAGAAAAACCAGTTTTCAATTTTCACTAGGTAATTCATCTGACTGTTACCTAAACTGCTCCCTAGAGAGAAACAGTTTTGGGAGAAAAACTATTTGTGAAATACACAGCAATATACTGACAGCTACCAAAAAAGGACTCAACTAATGTGACACTTGTCACACTAATGAGCACCAATTCATATTAAGAGTGTGACACTCCCGAATTAACATATTTGATTGGTCTTTTCTCGTTATTGTTATTTTCCCTGAACTAACCTTAGCGTACAAAGTCAGCCGATAATGATGGGGCATCTGTTTATAAACATCTCAGTGTCACTTCTTGGACGAGCATGTGGAAGCGTCGTGTACAAAGCAAAGCTCAGCTCAGTTTAGCAGGAGGATTAAGCCATTAAACAGTCTGTGAGCATAAAGATCTCTGTACCTGCTCTGTCATCTGCACTCCTGCTTAACCAGCAGCAAATGTGTGTTGTAAATGCCACATCATATGCCTACGCACTCCTGCCCTGGGTTAGCATAATAAATACCCTAAATTGTATTATGCTGTGTATCAGTTGCTCAGTATTCAAGGTCTGTTCCTCCCTAACCTAAAATTATGATTTATCGCTGCCTTTGATTTTCTCTATTGACTGCTAGCTGTTTCTGTAAGGTTACTGTGGAAACAGGAAGAAGATCCAAAGATAGCAGTTTGTCTGTAGCATGTCTGTGCATCCATATGTCACATCTATATGGCCTAGAGGTGTTGACGTGTAAGAACAAACACTACAATAGGGAGGGCTTGCAAGTTAGGGTACTGCAGCAGTCACTGTTCTGTTGGCATTAAATGCAAGAGCTCATAGTTGGCAAGCATACAGATATCTTAAATGCCATTTTTCCTGAAGGATGCTCCATGACTCCTTATTCTGGACTAAGAAAGAATATTTACTTCTGCAAAATACTGCAAAATAAAGCAGTCTTTTATTTTTGTTTTTTTTTTTTCCCTCAGGTGGAGGGTTAGAAAGCTTTCTTCCTCTCTTGCTTTTGTATCCTCCATCTGTAAACTTTAAACAATCTGTGTAGCCCTGTCCCCATCTTACAAATCACGTGAAAGAGGCTTCGAATGCAGAGTTCCCAGCCCTTCTCCTGCCTTAGCTGCACAATTTGGACCCTTGAACTGACCTCAGTGGCAGAGCCATTCTCACACACAGCCTTGGCTGGATCCAGCCTTCAGCGTCAGTTCCTCGATTTCCCATCAATCAAGGGAAATAAGGACACTACCTTAGCCATCAGGTCTGTTGAGACTGCTGATTCTCATCATGGGATTAATGCCACCTATTTTTATTTGTTGAAATATTAGATGCTGAGGATAGTCTATTAAATGTGACTCTGAATGAGGAGCATGGTAGACACCTAAAAGTTTGGGATTATTTAGCCCAATTAGCATTACATATCCTGGGATGAGATGAGTTTCCTTTGTAAGTTAAGACTAGTTAGACTAGATGGATAGCTAAACATTATCTTACCCTCTGACTAAGCTTGCCTATGTTTGTGCTCTGGGGGCAGGTTTTTAGTACCGTGAGCTCCTTCCAACTGCTGATATTCCCTATATGACTTTTCTGGGAAGGCAACAGCAAATCGTGAAGGCAGGAGCTGGAATTGAGTGCACAACATTCCTGTAAGTCTGAAAACACAGACGACATTTCCCTGCTGATGTTGTATAATGAAGAGATTTACCTGCTAATGCCTTAAGAGAGAATATTTTCCTGTACAGGGCAAAGAATATAAAAACCCCTTCAATCTCTCATGGTCAAAAGGAGATTAGGGCTCCCTCGGCTTCAGCTTTCTGACTCAGTTCTCGTTGGTCCGCCATGAGCTGGACCCCCCCTCCAAAGCAGATTTGCCAGCCTTGCCCTGTCTGCTCTGCTGCCTTGCTGGCTCTCTTGCCCTGCAGACATGTGCAGGGATGCATAATGCAGCTGGTAGAACAACCGGGGGTGGGGGAAGGATTTAATTCCCCTGTGCACTACATAAATAACATCCTCTTTTACCTCACCTGGACGTGGCAGGCTTGGCCGCCTTTTTGCTCTGTTGCCTTGTTGCTCGGTATCATCGTAGATCCAGTGGTGGTATCACTGCTCATGCACAGGGCACTCGTGCCCCAGGAGAAGAGCTGCAGCCCTTGGAGCTGGTTTACGTAAAGGGTAAGGGCTTAGAGACGTCAAGCAGAGACTGGCATTTCTTTGTAAGAAGCACTGTAAAAAGAGAAGATCTTGCTGAAAGGAAATGGAAGGTAGAAAATAGCAGTGAGGGTGGAAATTTGCTACAGAACTCCCTGTTGCAGGCAGCCTGAATAACTTGCTGAAGAAAGCTAAGAATGGGTGACAGAGCCCACATACCAATTTCATCTCTTAACTATCTGTTAGAAGTTGAAATTCATCTCCTCTCAAAAGATGTATTCTAGTTTCATACATGGGGAAACTGAGTCACAGTGCCATAGTAGCGCAGCCACCATCCTGTAGTGAAATCAGTGGTAGCAAGAGATCTCCTGGTGCTTGGTTCCTCTTCCATAATCATCCTGCCTTTGGGTAAATTTTGAAGTGGAGGAACTGGAACCACCTCTCATTTGCTGTGACAACACTTGCTGAGAGCTGTGCATTGCCCAGGAAACAATGGATTCAGAAAAAAGAAAGCATTGCCTGAGTGCTTGGGACACCCATCAGTATCTGCTCACAAGGCTACAGAGTTGTCATGTTTCTTGAGTTATTTATAAGGTCAGCGGAAGATAGAGGAAAAAAACTACTCTCCTGACATCCTTGCAGAAGCTCTCAGCCTCTGTCTATGTGTTCATGGTAGTGACCATTTCACTTGAACCAGTGCTGGGCAGATTTGGGGATTTTTTCATTCCCATGTGTGTACTGAGCTAGAAAGTCTCAGTGCAGTTCTCACCTACTTAAGATAAAAGTTAAGAGACAAAACAATAAATGGTCATAAAGAATTAAGTGTCTCCTTTGGAAACCCCTTCAGATTAGGGGTAAAACCTATTAAAAATTGCATAGCAGTCAACGTAATTATCATTTTCATTTACAGCTTTGGGCACTATGGTAATATAGATGATCTATAATGACAAATTCTAATAAAAAGTAATAAAATAGCTTTCTTTAGAGGCAAGATTCATAGACGGAAATTTGGATGAACCAGACTATTACCATCAGATTGTTGGTCGGTTTAAAAAAGTTTAAAATACTTGAATTAAAAAGGTATTTTGTGATCAAAAAGAAAGTTTAAAATATTCTCAGCTTGATGCAGACCATTCTGTATTTTGATAGACAAGGATCCATATGTTTTCTGGGGATTTGTCAAATATTCACCGTCTGTAGAAACAGCTACCTTCATGTGTTTATACTTTTCAATTGCTGTATTAGTTTCTTGAAAGAAGTACGCTATGTTTCCAAAGACTCCCAGTGGATGCTCATTCTGCAGTTTTCCAAGCAGCAATATCAGTCCTTTGCCGAACAGCTCGAGCTCAAGACGATGTGAATTTACCCAAGTGCCATATGGGTAAATAGGCAAACACAGTAAACAATGGTGTCCTTTGCAAAATAAGCAACGTTCCCAAAGTTTCTTCCTCCAGCCCACCCAGTGAGCTCGAGAAGCTCTGCACGTCCCATCTGCCACCACCACCACCGAGGAGGCTGAACACGTGGGGCTCGATCCCCTTCTCGCAGCAGTTTTCCCTCTTGTTTCGTTGTGGCAGTAGGAGCTGGAAGCCCACCTTCCACCGAGGCTCTGGGATATATTATGTCTTCACTTCTGCAGCACCAGGACTTGGTGTGCTCTTGGTCTGCCTACATGTTTGCACGTGCATCCAAAATTCCTCCTGAGCACCCTGAGCAAAAAGGCTCTCCAAGCCTGGCTGCATTGGTCTAAAAGTCGGTAGCATGCTGAGGAAGTCTTATTAGGGCAATTGTATTGGAAACAAGCAAACAACAAAAAAAACCACCAACGCAGGCAGGGTCTGAACTCTACAAACCTTTCATCCAGCCTGAAATAGCAGTGGACGTCAAAGGTGCCTATGGGTTAAGAGCAATTGCTCTGAGTTTAACGTCATTATGTCAATCAGTCTGAGAAAAAAGGAGCTGGTCCATTCACAGCAGAGAAAGGTGTTAATAAGCGGAGAGGTGGTAAGGGGCAATGAGAGACAGGTGATACATTACCTGCAGAACATACAGGGAAAGCTTGATTTAATCTAGAAATTGCAAAAGCTTCTCTCTATTGATTGTCCAAAAAAAGTTCTTACAGTCTTGGAAGTAGGTGCTCTGGATCATTCATGTTTCTCAAATACTTTTTTTTTTCTTTTTTTTTTCTAGCAAAGTCCTGCTATAAATTCAAGGCTTGCTTGTAGTAAGATGAGTTATTAGTCCAAAGGAGGCGTGGTTCACATCTAGGGAACAACTGTAATGTAAATGTACACTAGAGCCATACTAACACAACATCAGCGAAAGGGAATTTTATGCCTTACTAAAATTGCTATAACTGAATTACCCAGTCATTTAAATCAGACAGAATGATCGCAGAACGATGCATTGTAGAGCACTAACTCCAGCTGTGGGCCAGGATACGGTGTCTGTATGCAGGAAATGCACAAACGAGAAGGATGGCCTCTGTCTCAATGTGTTTGCAATGCATTTATGAATGTATTGGTCCAACTGTAAATAAAAAGAAGGACACGTTCTACCTGAATCAGAATGGATATGCATATGAAGTACAGGTGTTGTAGACTTGATGATCGCAGTTATGGAAAGGTGATTTTTGGAAGGCAGGGAGAGAGAAGGGAAGCTTGAGGAGCAAGAACTGTGGCTTAGCATTAAAGCACCAATTTGAGAATCATGACACACGTGTAGTCTGACCTTGCCTGTGCCTTGTTCTTCCTGTTTGTAAAGTGGAAATAATGATACTGACCTCTTCTGCCAAGTATTTTGCTTTGAAGACAATACTAGGTATCATTACTTACAAATTTCTGTGAAAGGGGTAGGGATATATGGGGTAAGAGTATAAATAATATGGTTTGGCCTTCCTTAAATAGATGGGATTGCTTCTGTGGTTTGGGAGAGGAATATTTCATTGACTCAAAGGATGTGTGAGGCTGGACTTTGGAGCCACGAGCTTGTTTCAGGTTCTGCCTTAGACCAGCAGCAAAACAGTTTCACAGTCTCAAGTGAACCTGAGAGAGACAGCTTTTGCTTCCTCTCCCCAGCAGAAAATCTTTTTCCTGAGCAGCTCCCAAGATCACTCAAAGTTTGCCTTTGGTCAAATTCAATTTATTTATCTATTTTTAATTCCTCTCATACACATAGACAGGGCACTATTAAAACTGAAGCGCAGGATACTTTTAAAATGGAAATGCTGTGGTTTTATATATTGTTACTATAGTATTAACATAAGAAGTTACACTTTACATTATTTCTTTCCAGACTACTTTGCATGGGGTACCAAATCTGGCAGCCTGGCTTTACTCCAGCTTTTTTCATGCCAGTGTGAATACTTGCTCTCCCTCAAGTCTTTTCTTTGATAAGTTTGTGTGTTCCCCCCCCCACCTTCTCTCTACTTAGCTGTTCAATGATTGTTGTGTTTCACCCCAGAGGAATTTTCTTTTCTGTGGAGTTTAAGTGGTATTTGTGTAAAAGGGCCAACCTTGCAGATGCTTATTGCATCTAAGTAAGTTCACTTGTGTGTGATTGCACTGAAAATAGCCTTGCATTAGAGCCTGAACTGGTGGTCCTGCATGTGCTTTCCCATTGTCTTTAGTGGGAACATTTCCTATGTAAGATGCATTTGTGAACTATAACTTTGCTTGATACTTTTTTAAAAGCACTTTCTTTAGTCTCTGAGTTTTACAAGCTGTCTTTCAGTGAAGAAGATGCTTAGAAGTGTTCACAGCATTTCTTGTGGCACTCAGCCTGACATTGCTTGCACCATGCAATGATGAGGACTGCATTTTGGATCAAAGATAATGGAGTGTTTAAAGACAGTACTGATCATCACCAGTCCCCTCTGGCTGTCTTTTGATAAACAAAAACTTCTCATCATCAAATTTTAAAACAATCTTACAAATAGCAGTCAACCTCAATAGACTGATGAGATCTCATTTATTCCAGACTCTTTACATATGCTCTGTAATGCTTAAATTTCTGCATTGAGTAGGTCTATTCAGGAATTTTCTAGTAAAGTACTATCACCACAGAATTAATATTCTTGGAAATTTAAATTGTTAACGCTGCTCTGTTTGAATTATTTCATTATTTATATTTTTGAATAATTGAAACACCATATTTCTGGCAGAATGGAAGGAACAAAATACATAATTTTTAGTTCACAAAAGGAACAAAATACATAATTTTTAGTTCACAAATGACCTTTTGTTCTTTTGACTTTAAAAGCTTTTAAATTATCAAAATGAAAACAAAATAAGGCATTTCAAAGCCTAAAAACCAAAAAAATTCTGTTCAGATGATGATCCAAATTAAGTTTGTCAAGGTCAGTCCATGGTTTTAAGTTTTGTACTTTCATCTTGTGAACCAGGGTAGAAAATCACTGTGAAACCTCAAAGTCAAATGTCTTCATGTCCAGTTCCAGAAAGTTTCTCAAAGAAAAGTTTTGGCTTATCCTGCAGTTTAAGCATATTTTAAGTAAAATGCTAAAAGGAAACAGTTGCCTCTCTTAAGTACCTTGTTAAAAAGTTACAGTGACTTGTCAAATCTAATCATGTGTGTTGCATTTATTGATGGTGTATAAAGACAGCTGCCTCCAGAGGGCAATTCATTGCACTTATTTCAGAACTATTCTAGGAAGGAATTAATTATCCCTAGGAGTTTCTATTATCTATATATGTTGCCTTTAATTATAGGGGAAACCAAGGTAGCTAAGTGAGATGCTTCACTTCTGTATGGTCAAACCCAGGTGAGATGTCTCCCAGCCTTAGTGCAGTAATGTAAATAGGTGAGAAAAGCTTTTTGAGAGATTCCTTGGTTTTGCTTTGCCATAATCTCATTTTATGCCCTGTCTGCGCACTGAATATAGATAATGTAGCCAACTGAATGATCCAGTTGATATGAAGCTTTGCAAAATATTCCTTGTCAGATAGTGCCAAGTTTTGATCTTGCAGCAACTTTAGCCCATGCGTTCCCAAGAACCTCAACAGATCGTGATTTGTACCAGGAGAATCAGCCTCACTTGCTGTTTGGAAGGGACTAATGTCAGCTTCACAGAAAACAGTTCGAGAAGATAATTGGAACTGATAATGCTTTAAAACTTTCTGTAAAGGGGAGCCAAAAGTGAGCATAAATACATCTGGGATGGATTTTATATTTACTTTTAAATTCTGAGCCCCATTTAAAGAAGAACAACCTCTGGAAGAGCAAATATTCCTTTCAGCTTCTGTGGCAGATATTTCAAAAGTCTTTTTTGTGTTAACTGCCTATTTCTGACTTGTAATGAAAGCCAACACTTTCTGTTTCTATAATGGCACATCGTATCAAGTAACCAGCTGTGTGGTCCAGGTACTTTCATTTTCCCCCTGCAGAAAGGAAAAAAAAAAAAAAAATCTTTCCAATTCAATCTTCATAGATCCCTGAAATGTTAAATCTAGTAAAGTTATCGTATTCTTTTATTAAGGAGGTCACCAGTTTCCTGAGGCTTTTTCATTCATCCTCAGAGTTGAATTCTGGCATTTACTAAATCAAGTATTGGTTACAAATTAGGAAAGAAAGAAGCAAAATGAGATGCAGCCTGGAGTCTCTGCTTGAAGGTTGAAAGTTTAAATACCGTTTTGGGTACAAAGCGATGCTGAACTCCATATGTCATTGCCTTTGCACAGTAGCTAGGTATCTACTCTTCCAGTTTGTGCAGGACACTGCTAACAAACCAGCATATGGCCATTTCAACTGGAGTCTGCTTTATTAATGAATATCTCCCCCACCTGCTAATATTTCACATAAGTAACTGGAGCTCCTCAAACCAGGGGGAAGCAGAAAAGCTCAGAGGGGGTGTAATAAGAAGAAGTGGACCTGTGATTAGGTCAATGGCTCGAAAGTGGCTGAGGAGAGTGATCTCCAGTGGCTACAGCTGCAGTGCTTCTGCAATGTGCCCAGGGGAGTGAGGTCCGGTCCTTGGGCCAGCTGGTACAAATTAGATCATTGCTGTGCTCTCTAACACTCTTTGAGTAAAACTGGCCATCTCCACAATTTCTGTAAGCTGTAGGTACTGGCACAAAGTATTGCCAGTTTTGCACAAGGATGTCTTTTGGACTGAAATGCTTGCTTCATGCCAGAATGAGCAAACCAAAAATCCCTGTAGAGTTGCACCATCAGGACGTCCAACAGACAGCCATGGAAACCGAGCTGCTGCTTAGGCAGGAAAATGTGAATTAAAGCTCTCTTTACCAAACTGTCACGTGAAGAGGGATATATGCTCTATTAATCTGCACAGAGCAAGCTCACAGGAGGCCATATAAATTAAACCCTGTTCTACCAAGGACCAGAGGCTGTACGAGACCCAGAGAAACTCATGGAGGTTTAAATTGCAACTGGAGTTTGGGGACCTGACACCCCAACCCAACCTGTTAGGCAATTTTTAAGAATATGTAACATGTCCCAAAACTATCAAAGCTACTTTTATTTCAAGAATCACAGAAGGGTTACATCACTTGCCTTTCATGTGTAAACATCCAGCTGTAAGAGAACTTGCCTGGGATGTGTGAACCAAGGGTCCTTCTAGGCAATAACACGGCTCAACAAGTATTTCAGTGAAGTGCCCAAACCATTAAAGTGTCGCCAGTGTTGGAGGGGAGCACCCCATGCTCCCCTGCACAAACTGGGCTTCTACCAAGGACTGAGGAACATCCTTCCCCTCAGCCCAGGGGATTGCTTAACGTCCTTGGGGTCATCATAGCTCACTTTTATTCTTTCTCTCCATGACTCTTTAAACTTTGCTTTCCTTTCCCCTGAGAGGCAAAAATTCAAAATGAGATGTGGAGGTGCACATCCCCAAACTGGCCTGGCCCTAGGGCCAAATGCAGGGAGGAGCAGTGGTACCAGTCTGTGACAGCCTTTGGAGGACTAAGGCCACCTCAGACACCTTTTTTCTTGGGAAACTCCTGGTTTTCAGCTGCTGATACAGCTTCCCTTTCTTGAGTCACACAGCATTACACTGCCTGGTCACATAAAGAAACTCTTTGTGTTTTTTAGACTGAGAATAAAGATACCTACTCCTGTCTAAATAATAAGCTAGCAAATCCTCTGCTGTCAGTTCAGTAGTGACTCCAAATCCACTTTTTAATAAATAGAAATGCAATAGGAGTTCAGTACCTTGTTCCTGCCACTGCGGGAGCTTTTGCATTGAAATCCCTGGGCTAATGACAAGGCACTAAAGAACCAAAATAAAAAATCTCCTAAAAATGTTTAACTTATGTTCTTTTGGCAAGTGAGGGTATTCCTGCCTCGAGAGAGTCATGTACTGAGTAAGATATTTTCTCTACCCCCAATGGGAAAAGCAGATAACTACCTGCTTTACAGCCCTCTGTCTTCTCAGGGTTTATCATTTGTACACAATATAGGAAAATGCCATATTGACTGCAATTAGTCTTTCTTTTTTCTTTTTTTTCCCTTTTTTTTTTTTGTGTGTGTGCACTCAGGAAAATAAAGTTGTAGGAACTAAAGTTTGTTTTAGAGGGAGTCTGCAATTTTTCTTAAGATCATTCCTTTATCACAGAAATGTTTTTTTCCTGTCTACTCTCAATAACAAAAAGGGGGGTGTGTGTGTGTTAAAATTAACTGTTACCTTAAAAAAAAGTCTGTAAAAGTTTAACTGGACCTTGTCACCATAACTGCTGAATGCCACTCAGAATTGGCTTTATTCTCTCATCATCTCTGAGGGACGGTGAGGCATCCCTTGCCATTTGATGTTACAATGAGAAGTGCCAGCAGTTAGGCTACAGATATTTCACATCCAGTTTATTAACCTCTTCCTATTTGTGCTGATCCCTATCGACTGGAAAATTTATCCCAATAGGACCTCTAGACCCAGCGTGTCCCTTACACTTGTAATGTTTGGATGCAGCCTTTCAGCTGGATACAGCCCCAGTGCAGTGCTACGCAACATCCTCAGCTCAAACACAGACGAGGAGGATGTGCCGGTAAGACCTTCATCCCCCAGCTTCTGGGCACATGCAGAGACACCTCGCTGGAGAGGATGTCCTGAATAGGGACTACTTCTTTTCTCTCACCTGCAGAAGGAAGAAACTCCTCGTTTAGCTGAAAGGAGGGAAGAATTGAACTTAGTTGCATACCAGTCCTTGCTGTAAGAAAAGGTCTCATCAAAGTGCCATTTCTGACTCATTTAAATTGAGAGGGATGTTTATAATACATAGCTCTAATATTTTGCGTTTAAGAATAGCAAATCTCTGTCTGTTGTAACAGAAGTTATATTTTCCTAGCTTTCAAACTCTGGAAGATGTGAAGTACTCTTTCATTATAAGTCAGTGATGGATCCAATTAGAGAAAATGGTCACTATTTTTCTTTCTTTACTTCCTTTCCTACCCAAATCTGAAGATTAAAATAATTCATCCAGAACTACCTGATAGTTATTAGACATTCTTTCAGCTAGTTTACAGAGAAACAGTTCTATAGAAATACAGTTGCAACAGTTTGAGAAGGGGATACTGCATTATTATCATCATTTTTTTGATATTCTAAATTATTTTTTACAGGCAAGAGAATCTTTGGAAACTGTGGAAAAACATTTGCAGTCAACCCAAAGCTATAAAATATGAAAGAAACCATACACATATGTGTATATTTCTCTTTATACGAATACATCTCAAAACACTCTGCAAAACAGGTACATGTAAGAGTGTTACAAGCAGAGAAAGATATTGCAGAAGTAACTGATGTGGGTCAGTTCAATGTATAACTGGTCCATTTGGAGCTATTCAGTCAGCTTTGCTGACAGTATCATAGATGATTAAAGCAGCAAAAATAGATAGTGACTTCCATGACAAAAGGCATGCCCAGCATAAAGCTTGTTGAGATGCTCTAATGAAACAGTGTCTACCTGGCACGTACCAGTAGGCTGACCCCCAAATATTCTCTTAAAAATCTATGAAGTTCAAAGCCTTTTTGTTAAAAGCAAGGGAGGTTGCTGACGAACTCTGGCTGGCATCCTCAGGCCTAGGAGCTAAAAACACCAGCCCCGTATTCCCATGCATCCAGCTCTGCTGCCTATAGCCCCCGGGCCATAGCTCAGAACAAGGGCTTGATGTCTAAGTTTAAAGAAGAAAATTAATTGCACTGCATTCTTTAAGCAGACAAGAGGTCTGCACAATCCACAGGATATTTCTCGCTGGCAACCTGATGGGCTTTGAGGTGTGATGCCTTCCATCTCCACGCTGCTGCAGCCGCACCAACCCACAGGGACTGCCAGCAGTGGCAGAAACCAGCCTGCAGCCACGCTAATGAAGGACTTTATTGTTCAAGATGGGGCTATCATATCCAAACTCGCTTACTGGGAATGTTCCTTGGCCGTCATGCCTCCTGAAACTGGGGTCAGATACCATTAGTTCAGTAGTTCAGGTCAAAACTGTGGCAATTGTCTTAAAAAAAAATAATGAACTGTAAAGATAATGAAGTTGTGGTGTCTGGAATTGTTGCCTGGCCTTGTTCAACTCGCTAATGAAGATGTCACTGGAGATGTACTGAGCACCACCGAAGTAAACACAGGTTAACATGCATCTTTTAATGTTATTTTAGCTCACTTTAAAAATTAAACTCAACTGCGTGTATCAGCGGGACTGGGCACGAACACGAGGTTGAGGTGGGGTTATCCAGCCAGCCTCGCTGCTCTCCCAGCAGCACACACACCGGTACATGGCAAAAAACTCACCCCATCACCTCCCACTTCTGTGGAGTTTGGAGTAGACTGACAGGGCAAGGAGGGACCTTGAAGTTTTTGTGATTGCTCCTGCCGCTGGCTGGTTTTCAGAGCAAGTGGCATTCCTCTTCCCCTCCTTCCTTACCACATGTGTCTCCTTTTAATCCCTGCTGTTGAATTAACTGCTTTCAAACTTGAGGAAAGTTTCACATTTGATCACCAAAAAAAAAAAAAATCCTCCCTGACTTGAAGGGCAAATGAAACGTTGATCATTGCGGTTCTGGTGACAGGTGCCGAGTGCCAGAGGCAACTGTCACTTTGCTGTGTCCTGGGTTCATGGAGCAGCTTGTGAAGCCCAGCTAAATGCCACTGCTAGAATATGAGCAGGCAAAAAAAAAAAAATATTCTTCCTTCAACAGGTATCTTTAACCTGTTTGTGGCTGTCAGACCTGCATTTGGCTATGCAGAATGTTCGTAGAAAGCTATGGAGAAAATGTAAGTATATCTCAGGATAAGAAACTTTTTTTTTTCCCCTAAAACAGTCAGTAAAAGAAAACTTTTCACAGCTCGAGGACACTGTCAGATGTCTCATTTTTCTTCATTTTCCATCACATGGCTGGCACCATTGTTTGCCCTCTGTGAAATAGGAGGGAATGTCCCATGGCCAGAACTTCACAATGTCCATGAAAAAGTCATGAACTGCTGGAAATTTTGAGGGACAAATACGCATTAGTGAAGGATCCCATACTGCATCAGGGTAAACCAAAACAAATATTAAGACAATGAGAAGCAGGCAAATTCAGATGATTAATGAGACAAATTTTGGTGGCAGAAGGAATTTTCCACTGGCATGAAGCACTTTGGGAAGAGCACAATTTTTCCTGTGTCTTCCAAAGAAGCCCATGGGCATTTCTATACATAAGCTTTATGAAAAGACAACTCTAACACATATTCAATTAAATACTATGACCTGTAGGTATTAGCCTAGATTTTAGTTTGTTTGCTTGTAAGAAGTTCTGCAAATAGCATCTTCTGATGTAGGGCAGGAGATGAAAAAACTGCACAGCTCTAATGTCAAACAGGGCATTTGGTCTTGCCTTTGGATGACCGTGATAGTTGAATTCCACAAAAAGTTAACTCTAAGTAAGTAGCCTAAGTTTTTATCTGTTTATATTATACTGTCATCAACCTCATTTTCTCAGCTATAATTACAGTGGTAGCTTCACTATTGCTCTAGCTATATACGGAAAGAAAACATTTGCATATGTCACATTAGCCATTATGTGCAGACATGCAATAGATAATTGTGGTATCTGAATGTCAGAGAAATTAGGTATGCTGAGACCTGAAATAAAAAGTAAACCACACAAAACTGAATTTACATGAAGGAGTTCAATGAAGTCTAGGCTAAGACCTGAGTTGCAGATTCAATAAATTTGTTGTCTTCAAAATCTGAATTTTAATTCACAGGTAGGAGTCTAGATAACGGGGTGTGGGGGATGTAAATCTGTCCTCATTGCAATAAACTTTTTAGAGGCATTGGGACATTGACAAGCCTCATCCCAAAAGGCTTACAAATTACTTTTTTACTAGATGGATGGCTCTATCTGCCTGCATGAACGTGCATCAACTGGAAATGCAGTTTTAAGGTTAATATTCTTCTAATTTATTTTTTTCTTAATTTTTCCTTTTCATAGTACTACAGCTATGGGAGATAAGTAATAAAAGCACAACCATACACGTGCTGCAATTGTTTTCTTAGAAATGGTTAAATTAAACGTTTTGTTTCCTTCTTTATAACACCACTTGCTTCATGTCCCTTTAACAAGACACTGTTAGAATTAACGTCTCTCCAAGACTTGCCTTAACTGCCCTTCCCCTTCCCCTCTCCATTCCCCTCCCACCTTCCTTTCCTCTCCTCTCCTCTCCTTTCCTTTCCTTTCCTCTTTCTTTTCCTTTTCCTTTTCTTTTCTTTTCTTTTGCAGAAGCACATAAGGTTTATGTATAATTCAATCAATACCTCGAGGCAAACTATTTGATGATTACAATAAAAAAAAAAATCTCATTTTGCTGTACTTTGTAGCGGTAGTTTCATTATCGCATGTCACTTGGTTACAAAAGTTTATGGGACTGTAACTCCCCAAAGGACATTTTAAACATACACGTTTTATGGCAACTAAACTCCAAGATAAACGAAAGCATTAAAATAAGATATTGGAATTGTTTCCTTTTGTCTTTGATTGATAAGAATTGGAGTCATAAAAAGTCTTGTTTCACCCTCAGATCGCTGCAGCCTCCCCTTCCCTTTTGAGTGTGTTACCAGCAGACAGAAAAATATGTTTTCCTGTGTGAGTTCTGAATGAGTAACAGCACAGTAGCGGTACCCAGCATCAGAAATGGGGACAGTGTCAAAGCTGAAACCTGGTCATAGAGCACTAACACAGGACTTGAATGGTAAGTCCTTAACCACAGGTTTTGCTTTCCTTTCTGACCCATTTTTAACCTCTATCTAAAGGCAGACTGATTTATTTTCACTAAAAGGAACTACTTATGCTCCTGCTAGTAAAGAATAGAAGTGCTGCAGCAATCCAGCTGGTGCTACATATTTACATCTTTGTCTCACTCCCACAAATGCAGAAGCCACATGAATCTTCCAGAGTCAGCCTTGGAAAAACATCTGAGGTCACATCTGAGCTAGCTGGAAGTTGTAGAAGGTTCCCTGGTAGCTTATGTGGTCAACATTTGAGAGATATGCACTTAGAATAATTAACTGAGATGCAAAAATGCACAAGCGAGCAAGAAAAATTTTCCTTTTTATACGGGAAATTTAAGACATAAAACTCCTTCCTCAACCATAAACAGCTTTTATGATAATCTTCAATTTTGCTGCATAAAACACAGAAATAAACAAAACATTGAAAATGAGAAGGCCAAATTTTTATGAAGATGGGTATTGGGAAATTCACTGGATCAAAGTGGAAAAAAAAAAAAAGAAAGAAGTCAGCTTTTTGCAGATCACTTTTTGGAAAACAGTATCACAGCTGGTTCTAGCTCTCCATCTTGCAAGACCTGGGGCTTTAATGAATGAAGGCACACCAGGGTTCTACCATTTCAGAGGAACACCATGGGAGTCACAATGTTCTGTAGCACTTTGAAAGTCTAAGGTTATGTATGACTTCTACTTCACTTAAAATATATATTTTATTCCATTTCTTATACCACCCTGAACTGTACAATGATTTAAACTGTTAAATCCGCCTGTGTTCCCACCAGAAAAAAATTAATATTTATTGCCATTTGTATTTTGCTAGTGCCTAATGAGTGGTGCTAGGTAGGCTAGGTGCCTACCAAGGTTAAACCATAATGATGAGGATTAATGCTTAAATCTCAATCAGGATAATGACTCTCTTTGATTTGAAGTCCCTTGAAATCAACAGGACTTGTCTGCTGCCCTCACTGAGCTTTTGATCAGGCTCAAGACTACCTTGTACTAATAGCGTACAAGAAGAAATAGTTTAGTTGCTGTAAGCTCGTAGGAGCTTACAGACGAGGCTGAAGCAGAGAGAAAACTCGAGTCCAATAAACAAGCAGGAGTGATCCAGAGAGAGCAAAGAGCATCGGTAAAACAGTAACAGGCTAAACATGTATTCAACCTGGTGTTTCTAATCAACTCAAACGAAGTCTGTAAGTTTATATAGGGTATCAGTGAGCCAGCAACAAAGGTGAAGCAGAAGGAGCAGAGTGATATCCCTGCAGGGCTGGCTGCAGGATAGGATGAGCACGTGGTAGGAGCCCCCCTTGCTTAGAAAATAAGGGTTTATGCATGGGCTTCTTCCCCCATAACTCCCTGCAGCAGCAGACAGAGCTCTTTATGACTGACTCTTAGCCATAGTACCATCAAGGGAAGATCCTTTACGTTTGTAATAAACTCGGATAGTTTTAGGTTTGGAGATTTTTTTTTTTTTGCTTTTTTAATTTTATTTCCCTCCTCGTTATTCTTCACACAACAAAATATGTTCAGTACTTAAACACAAAAAGGCTTGAGCATGGGAAAGTAAAAGTCTGAGGGGAAAGAAAACACATATGTAATCTTTCCCACACAGAGTCAAACACTGAAAAAGGGAAGGAAACCGTCAAGGAGACAAACAAGTACAAGTATCAGATGAGGGAAGACAGAGCTTTCAGGAAGAAAGTCATTCTGGCCACTGCTGTGCTGGGACCATTTACTTGTCACATGGTGCTTAATCATAATAAATTAAGTTTTATTTTGCATTTTGCAACATGCTAACTTGGCTCAGCAGGAAATGGGAGGAGTCCTGGGTCGCCAAATGGTGTTTAACTGAGAATAACAACAATTTCCCCCCTGCAGGCTGGCATAAATAATGAATTCAAAACGTGCCTTTTTCGAGCAGATTATTCCAGCTGCTTCTTGTTCTTAAAGCTCGTTGGGAGGTTTAACACCAGAAAGTCAGCCCTCCTGAAGCTACAATTATCATCCTCAAGCAGCGGTCCTGGGAAATGGTGAGTTTAATCAAAGCAGCTTTGTGTTGCCAGAGATGAAGAACTGCAAGGATTCCTCCAAAGTTCAAGTGAAGGTCCAGCCAAGGTGACCTACGTCCCACCTGAAGGTCTGCTATGGGAGGTCCTCAGTTTGTCCAACGTGGGTCTGAAACACCACCAAATCTGAGAGGTGTTGATCTTTCCGCCTTCTTTGCACCAGCTTAAGTACCCTCACGGGGCTTCAGAGAATGAGACCCAGAACAAGAATACATTAGGCAGGTAAAACAACAGAGGAGATTTAGGTCACACAGTAGGGGAGGGGAAAATAAAATCCAAACTTTTCTGAGGCTAAGGATAGGTAAGCACCGTGAGAGATTGCCTCGGGAAGCAGAGGAACCTCCAGCGTTATAGGGGGTTACAGGGACAGGTTAGACAAGCAGCTGTCAGGAGTAGTTTAGGAATAGTTTGCCTGTTTTTGAGTAGAGGGACCAATCAGTCCCTCGAGGTGCCTTGCAGCCCTGTATTCGATGATTGATGGAAATTGTGATACGCTTGCAAGAACTTGCTTCCAGGTTCAAACGGGCTATATTCCGTGCCCCCTCCTGTTCTCGGGAGCTAATAGCTGGTTTGCCACTATCTGCATTAGGAGCAGGGTCAGATCCTTAATTAAAACTATGATTGGCTGCAAATATATTTTCCTGGGACTAATGAAGGGTCTGCCACTTGTTAATAGCAATTTCCCTGTGGGTATCTTCCCATTAGAAAAAAGAATGAGACCTAGTGACTGAAAGAAGGCACTGATTGGCCATTAAATAATAGAAATAAATACATCTCGGTATCTACAGTTGCCTGGGTTTTTGCCTGATTTCTGGAGGCAGAGGAAGGTGTGTGTGTGGGGGGGTTCCCTTTTGTCCCTATGAACTGTTGCAAATTATCCCTAGGTCCTATCTGTCAGACCTCACAATCAAGCCTTAAGAGAATAGAGCACTTGAACAAATATTTCAATCCTTCTTTGCCAGCAGAGCGACAGGCTGTCAGCGTTAAACGCAGTCTCATGCCTGTGCCGTAGAGCTGAGATTAGCTGTGCTGTTGCCCGGTCCAGGACCTGTAGTAGCTGCTGTGGAAAACGACAGATGTTTGTTTTCCATCTTAAAAAGAGACTCTCCTGAGATTTGCTCTTAAGCCTGCTGGAGATTAGCTGTGTCTTGAAGGTCATGTTCCAAACACCTTGTTGTCACAGGATAAAGCTCCTCTCTATATCAAAATGCCTTGGCCAAACGCAATCCTGGCAGAACTTTGTTTTTATCAGGGAAGTTACTTCTCAGGTAAATATGGCTAATTTCCGTTCTCCATCACTCAGAATACTGCATTTATGTCATGGTTTTGGGTTGACCCTCATTGCTGTGGTGTCTTGGTACTCGTGGCCTTTATTTTTATTCATGCAGCCTCCTGCAAGGAGGAAAGGTGATCGTATCTGCAATGAATGACTTTCCATGCTGTAACAGAATTGGCACATGCAGTGTGCCTCGGTTACCCTGGCACAGAGCTTCATAACCTTAATTGCTGTGGGTGGGTGAAACACCCCATCCTCTTGTCCGGTAAGGGTTTGTGACTTCTTCACCCTAAACAGTCTGTGTAAAGACTCGGGGCTCCTGAGAGAGGGATTCACAGAGGTTTGTTTTCTGCTGACGTTTGTGACTGTGGCTGAGTGCAGTTTGGACTGAAAATAAGGAGTGGTAATTAGTCTGAGGAGCAAAATGCTGAACCCCCATGTCTTACAGTATTGGGTCTCAGTAGGGTGGGCCTGTGGGGATTCTCTGATGGTTACTATATGGAAAATTATGCTGAAACTTTTACCTTCATGGGGTATGAATGGAGTTTTTCTTTTCCAGTGAGATGTCTATCTTCTTGAATATTTTTAGAATATATCTATAATTTTTGCCTTTTTAATGAAACTTTCCGGTGAGTTTGGGCCTATAAATATGAATGAGCTCCCCCAGGAAACACACTCCCTTCTTTCTTTAGGAAAAAGGAGTGATAACCATCATTGAAAGGAAGTGTGTGATTTTAAGTTGCAAAAGATGCTGTCAGGCAAGAAGTAATATTCTCCCACCTCCTCCAAATACCAAATCCTAAGGGTTAAACTTTGCTAGTGCCTGGCCAGAAAACACAAATTTCTTCTGTATAACTATGTATTTTCCATTGTTATGAATTACTGTGTTTTCTTTTCATACTCTCTGTGCTCTAAAAGTGTCATATGTAAATCAACAGCAAAAATTAAACAAGATGAGGCTGATTTGGAGGCGGGGGAGGGGGGAAGCCTGTGAATTCAATTTATGGTTTAACTGGAGATACACGAGATTTTGCCAGAGCCCTCTTTAATCCTGTTTCAACAAAACAAATGTGTCTGTAGTAATTCATGGGGTATAATGTGAGGTTTTATAGAGGTACTTTGTACTATACACTATATATTATTTGAGAGAGGAAAAATATTTCTGTCTTACAATTGTTTAGCATAAAAATTATACTCAGTTTCCCTGGCCACACTGAATGATCTTTCTCACATTCAATGGTGTTATTAATTTTAATGAGACATGTTTAAATTAGGCTATGCTCACCCTGTTTATTAGCTGTATTCCCATGAGATTCCCATAACAGTATGTGTGGCTCTTTTTATGGCTAGGCAATCCACATCTATATAAACACCAGCCAAACCTAAGAAGGGAACAAATAAAGCCAGAAAATGGTAAAACTGAGGAAGAGATGATGGAAGCTGGAGGAGAGGGAGCAGAATGTCTGCAAGCTCCTTTGGGAGGGCATGTCTCACAAATGCTAGCCCTTGTTCTCATGGGGGACTTCAACTTGACAGATGTCCGCTGCAAATACAACACAGCAGAGAGGAAACAGTCCAGGAGGTTCCTGGAGTGTGTGGAAGAACTTCCTGACACAGCCGGTGAGTGAGCCAGCTAGGGAAGGCACCCTGCTGGTCCTGTTGTTTGAGAACAGAGAAGGAATTGTGGGTGATGGGATGGCTGGAGGCCATCTTGAGCATAGCAGTCACAAAATGATAGAGTTTTTGATTCCTGGAGAAGTAACGAGTGGGGTCAGCATAACTGCTACCTTGGACTTCTGGA